>NC_089235.1:47719060-48020889 GCF_963924675.1 Phocoena phocoena | reverse complement strand
CGCACCACGGTGAGGGGTGGCCCCTGCTTGCCACAACTGGAGAAAGCCCTCGCACAGAAACGAAGACCCAACACAGCCAAAAATAAATAAATAAATAAATTTATTTATTTAAAAAAAATTTTTTTAACTTTTGTGCATCAAAGGACATTGTCAAAAACTGAAAAAACCCACATAACTGGAGAGAAAATTTGCAAATCACATATCCAAGAGGGGACTTGTACCCAGAAAATATAAAGAACTCTTACAACTCAGTAACAGAAAAATAAATAGCCCAATTAAAAAATGGGCAAAGAGACGTACAGATGATCCCTAACTTATGGTGATTTTTCGACTTTATGATACACATTCAATAGAAACCGTACTTTGAATTTTATTCTTTTCCTGGGGCTAGCTAGCAATATGCAATAGGATACTTTCACAATGCTGGGCACTGGCAGTGAGGTACAGCTCCCAGTCAGCCACGAGATCATGAGGGTAAACAATCGATACACTTCCAACCATTTTGTACCCATACAACCATTCTGTTTTTCATCTTCAGTAGAGTATTCAATAAGTTACATGAGATATTCAGCGGTTTATTATAAGATAGGCTTTGTGTTAGATAGTTTTGCCTAACTGTAAGCCAATGTAATTGTTCTGAGTATGTTTAAGGTAAGCTAGGCTGAATCATGTTCAGTAGGTTAGGTATATTAAATGCATTTTTGACTTATGATATTTTCACTTTACAGTGGGTTTATTGGGACATAGCCCCACCAGAAGTCGAGGAAGATCTATATAGACTTTTCTTCAAAGAAGACATTCAAATAGCCTACAAGCACATGAAAAGATGCTCAACTTCACTAATCATTAGGGAAATGCAAGTCAAAACCACAATGAGATGCCACTTTACATCCACTAGGATGGATATAATTTTTTTTTAAGTAAATTTATTTATTTACTTTTGGCTGTGTTGGGTCTTCGCTGCTGCATGCGGGCTTTTCTCTAGTTGCGGCAAGCGCGAGCTACTCTTCGTTGCGGTGCGCGGGGCTTCTCATTGCAGAGGCTTCTCCTGTTGGGAGCATGGGCTCTAGGCGCGCGGGCTTCAGTAGTTGTGGCACACAGGCTCATAGTTGTGGCACACGGGCTTCGTTGCTCCGCGGCACGTGGGATCTTCCCAGACCCGGGCTCGAACCCATGTCCCCGGCATTGGCAGGCGGATTCTTAACCACTGTGCCATCAGGGAAGTCCGTAGGATGGATATAATTTTTAAAAAGGAAAATAAGTGTCGGTAAGGATGTGAACAAATTGGAACTCCTGTACCTTGCTGATGGATAACTAACATGGTGCAGCTGCTGTGGAAAATGGTGTGGTGGTTCCTCAAAAAGCTAAACATAAAATTATCATATGACTAGCAGATCCACTTCAATGTGTGTAGCCAAAAGAATTTAAAACAGGTACTCAAACAAACACTCTCGCATAAATGTCTATGGCAGTACTATTCACAATAGCCCAAAGGTGAAAACAACCCAAATGTTCATCAATGAATAAGTGGATAAACAAAATGTAGTATATGAATACAGTGAAATACTATTCAGCCATAAAAGAAATAGAGTACCAATACCTGCTATGATGTAGATAAGCCTCAGAAACATGAAGCTAGTTGAAGGGAGCCAGACACAAAAGGTCACATACTGAATGATTCCATTTATATTAAATATCCAGAATAGGTAAATCCACAAAGACAAAAAGCATATCGGTGCTTGCTCCAGACTGAAGGGAGGTAATGGCGAGTGACTGCTTCATGGGTATGGGTTTTCTTTTGGGGGTGATGAAAATGTTTTGGAACTTGATAGAGGTGGTGGTTGCACAACACTGTGAATATACTAAATGCCGATGAACTGTACACTTCAAACTGGCCGATTTTATGTTATGTGACTTTAACCTCAGTTTAAAACCAAAAGCAGCTGATGATTGTTACTTAATGATCTGACATGCAAGTGTGAAGCCAGAATCAACAGAATGCCCCATCGTTATAGCCATGACTTTTGATGGAGTATTCAGCCCATTGAATTGGAATAATTTTCTAAAGAACCATAAAAGGCTATCTTTTCAGGGGAATCCTTTTTATGAGTGTGTATGCTCAAAGTTTAACTGATATCTGTTAAATAGCAGTATAAATTATTTAGCACTGTTTCCCCATAACTGATGGAGAATTGGTTCAGAACAAGTGACATTAATTTGAACACGACTGGCTATCCGAAGTGACTAGGAGATCCTGGGGAACTTGATAGTGTCGGGTGATGAAGCGGACAGATACATGGCACTGCAGCTGACAGCTTAGAAACCATAGAAGTACATCTACTATTCTGAGGAGTACTAATTAGGACCAGGGCAAATCAATAGGAGAAATGCTTTAGGAGAGTTGTACATCACTCTACTAAAAGCAGGTGAAGCTGCCAGGAGAGCAGGTTCTATTCCCGGGGATACAGATTTGGGGTAGAAAAACGAAGAATCCTTACAGGGAAGATGTGCTTTCTACTGTATGGAAGTCAGTTTTATTAACTTACACACAAAGAAATGCTTTGATATGAGCCACCTGAACCTCTGATTAAAAGGGATTAACTTTAAATTTGCTCTTTTCTGTAACTGGCCTCATTTCCCAAACTGGTTAAAAATTATTACCACCCTAAGGATGATTCTTGAACTGTGTTACATGCACAGCTTGATAATGTGCAAATGTTTCCATAACACTAAACTATCACCTCTCTTCCACCCTTTGGAAAAGTCGAGTTTACTTACCGAATTGAAAAAAGCTTATAATGATCACTACAGATGGAACAATCTCACCTAAAATAGCCAAGAAATAAAATGAAAAGTTACGTTTATCCTTTGGGGTCGGGGGGGTGGTGGTTAGACTGAAACTCAAACCAAGTCTGGTATCAGTTAAGATGTTTTCTCGGCTGTAAGTATTCAGAAAATCAAACTAACAGTGGCTTAAACCAGTAGGGATTTATTTGTCTCACAGAATTAGAAGACAGGAGGTCAGATTTCCTGCTGAATGATGCCATCAATGACCCTGGCCTTTTCTATCTTTCTATCCCATCCTACTTAGCCTCACACTTTGGACTCATGGTCACAATATGGCTACCACCATACCAGGTATCACGTTCACATTTAAGACATAATGAAAGATGGATGAGTGCTGGAAGGAAGAAGGTGGCATCAGCCACATCTGCTCCTTTTTAGGAAAAATAAGGCTTTCCTGGAAGGCTCACAGTAGATCTCTGCTTATGCCATATTGGCCAGAACAGGTCACAGGGCTAGACCTAACTGTAAGCCTGGTAGAAAGAAAATATTTAGCATTTCTAGCCTCCATAGTGGAAGGTTGGGAATGGGGAAGAGGGCGGGGAATGGGTTTAGGCTGGTCTTATTTCATTGTTTGCCACACTTTTCCTTGTACAAGCATTAAAAAGATTCTTAGATGGAGAAGTAAAATAACTGATTTTATGGATAATAACAAGAACATGGACAATGTATGACTCCTTTTCCAACTCTCTTAATCTAGGAAGTGTGAAGATGCTTGTTTCCACTTCATTTCAGGAAAAAGGAAAACTGATCTACTTTAAATGGTTTGTGGCCTTCCTTTTCAGGTCCTAAAATATCTTCATGCATATTGACTCGTTTGGTTTTCCTACATTTAAGAGAAAGACAGTGGGGATTGGGGATGAGGGGAAGATGAGAAACGAGCCATATGATCATTTACTCACCCAAATTTAGAAATTTAAGGGGTCCTGGTTTGGAGTTCAGGCTATTTTAGCCAAGTATTTTGTCCCTACTATTCTTCCTCCCTGTAAATGCCCAATTAAACACATACACTTACACACACACACACAAACACACACACACACACACAGATTATAAACAGTCACCACCAGCATAAGCAAAGGAAGAAATTACCTAAACCTTGGCCTGGGCAATGGAAGGAAGGCTGTGACTGAATACCCAATGCCAGGAAAGGAGGGAAATTATTTTTTCCCTAGGGAATTCAAATCTCTTTTAAGTTATCACACCTGAGAAATGGATTTATGCAGCAATAATTTAGGGAAGAGTGGTCAGATTTATGATGACATAAAATACATTCAATTTCCAAAACAAATCCAGCTTCCTCTTTGTTATCCACAGAACCTATCTTACCCAACCAGGCAAAGTAAGCTTAACCTTGACAAACTGCCTCCCTGCAGGAAACGCTTGCGTCAGCTGGCAGATTTTCCCAGCTACGGATTTGTAACGACTTTCTTAATTTTGAAGAACAGACTAAATGACTACATAAGGATCTGAATATGACCACCCACAAATCTTTCTGCTAACTGATTAGTATGAGTTATTATTAAGTGGGTTTTCCATGTTTCATAAGCATTTCCTGTGCTGGCGCATCCTTTGTGATACTACATATTGCCTCTGACAAATGATTCAAAAATAAAATATGAGCTTCAAAGGAAATGAAGCCAACTGTGTGGCAGAATAGATTTCACGGAAGAGTTTAATAACATCTTAGGGGGAAGAACTTTAAAAATACATTTTCCGAGAAAAAAAGATAGTAGCTTTAAGGTTTGCACATTAATGGAAAAATAAGTTTTAGCAAAAGAACAAAAGTCTTCATAAAGTGCAATGTTTATAGGTTTAGCATTTGAGCTTTAATAACTTGGCTGCAATTGTGATAGGAATAATCTGTAAATATCACTGGAAAGGCAAAATACATTCTCTTCTCCCAGGTTGAAATGGACTTCTAATCTGCTAGCCAAAGGGCATAGTTTAACTATCTCTATGGCAACCATTTTTTTTCATTTATCTCAGCGTCTGAAGAAAGAACATGCTGTGTACAGCTTGGTAATGCAGTTGTCCCAGACTTTAATAAATTTGCTTTTACATGCTGTTTACAGACTATCGTATCTACAATCTTAGATATTAAGGTTGAGAGATACACAGGGTCTTCATAAAGTTCTTCTACAGATATCTGGTTATATTAATTCCCTTTGGCAAACTCTTATAGTACAATGTTTTATATTTTGGAAAGTATATCTTAATCATTTCCATTTATCTTCCCAATACCCATAAGGATGGAGTAAGCTCCAGACGCGGAAAGCGTTGGCTAATATTGAAGGCAGAAGAGTCTGCTGACCTTTCATAGACATTTTACAACAACCATCAGAGGCTGAGAAGACAGAAAATCATCTTGTCACAAATGCCATAATGAAGAAGGACAGCCAAAGTTGCAGACGTGAGAATCTAATATTGGAACTGAGAGAAAGAAAGAGTTAGACCTACTAGCTTCCAAACTTGGAGAATAGTAATAGCTAGCCCATAAGTGGTGAGCTAAGAGTGCTGGGCACTGGAATAAGTATTTTACATACTCAATTGTCACTGAAATCTCACAAGATTCCTGTGAAGAAGATATTACCACCATTTTCAGATATGGAGAGGAGGTTTAGGGAAATTGTTCAGTAAAAGTTAGATCCCTTCTCTGCTATTCTCCACTATGACGATGTATAACAAATGATAATCATTCACTTGGTCATACTTGATTTCATGCTGTAAGTATTTAGTGGACAACTGCTTAGTGCTAGGTACTGGGCAAGTGATTGGGAAAACCAAACTAAACAAGACCAGCATAAGCCCTCCCCTCGCAGGCCTAACTTTGTTAGTCTAATGTGGTGCAGAGTCCATGGTTAAGAAGTGATAATAGCTAATACTTGCATAGCATGTGTTTTATGCCAGACACTAAGTGTTTGACATATGTTATTTCACTTAATTCTCCCAACATCCGTACCACTTTACAGATGAAGAAACTCAGTCAAGGCTAGAGGCTGAGTAATTTACCCAGGGTTATACTCCTTGTGATTGGCAAAGTCAGGATTTGAACCCAAGCAGTCTAACTTGAGGAACCACTATCTTACTACTGTGCTATTCTTTCTCTCTAAAATTACTTATTGAAATAGGTTGATTAGAGACCTCTCTCACTGACTGCCAGGCCTGTCAGTTAACTGTTGGATACCTTAAGCTTAGAGAGAGTCCGAATGAGAAAAGAATGAAAGAAATAACATCTACTCAGGATATTGGGAAGAGGGGTTTTTTCAGGGATGTGACAAAGCAGGTCAGGGAGCTGAGAATACAGCTGAGGATAAGACAAGCATGGTCTGTGTCCCCTTTGAGCTCTCAGAGAAGCGCCCAGAGATTTCGGAATGAGGGAACTTCCTGCCCTATGGGGTCCAGAAAGTTTTCTCTGAGGAAATGGTGCTTGAGAAAATCTGAAGAATTTGGGACAAGCCCTGAGGGCAGAAGGAACACACTGTGGAAGTTTTGAGGCAGGAGAACGCACGATGTGATCAAAGAACTAAGAGAAGTTCAGTTAGGTGAACGCAGAGATGGAGGAGGAGTGTGGCACAAGGTGGAGGTGTGATGTTACTTGAGAGAGCAGACCGTGTTGAGAACCCTGGACTTCATTCTAATGGCAACAGTCAGCCATGGAAAAGCCTTTCAACTCAGGAGAGTCATGGTGAAATTTGCTTTTTTAAAAAGATTACTTTGGCCAAACGGTAGAAAACAAATTAGAAGAGGGAGAAATTTATGTAAAAAGACCTATTAGGAAGTCTTTGCTTCCTAATTGTACTTTGAGTGAAGTTTGGTGGAAGGCTAGATTGGTGGGGTGTTGACAGTGGGGATGGAGAAGAGAGGGAAGACTCGAAGATAATTAGAAGGTACTTAGGACTTAATTACTAATGGAAAGACAGGGAAGAGCCCGGGACATCCAAAGGTAGAAATCTAGCGTCTGGGTAATTATCAAGCTAATTAGTGGAGCAATGCTAGCAAGTTGCAGGGCAGATAGAAGAAGCCGGAGGTTGCGTGTAGGATGCTGGTATGGCAGCTGGAGGAGAAGGCAGGGATTGATGCCTAGGATGACAGTAGGAAGAGGAATGTGGGTGGTTGTGGGGAGGGAGGCTCCTGAGGTTTCTTTGCCACTTTCAAAACCACTTCTTAAATATTTTACTAAAATTCACTTTAGCTCTCTGGTGCAGATTTACTGATGAAGGTAAAATTTGAGCTAATGATTTTTTTTTTTTTTTTTTTGCGGTACGCGGGCCTCTCACTGTTGTGGCCTCTCCCGTTGCGGAGCACAGACTCCGGATGCACAGGATCAGGGGCCGTGGCTCACGGGCCCAGCCGCTCCGCGGCATGTGGGATCCTCCCGGACCGGGGCACGAACCCGTGTCCCCTGCATCGGCAGGCGGACTCTCAACCGCTGCGCCACCAGGGAAGCCCGAGCAGATAATTTTTAAATGGAGAAAAGTTATTAGCCAATTCATATATTAAGATCCTGTTAATATTTTCTTCATCAACACAAATCAACTTTGAGCTGAAGTCTCCTTTACCTACTAAATCATCACTGGCAACATTAGTACTGGAAAGGCAGTGTCTAGTCTACCTGAACTTGCCTTATAGAAGTTTATTTGTAAGACTACTATTTGACTCTTGGAATATAATTTCTAATAGAATAAGTTAAAAATCATGAATGACTTCCCAAACCAGTTCATAAAAATTTCTTTTAAGCCTTAATATAGCTAGAATAAGAATCTATATAAATCATGTTGAAGTGATCAGTCACATTTATTCAACAAGCTCAGTCTAGCATCTGTTAGATTCTGTTTATGTGCTGAGAAATCAACAACAAACAATACAAAGGTCTTTGCAGTCTAGTTGGAAATAAGGGGCTGAGGAGAGGAGTTATGGCAACAAGGTTTTCTGTCCTCTTCTACCTTTACCCCTTTCTCATTTCTCTACCCCAAGAGTGGAAAGCAGAAACTGCCCAGGGAATGTAGGAAAGTGAAGTTTACTAAAGTAGAAATGTGATAGGCTTTCCTTCCTGCCCCTTCTCCCCTTCCCAGATGCTGCCGCAGATTCCCTTCCTTTGTGCTCTTTCTCTCTATGGAATCTCTCTTCCTTGACCAACTGGGGCTAATCTCTGGATCAGTGGCAGGAATGTGGAGTAGGGCAGGGATTGAACAATGAGAAAAAAATAAGTCTTTTTTTAAAAAATTAATTAATTTCTTTTTGGCTGCATTGGGTCTTCGTTGGTGCCTGCAGGCTTTCTCTAGCTGTGGTGAGCGGGGGCTACTCCTCGTTGCGGTGCGCGGGCTTCTCATTGCAGTGGCTTCTCTTGTTGCAGAGCAAAGGCTCTAGGCGCGTGGGCTTCAGTAGTTGTGGCACGTAGGCTCAGTAGCTGTGGCACAGGGGCTTAGTTGCTCCGTGGCATGTGGGATCTTCCCAGACCAGGGCTCGAACCTGTGTCTCCTGCATTGGCAGGTGGATTCTTAACCACTGCACCACCAGGAAAGTCCCAAAAAAATAGTCTTGAGAAAAGCAAGACAGACTTACAAATGGAAAGAGAAAGGGAAAGATACATTCCCAACAGGAACAAAAAATAGTCCCCATTGAAATCAGAAGAGGAGGCAGTTCATATGCAAGATACCCAAATCAATACAGGGCTTACCATTCTTTGTAGGATTCTCACTCAACTGTTTTTTTTTTTTTTTTAAAGAAAATTAATTCTCTGAAAGGCAAGATTTACTTAGGAAAAATTAATAGTTATTTCTAATGTAACTACCAAATGGTAATTTCCTAATGAATTAATTGGCTCAGAGCTATATGCTTGTTCTTAAAAAAACAGAAACTGACTATTGCTAACGTCAGCAGAAAAGGAATTTGCTGGAAAGGTAGAGGATAGGTCATAGATTGGACAGGAAGGCTAGACTCCAAGGCTGGAAATTTGAGAGGAGCCAGGGAAAATTAGGGAGCAGGCCAAATTCCCACTGCAAGAATTGTCTGTTTGTGATGTCTCAATGGACATGCCAGCCATTTTTGCCTTCTGCTGCTGCTGGATGCACCTCCATGTGTGAATTCAAAACTGTCCCTGTATAATACTTTCACTAGCCCCAGATTCAAAGCGCTGGGCAGAAGCATCTAATTGGCTTTGCCCATAAGGGAATGGGGCGAGGGAACGCCTGGCTCCGTCACTTCCAATAATCACACAGAATGGATTCCATCAGAGTAGATACTGGGCAGCCACAAAGAGGACAAATGCCCACTGCACCCTGCTTCTGATAATTTACTAAAGTGTTCTTTTAATGAAAGGGTAGAATTCCAGCCAAGGATTTCAAAAGCATTTGCAAGGGCAGCAAAGAAATTCTGCCTCACGGTTATTTTCACTGGCTGACTCAAATAAGCACCACCCAGGTCTACATTTGACTTTGATTCTTAGATCTTGAAGCACACCTTTGTCAAGATTGCCATTTGTCTACTTGTGGCATTGTCTCATTAGAAACCCTCAGCTCTCTGAAGGTGTAGATATATCCATTTTATATACCCATTTTACATATGACATGACTGAGTCTCAGAGAGGATAGTGTTTTGCCTATAATCATGTACTATAGGCCTAATTGGTTATTATGGAATATAAACAGATTTGGAGTAATTAATTTCTTCTACCTTATTTACTCCAATTTAAGTAAAACATGACTAGTAAAAATTTTTTTAAATTATTTTTATTATTTATTTATTTTTGGCTGCGTTGGGTCTTCGTCGCTGCACGCGGGCTTTCTCTAGTTGCAGCAAGCGGGGGTTACTCTTCGTTGTGGTGCGCAGGCTTCTCACTGCGGTGGCTTCTCTTGTTGCGGAGCACAGGCTCTAGGCGCGCGGGCTTCAGTAGTTGTGGCGCACGGGCTTAGTTGCTCCACAGCATGTGGGATCTTCCCGCACCAGAGCTCGAACCTACGGCCCCAGCATTGGCAGGTGGATTCTTAACCACTGCGCCACCAGGGAAGCCCCTGTAAAATTATTTTTAAAATATATATTTCCTCTAGGATTATTTCACATTTTTTCTTCATAAAATGAATGATAGTGATTTGAAAGTCCCTGATGGATGAATAGGAAATTTCTTCGTTACAACAGAAATTGAGTCCATTAATTATAAATCAGAATAGATAATGCTATTCAAAGCTTCGCATTTCACCTGGAAAGAATCTAATTAACAAGATTCCTTTTTATAAATTCATTTCTGACCTATTTCCTTAAAGAACTGAAACTAGACTCAAATATATTTGTTCTAGTTAGTTGTTGTGTTTGAAACTTTTATATTTGGGATTCTATGTACAGTGATAACACAAGTAAGTTCAAATGAATTTTTAAATTAAAATTATGGATATTGAGAACAATAGCTTTGAGGAATGTGTACTACCATCATGCCAAACTCAGTATTTGGGCTTAAATTCCCTACAAATTCTAATTTTCGAAGGGACCTTTTTCACAAGTCTAACACTGTAAAGTTTTGATTAAGGAATCCTTGGGGAAACGTTTCTTCATGAGGAAGTTCAAGGTGTTAAAGCCAACAAAAAGCTTCGTAAATCATGCAAAGCAAGGCTTCCTGAATGTGTTAGCAGGACAACGCCACCTCTGTACAGAGTTTCTATTTTATCCCTGCTAAGGTGAAGATAAAATTCCCTTTGAGGTAATTATGAAGTCTGCAAAGTTTGTTCTCAGGTGCAAGGCATGCTGGGACCTCAGCAGCAAGAATAAGGTCTGGCCTGGCAACACAGGAGCTGTGGATGCTGGTAATTCTCCAGTGCTCTCAGAGGTGCTGTGGTTTAGCAAGCTCGAGCAGCATTCAGGGGCTTATTAGTGGTTGGTCAGAGCATGGAGGGAGGGTTTCTGAGTGGTGGTTCAGTGTAGGAACCAGACAAGACACATACCAAAGCATCCATTACGCCAGAAAGTAGGGCCTGGCCAGCAGGATCCAGCCACATGGGAGGTCAATTTAGTAGGAAGTAGTTAGAGTTCTGTGCCATTACTCACCACCAGGGCTCAGGGTGACCACAGAGAGAAAGGAGGATTGGGATCTACAACCAGATGCAGGGAGACATTGAGGGTCTAGGGAGTCTAACTGAATTCCAAGCCTCCCTTGTACTTCCTACCTCAGTTAGATACAGCAGAGGCAAGACTGGGATGTGTTTGGGGCGAGCATCAGGAGACCTGGAGTAGAGGAGCTAGGAAAGCAGAGGCAGTCAAAGTGAGTTAAGGTTGACATCAATCTCCTCTCTCTGTGCCCTTCTATCAACTCAGAAGTGACCTGTCCCATACTGTGGACTCCCAAGTCCTTCCTATTTTCTTCACCTCCTTGCCCATATCGAAATACTGATGGGGTTTATTTTGATATGATTGCTGATATGATTGCAAAATACTGAGTGCTATTTGTTTTGATGGTTAAATGAACTGTATTAAGCATTTGGGGGGCTTGCATCCCCAGAGCTCATTGTGAAGACGTCCCACCTCTAGCTCATGCTATGCGAGTGGTCAAGGGCAGATCTGCTGGCCAGGACCTCTGACGTGACTCTGCCACAAAGGACTCTGCCCCCAAGTAAGTGATTCCCAACTAAGGGATTTCCCTCTCTCAGGAATTGAAGTTGAAAGACATAGAGGTAAGGAGCCAATTGATGGGTCAAGAAAGCCATGCTGAATCAGGCTGGGGCAGCCGTCTGTGGACTTGAAGAGTTGAAGTTACAAAAAAAGCAGCAATTACAAGCAAGGAGAAGAAGTCAGTTGGTAGAGAACAGGCAGAGCAGATGCAGGAGTCTCGTTTCCTTGTGGCTCTCCAACACCCAGCTCCAAAGTCCTGACCATCTGGCTCAGCTGTACTGGGGGTCCTGTCCCTGGGTTTCTGTGCGATTCCTCCCCACAAATTTCTTGAACTGCCTTGGGGAAAATACTGTTCCTTTTAACAAAATGACCCTCAATCTATACACAACAGAACAGAAAAAAAGATCAATGTATTAACCAATCCCTGTATTTTCAATCTTTGTGTTTAGTTACAATAACAAGATGGTTTAGTGGGGGCAGGACAGAGGGAACCACAAAATCATTCAGGCCTATTTTTGAAGCTGCCCCTAAAAGTTAACCTGACTCCCTCCTTTGTTTGGATGAGTCATGGGCATAAAGATCAGAAGACGTCTTCCCTTTTCACTGCGGCCAGCCTTCTCCCTGCTCCTTCGCACACATGGGCACGTGTGTGTGCACCTGCCGGTGGCTGAGCTTGCCATGGGTCACCCACCGGGACCTGCAGCGCACCCTACCCTGGCTCAGCACCTCTGCTGCTCACACCCACCTTTATATTTACCTACCACTTGCCCTAAGATCCCTCGATATAATTTTTGTGCTTTCTGATCCCTTAATCTTTAGTGCCTAGTGAAATGCCTATCCTCAACTCTCTTATCTCCCTAGAAAATATTAGCCTGAACCTTATATATTATTTGACCTAGGTAATAGGTTTCTGATAAGCATTGCTTTAACAGTTTCTTTCATTCATAGTGACACATCTGAATGAGGGATCACAGATTTATTTTGAAAACAGTCCTGCTGTGTTTCTACTCACCCAGGCAACATGCCAGAACCAGAGGCTTCAGGTGGTCATCATTTACCTCCGGAGGCTTCTTTTCCTCCCCAGCAGGAAGCTAGGCCCTTTCTCTTGGGAGAAGCTGTAGTATCCTCTCAGGCATCAAAATGTACTGCAATGTCTTGTTTTCACAAGTCCATCTCCTTTAAGACTGTGCTTCTGGGCTTTCCTGGCAGCACAGTGGATAAGAATCCACCTGCCAGTGCAGGACACGGGTTCGATCCCTGGTCCGGGAAGATCCCACATGCCGCGGAGCAACTAAGCCCATGCGCCACAACTACTGAGCCTGTGCTCTAGAGCCCGCGAGCCATAACTACTGAGCCCACACGCCACAACTACTGAAGCCCGCACCTAGAGCCCATGCTCCCGCAACAAGAGAAGCCCCTGCAACGAGAAGCCCACACACCGCAACTGAAGAGTAGCCCTCGCTCGCCACAACTAGAGAAAGCCCACGTGCAGTAACGAAGACCCAACGCAGCCAAAAAAGACTGTGCTCCTTTCAGAATCTTTCATACATTGAGCACAGAGTACAGAGACTAAATATGGATTATAAAAGGCCTTCTTTTGGGGGTTCTTAGGAGAATTGAAAGTAAATGAATTTAAATTAAGTGCATGCAAAGCATTTGCAGTGTTGTGAGAGTTCCATAAACATTAGCAGCTATTGTTACTATTACGATTATTATTAATAAAATCTGCTTCCTTCCACCTAGCTTTCTGTCTGGGTATCCCTGTGGGTGATGTGCCATTAAGAAATAGGGAACTAAAAAGGAGATAAAACTTGGGAGTTGGAGCAAAATAATGAGTTCATTTGGGGACATTAGCTTCAATGCTTATGAAGAGACCCAAGCATGAGGCTAACTTAAAAACACACACTCCCATTGTCGGGACTCAATAAATGTTGACTAAATGAGAGAATGCTCATTCATTCATTCATTCATTCGTTCCATAAACGAGTTCTTGGCCCTGATTTAACCCTAGCCGTTCAATAGCTTTAAGGAACAGGATCAAAGTAAACGTAATGCTTATTTTAAATTGTATATACCATTAGCACTATTATGAACGTTATAATACCAAAAAACTGAAGAACACTGATCTATTATATGTTTTTAAATTTCTTTCACCAAATAATCAAATATTTATTTAGTACCTTCTAATATGGGGCTTTAAGGCCCTGTATAAATAATCAATGTTCACTGGGCAGCAACCAATCTTGGATTCATTGTTCAAACATCCAAACTGACCATGAATGTTCTCTAAGGACTTAAGAAGCCTGATTTCTTCATTATCCCTCCTTACCTATAACTAGTCCTTAAGTCTCCCTGGTATGTAGATGTCACACCATCTACATACCAGGGAGAATGAAAAATTCTCCCTAATCTGCTCTGTAACTGTAAAACATAGAAGCAAATGAAGAATGAGGAGGAGGAAGGGGAGGAGGTGGAAAAGAGGACGGAGGAAGAAGGAAGGAAAGAAGAAAAAGACAAAAAGACTGTTCTATGTTCACATCGCCAAGTGGGTGGCAGGTGAGGGGAATCGATTGTTCTTTTCCCTTTCTTTTTTCTGAAAATAAGAGGAGTGGAGATTATTTTAAAAAATAGGTTGAATAACAATCTGCTTCCTCTGATTCTATCAGGTAAGTGTTCTGGCAGTGACTAAGTGGCAAGCCTTAATAACAAGGTATTTGGGGCAACTTTTCATTCCTGAGGAGCTACTGGAAACCCTTTGTATTTACTAACATTTCTCTATCTCCTTAAGCAGCACTTTCATATCACCACCGTTCTTATTTTCTCCCTCAGCGTTCTACCCTAATAACCTCACTTCTTCAAACATCTCTGTGCATTTTATTCCAAAAGATTTTGACTGGAAAATCTACTCTTCAGAATGGTCGAAAGCATGTTTCCATTTCAAGATTAGTAAAAGGCTCAAATTACAGGAAATTGCTCGTCTTTAACCAGTCAGGTTCTGTTGAGAGCAATTCACTGAGATGTCACTATGGAAACCACAGGTGGTAGCAGGAGGTCAATCCAGTGACTCAGCAGGTGGTACTTCCCTTCAAGTCAATAGTAGCCAGTGCCCCGACAAGATGCCAAGCAAACAGCACACTTTGGGTGTTGCATTTTTTAGGTGGTATACACACTGACCTTCACTGGGCTCAGGTGTAACCAAATTTTAGATGAGCCAAAACACGAGCAGGAAAAACAGCAAGAGAGAAAGATCAGAGTCAAGTGGTGAAAGAGAGAGAGAAAAAAAAGAGTAAACTTCCATTCTACTCAGCTTTGTAAATCACTTGAAAGTTGGCCTCAGTGACTGGAACTGATTACTCAGGGGAAGCTGTAAGGGAAGGATGCGCTTTCCTGTTAGGCTCATTCTTATGACCTGCAAGGATAAGATATTGCTAGATGATGATCAGCTTTGTTGCCTGGAATCTTTTTTTTTTTCTTAATGAAATATAAACTGTTAAAAATTTGCAGTTTTGCATTTTAATTTAAAAAAGAAGGATCCCTGGTGGCATTTTGGTAGCAGCTTGGCTAACTTTGACTAAAGCAGGCTCTCTTGACGATGGCACTATTGACATTTTGGACCGGATAATTCTTCCTTGTGAGGGTTCTGTCTTGTGCCTTGCAGGATGTTATCAGCATCCATCTCTGGCTTCTACTTACCAGATGCCAGTGACAGTATTACCCAGCCCAAGCTCGCTCTGCTCACTACATTACAGGCCAATAAATCGGGAGACGAGTTGTCGGGGGCATGGAATAACGCCTTGAATCGGAAAGCCAGCAGACGGAGAAAATGGCAAAATTCGTCTTGCCTCAGTCCGAATTTGGGCTCCTTTTATTCAGAGGAAGGGGAGGGGGAGAGGCCCACCTCGGTGCCAACCAATGGCTGAGCAGGACCCCTATCGGTGGCACCTGCCCCGCCCCTATTACAACAAACTTCTACCCCTACCCACTTGGTTGTAACAATAAAAAATGTCTCTAGACATTGTCAGATGTCCCCAGGGCAACACAACTGCCCCCAGTTGAGAACCACAGGTCCAAAGGTAAAACGCCTTGCTCCCAGGTGTCTGGGAGCTGTGAATCCAGACTCTTCTTTAACATTTTTGAGGAAAAAAGTTTTTTAAATTGAACTTTAAGCTTCAGTGCCAGAGGAATAAGACTCATTTCAGAAGTTTTCCCCCTCCCTAGACATTTGCAATATATGTGCCAAGTATAATATATATATACTATATATAATTACTTTATACTGTTTTTTAGAAAATGCTTCTGTCCTTTCATTTTATCGACCTCTCTCTTTGACTTCAAGCTGAGAACTCCGTCATCATACTTGAGAGCAAGCTCTGTGACCATTCACCCTCCATCATTTCCCTCTACACTGCCCTCAAGTAAACATGAGAAAGAAAGATGGCAAACATGGAAATTTTCAAAAGTGATCAAATGGCTTTTAGATAGGCCAGAACACTGTACTAGTACTAGGGTTTCCATCACTGAATACCCTTGCCCATCACCTTCAATAAGCCAAAAAATCTGTGGTCCTCCTTTATGTTTTGTAAAATTTAAGAAAAAATATAGCACAGTTAAAAAGAAATCAAGCAAAAGGGAAAACTGGGGCTTTGTTTTTTAACTACATGACCGGATATATGTACTCTCATCCCCTGTCCCTTAAGAGTAACAGCTGGGTCCTGTTTCAGTTACTGTGATTACTCTTCAACAGAACAATAACATCAGAAAGGTATCTTGTAAACATCTATTTGGCCTAACTTTACATATTTGATTGAATTTTGGTATATGGATATATTTTCAATAATTTTAATCAATTATTTCAATTAATTTATTCAAATTGAGGTGTGGTATGGGTGACAAAAAATACCTTGAATATTTTCATCAAAATGAGTTTAACCAGGGACTTCCCTGGTGGTCCAGTGGTAAAGAATCCACCTTCCAATGAAGGGAACATGGGTTCGATCCCTGGTCGGGGAACTAAGATCCCACATGCCACGTGGCAACTAAGCCCGCACGCCACAACTACTGAGCTTGTGCGCCACACTAGAGAGAAGCCCACGTACCGCAACGAAAGATCCTGCGTGCTGCAGCTAACACACAGTACAGCCAAAAAATAAAATAAATAAATAAAATGTTAAAACACAACTTACATTGATTTAAAAAAAAAGAATGTAACCAGCTATAATGCATAGTTCAATTAATTTAATCAACTTTTTGTTGTATCAAATATAATTTTTATTATTAGAACCATCAAAAAATTGAGCCACATGTTTTTTATTCATGCATGTGGACGATACTTTTTTTTTTTACTATTTCAGGACAAAATATATTTTAAGGCAGCATTCTCCTTACATAGGGACATTCTGCATTCCTTGGCTTATGGAGGACAAAGGCATTAAGGAAAAAGAGCTAAGTCATGAAAATACATAACTAAAATCATAAGCAAATATTCTACCGGGGACCCAAGTCTGGGTTTTATTTTATGTCAGCAAACACTTACTGAGCACTATATGCCAAGTGCTAAGTGTTGAGCTTGGCTGCTTTCTCTCCCACGGTCACTCCCAATCACGTAACAGTTACTTTCACTTAAAACCGATATTAAATTAATATCACTTAAGTGAATATCACTTAAGACAAGTATTTAAATAGCACCTTACAAATGAATTGCACTTTCACTTACATTAATTTCAGGATAAGTAAAAAACTTACTGTGCACTTAACAGTGATCTGAGATCTCCTATACGGAAATACGAATCGGCATTAAATCATAATGACAATGGGAATGAAAGTGGGTGGCTGTAGCAGCCACAGGAATGTGCCACTCAGATCTCCTTCAAGAGAACTGGCAGTGGGGAGCGCTGTTTCCAAGAACCCAGCTGCAAAGCCTCTGGATCCACCACCAGGCTCCTGTCGAGCTACACTTTCCTGGGCTGTTCCCAGCCAGTGACTGAGCACAGCAGGGGTCTTAGTGCTGGCCTGTCATCAAGGGGCTCAGGGCTTCTCTGACAGGCAACTCTATCTCAAGGACTCCCCATTGGCTTGGCTAAAGGCCTCCTAGAGCTGCATTGCAGTCTGAGGCGCTTCCTACTCAGACCTTCTTTCCATCTCCTGTCACAGGTGTCAAGCCTTCAATACAGGTGGAAGGCTCTTGCCGCCTACTCCTGTTCCCTCCCCTTTATCCTTCACACAGTTCCCTCCGATAAATCTCTTGCTTGTCTAACCCTGATTGGTGTCTGTTTCTCAGAGAACCTGAACAGGCCCAGGTGATACTGGGAGTGATTCAAGAAAACACATAGACAGTAAGATGGAGTTTGGAAATAGGCTCACTCACTGCCTGGCTGATAAAAACTATCCTGTGGCCCAATTGCTGAAGATTTCAGTGGTGATGACCTAGAAAAATATCCTGATGAAGGAAACTACCATTGCAGGTGTGATGATTCAAGCATCTGAAAGACAGGAGGGGCAAAAAGCCTGTAAGGATTGCAGAGTCACTGGTAATTAAATTGCATTGGTGCCCTGCAGAGCAACAAAGAGGGCCATTAACAATTAAATGTAAGTGTGAGAGCCAGAGACTAGAGGCTTTGCTGGCTTCCAGAGGCCCTCAGCTGCTGCAGTAAAAGTGCAGACAAAGCTGAGAAGCAGACAAAGGATTTGATAATGAGAGTTGTAGAGCTCCTGAGACATTTAAATGCTCAGCCAGTGTAGGTCTGTTATGCTGAGGACAGGGCTCTGGTAGAGAAAACAGGATTTTGAAATATGGGGTGGGAGATCTCTAAGGATGTCCCAAGGATTGGGGCACTGCAAACCTCCTTGAATCCCTAGAACTTGGAGAGGTGGTCCACCCAAGGGCTAGCACTTCCCCATGTGGGAAGATACTGCAGAGGCTTCTCCCTTGCAACGCAGCAGGTATGGAGCTCTCCCCATCTACACTGCATGCTGCCAGCCCAATAACTGAAGTTAAATTCCAGCATTTCTTGTCTGGGGATATGTTGGCCTTGACAAGAGAGGAAAGAGTTTACACATCAAAGGAGCCATGTGTACACTGGCAGGAGCCAGGGGTGTGCTGCTGCAATTGGATTCTAAGGGGGCTTGATCAAGGCGGCAGGAACATAACACTGAAAAAGGAAGAATGCGTTGAACTGGGGGCACTTTCTTAATTCATGGGATTTACCACCCTGGCAAGGACTCAGGAGATGGGGCAAACGAGTGTGGCTCTTAGAAGCCTAGAGAAAGTGATAGCCAATGTTGAGCAAAGTGGAAACACCTGTGTTGCTTTGATAGCCTATAAACGAAGAAATGAAGAGCTGAAGGAAGTTGGCATGCTAGATGGATATATTATTATGTTAGGCTAAAACCGATTATGTTCCATGGGAAAGCCTAGAAGACACACCATTCACCAAGGTCAACAGGAATGTGCTGGTGAGAGGAGCACTAACATCACCAAAATGTTCATTGCTGGCTCTCCTCTGCAGGCCAGAGCTGGGCTCATTAAAATCTATGGTGACCATACCTTTGCCCCCAAATATATACCAGTAATAGAGGTCAGGGGGTGGTGCTTCACCATTAGAAGCCAGGAGGCTGTAATGATCAGCAAGGCTGAGGGACAGCCAAATAGTCTTAATCTGCAGGGAATTGTGAAAACAAGGCATGGTGTCCTTTAGGCAAAACAGATGGGCATCCAATGAGGGTACTCCTTGATGCCTACAACCAGAAAAAGGCAAGACTGTAGGAGTAGGGGGCCAAGTGTACTCACAGTAACAAGCGCAAGCTCTCGCTCAGTTACCAGACCTGAGCCGGCTTTCATATCTGGAACCACCGACTAGAGAGGTGGCTGGGTCCCTAGGAGGAAGGACCTTGCAAAACCACAGCAAGTATGTGCAACAGTGGTTTCTCAAAAGGACCTATGACCATTTACTTGGGGAACTGTGAGAAAGGGGGAATAGCTAGATATTGCAAGGACTTTTGGACCCAGAGTTTGATTCCCAAAGACCTAAAGAGTCATCATGACCCTGTTAGAATGGAAGCTCATGAGGGCCATTTAATAAATGAAGATCTATCTAAAGTCTAACTTATAGACTGGGTAAGTTATAAGTCCAAGGACTTACCCAGTTGTCGTTTCCTCAGTTCCCAAATGCATAAATGGGAATGATGTAGCTGGAGTAAACACCATATTGAATCCCTGCCCTGTAAGGTAAGAGGGTAAGGAAAAACAAGTAAAAAACTTCTTAAATTTCACCCCATCCTCCCAACCAAGGTAAATCTAGCAAATAAAAAAAACACTGCATTGGGGGTGGGTAGGACAGGGAAGATTAGTGCCATCATTAAGGACTTAAAATATGGGGGCGGGGGGAGCAGGGAGAGGAGCAGGTGTGGTTTCTTTCATAGCTCTGTTTAATTTGTCAGTCTGACCTCTGTGCAAACCAGATGGATTCTGCAGAATGACTGTAATGTCAATGCAAGCAGGCCCAGTCACAACTGCTGTGATGGACATAGTACCGTTGCTAGAGCAAATGTGTTGCTAGGCCTCAGGTACATGGTATGCGCTTATTGATCTGGCAAATGCATTTTCTATTTCAGTTTAAAAAGAGGACCAGCAACAGTTCACATTCACATGGAATGAATACTATTCATTTAATTTTGCCCTTGGGCTGTTAACTCTCCTGCACTCTCTCATAGTCCAGAGAGATCTGGACTGACTGGACATCCCACAGAACATTACATGTATCCATTACATTGATGACATTCTGCTGATTGGACAGGACAAGCCAGAAGTGACTAGTACCCTTGAAGCCTCGGTAAGACATATGCAGTCAAGAGGGTGAAAAATTAATCCTATGAAAGTTCAGCGATCTGCCACTTCAGTGACTTTTTAGAGGTCTAGTGATCAGGGGCATGCCATGGTATCGCTTCCACAATATTGCATTGGAAGGAAGCACTGTGCCTGGCAGGCCCCTTTGAGTTGTGCAGGTGACATATTCCACACCTAGGAATATTTATGCTCTGGCTCATATGTTGGGTAACATGGAAGCCTACCAGCTTTGCATGGGGCCCAGGGCAGGAAACAGTGCTGCAGGAGGCTGTGGTGCAAGCAGCCCTGAAACTTGGGCCATAAGATCCAGCAGACCTTCCGGTATAGGAAGCATCACTGGTGGGAGAGATGCAGTGTGGAGTTTATGACAAGCCCCAGCAGCAGAATCACAACACAAGACTCTAGGATTCCAGAGCAAAGCCGTGTCATCTGCAGCGAATTAAGCCGTTTGAGAAATAGCTCCTAAAACGTTGCTGAGCTCTGGTAGACACGGCATGCTTGACCATGAACACCAAGTAACCATGTGTCCAGAACTGCCTGTTATGAGTTCAGTCAGACTCACCAAGATATATAAAGTTATATGAACTCAGCAGCAGTCCCTCAGAAGACAAAAGTGGTACGTATGTGATTGAGCCCAAGCACGACCAGAGGATACAAGTAAGATGAATGAGCAGGTAGCTCAGACCTACACGTCAATCACAGTTGCATTAACGCTGTTTTCCCCATTTGTACCTATGGCCATATGGGGAGATGGGGTACAACCAGCTGAAGGAGGATGATGCCCAATACCAGTGGGTTGGCTTGGCTCAAATTGTGGGTGTGAGACACAAATGGACCACGGCTGCATTAGAGACATATAAAGGGGTGGGCCTTGAAAGACAGTAGTGAAAGAAAATCTGGGAGCAAGGTACCTGCTCATAGTTTTATGTAGAAGTGGCCTTAGGTGAGATTCCTGGGCAGTGGTCAATGGCTGGCCCTCTGGTGAGGGTATGGGCATCCACCATAGAAGAGGCACTTTCATCAACAACCAAGTAGATAAAATGATCCCATCATTTGACACTGGCCACCCTAGAAGAGGCAAAATGGGCACATGGATAGAACTGCTTGTGGCAAAGATAGAGGCTATGATTGAGCCCAACAGATGAACTCCCAATTACCAAAGCTGATCTAGCTATTGTGTTTCTGACTGTCCGATCTGTCGGCAAGAGAGACTAATGCTATGCCAATATGGTGCTACACCTTTAGGAACAACAGACCACTTGGTGTCATCTAGACTACACTGGATCCTTTTGATTCTAGAAAGGCCAGCAATTCAACTTCACAGGGATACCTGTTCTGATATCCCCAGATACCAGAGCTACAAAGTCTCAGCCAGCACCACTATTTGGGTGTTAATAGAATGCCTAATTCACAGGCATGAATCCCACCCCAAAACAGTTTTTATCCAGGGGATCTATTTCAGCAAAGGAGTGAGAGTGGGCCCAACCACAGAACCCACTGATCATATCACATAAACACAATCTGCAGTCTCACAGACCACTGGAGTGGTCTACTGAAGACACAACGTAAGCACCAGCTCAGAGGCGACATGCTGAAAGGATGGGGTACCATGCTTCAGGATGCAGTATATGCATCAAATCTCTCGGATACAAGTGATGTCTCCAATTACCATCACTTCCAGTGACCCACTGGAGGATTCTGCTTACCATTCCTAAAACTCTGGGCTCTTCAGGGTTGCAAGAATTGGTCACCAAAGGGGGTACACTCTTACTAGGGTACACAGCAAAAGTCCTACTGAACTACATGCCATTACTGTCACCAAGGTACTTTGGACTTCCTATGTCCAGGGACCAGCAAGCTAGAAGTGCAGTCACCCTTCTGGCAGGGGTCACTGATGTTGCTCAGCGGGAGTCGGGGGGATGGGAGAACTATGTGCAGAACACAGGTGACCCGTTTGGTGCCTACTGGTATTCCCTCGCTCCACTGCAGCTGTAAATGGATATGTGTAACAACCCCAGCCTGATAAGGGTGTGATTAGCAAAGGTTGGAACCCCTCAGGAATGAAGGTTTGGGTCACACCATTAGGTAAGCCACCAAAACCTGCTAAGGTGATAGCTGTGGATGAGGAACATTTAAAATGGATGATGGAAGACAGGATGAATACTAGATGTGGCCCTTCAGTGACAGGGGATACCGATGATCCAACTCAACTCCTCCTTAAGCAAAGTACATAGAAATCACGGAGTTGCTCCCCAATCCTGCAAGAAGTGGGTCTGTGGGGTGCAAGGGGTGCAGCTATAGGAATGTTCCGTTCAGAATTCCTTCAAGAGAATTGGCTGCAGGAAGCATAGCTGACTGAGTCCCCGCTGAGGGGTCCTGGCCTCCACCGCTCCGGATTCACCGCCACATTCGCTGCAAGGCCAGGCTCCCCAGGGCTGCTCCCTGCCACTGACTGAGCGCAGAGAGGGTACCAGTGCTGGCCCGGTCTTGCAGAACATGCGACTCTTCTGACAAGCAGCGTGCGCTCGAGGGCACCCCAACAGCCTGGCCCAAGCTTTTTCAGAACTGCACTGCAGTCTGAGGCTCTTCCTAGCTGGTGCTCCTTCCTTCCTGCTCTCCTGTCCCAGGAGTCAAGCCTACAGTACAGATGGAAGGCTCCGCCTGCCTCCTCCCGCACCTCCTCTTTATGCTTCAAAGACACTTCCCTCCAATGAATCTCTTGCGACATGTCTTCCATAGGCATCTGCTGCTTGATGGAATCAAACTGACACAGAAGCTCAGATTTACAGACCAGTATTTGCATTATTTTCTTTGAAACCACACCCAAACTAAGAGCAGTACAGATGCCCCAGAGAACTTTGTTCACCTTGTCAATCAACTAATTCAAGGCCTACAATAGCTCCTAAGGATTAAAAGGGAAATGGGTGATATTATCAGCCTTGAGAAAAACATGATGAAATATTTAAGATATCCAAGAAAGCATAAAAAATAACAGAATGAACACACAGCTTAAAAAAGAAACCTTATCGGGACTTCCCTTGTGGTGCAGTGGTTAAGAATCCACCTGTCAATGTTGGGGACATGGGTTCGAGCCCTGGTCCAGGGAAGATCCCACATGTCGCAGAGCAACTAAGCCTGTGCACCACAACTACTGAGCCTGTGCTCTAGAGCCCACGTGCCACAACTACTGAGCCCACGTGCCACAACCACTGAAGCCCGCGCACCTAGAGCCTGTGCTCTGCAACAAGAGAAGCCACCCCAGGGAGAAACCAGTGCACCGCAACGAAGAGTAGCCCCTGCTCAACGCCAACTAGAGAAGGCCCGCGCACAGCCATAAATACCCAAAACAACCAAAAATAAAATAAATAAATAAATTTATATATATATAAATAAACCTTAACAAAAGAGTTGAAATCTCCTGTGTATCCCACTCTGACTGTACCCTTCTCCCACTCTCCAGATTTTGATCTTTATCACTGTTGTGCATATTATAATATTTTTACTACAAATATATGTTGTTTTTTTGGGGCTGTGCTATGCAGCATGCAGGATATTAGCTCCTCAACCAGGGACTGAACCCTTGCCCCCTGCATTAGCAGCAAAGAGTCTTAACCACTGGACAGCCAGGGATGTCCCTAAATATATGAATTCTTAAACAACATATTTTTGCTTTGGATTTTTAATTTCTCTTTAACTTATAATTTCCTAAAAATTAGACTTATATGTATTTATAATACAGTTTATTAAACTGATGACTAAAAAAAACGAACCTTTGTACACAGAACTATTTACAATTCAGTGAGATTTAAGTGAAATTATTTAGCAGAAATGGATCAAAGTCACAATGCTGAGAAAAAGGATGTTTTATTATCTTGACTTGACCATATGTTATAAATTACTGTTTATAAAAGTTATATATAAGCTTCTAGACTAGGGCGGCACAAAAGCCATGTGAATGAAAGGCTCTTAGTGCTCCAGCTAGGAGTCAGTGCTGTGCCTCTGAGGTGGGAGAGCCAACTTCAGGACACTGGCCCACAAGAGACCTCAAAGCTCCACGTAACATCAAACGGCAAAAATCTCCCAGAGATCTCCATCTCAAAGCCAAGACCCAGCTTCACACAACGACTAGCAAACTATAGTGCTGCACATACTATGCCAAACAACCAGCAAGACAGGAACACAACCCAATTCATTAGCAGAGAGGCTGCCTAAAATCATAATAAGGCCACAGACATCCCAAAACACACCACCAGACGTGGACCTGCTCACCAGAAAGACAAGATCCAGCCTCATCCACTAGAACACAGGCACTAGTCTCCTCCACCAGGAAGCCTACACAACCCACTGAACCAACTGTAGTGACTGGGGACAGACACCAAGAAACAACAGGAACTACGAACCGGCAGCCCGAGAAAAGGAGACCCCAAACACAGTAAGTTAAGCAAAATGAAGACAGAAAAACACACAGCAGATGAAGGAGCAAGGTAAAAACCCACCAGACCTAATAAATGAAGAGGAAATAGGCAGTCTACCTGAAAAAGAACAAAGAATAATGATAGTAAAGATGAGCCAAAATCTTGGAAATAGAATAGACAAAATACAAGAAACGTTTAACAAGGACATAGAAGAACTAAAGAGCAAACAAACAATGATGAATAACACAATAAATGAAATTAAAAATTCTCTAGAAGGGATCAATAGCAGAATAACTGAGGCAGAAGAAGGGATAAGTGACCTGGAGGATAAAATATTGGAAATAACTACTGCAAAGGAGAATAAAGAAAAAACAATTGAAAGAAATGAGGACAGTCTCAGAGACCTCTGGGACAACATTAAACCCACCAACATTCGAATTATAGAGGTCCCAGAAGAAGAAGAGAAAAAGAAAGGGACTGGGAAAATATTTGAAGACATGATAGTTGAAAACTTCCCTAATATCTCAAAGGAAATAGTTAATCAAGTCCAGGAAGCACAGAGAGTCCCATACAGGATAAATCCACGGAGACACAGGCCAAGACACATGTCAATCAAACTATCAAAAATTAAATACAAAGAAAACATATTAAAAGCAGCAAGGGAAAAACAACAAATAGCACACAAGGGAATCCCCATAAGGTTAACAGCTGATCTTTCAGCAGAAACTCTGCAAGCCAGAAGGGACTGGCAGGACACATTTAAAGGGATGAAGGAGAAAAACCTACAACCAAGATTACTCTACCCAGCAAGGATGTCATTCAGATTTGATGGAGAAATTAAAACCTTTACAGACAAGGAAAAGCTGGGAGAGTTCAGCACCACCAAACCAGCTTTACAACAAATGCTAAAGAAACTTCTCTAGGCAGGAAACACAAAAGAAGGAAAAGACCTACAATAACAAACCCAAAACAATTAAGAAAATGGGAATAGGAACATACATATCGATAATTACCTTAAATGTAAATGGATTAAATGCTCCAAACCAAAAGACACAGACAGGCTGAATGGATACAAAAACAAGACCCATATATTTGCTGTCTACAAGAGACCCACTTCACACCTAGAGACACATACAGACTGAAAGTAAGGGGATGGAAAAAGATATTCCATGCAAATGGAAATCAAAAGAAAGCTACAGTAGAAATTCTCATATCAGACAAAATAGACTTCAAAATAAAGACTATTACAAGAGACAAAGAAGGACACTACATAATGATCAAGGGATCGATCCAAGAAGAAAATGAAACAATTGTAAATATTTATGCACCCAACATAGGAGCAACTCAATACATAAGGCAAATACTAACAGGCATAAAAGGGGAAATCGAAAGAAACACTTTCATAGTAGGGGACTTTAACACCCCACTTTCACCAATGGACAGATCATCCAAAATGAAAATAAATGAGGAAACACAAGCTTTAAATGATACATTAAACAATATGGAGTTAATTGATATTTATAGGACATTCCATCCAAAAACAACAGGATACACATTTTTCTCAAGTGTTCATGGAACATTGTCCAGGATAGATCATATCTTGGGTCACAAATCAAGCCTTGGTAAATTTAAGAAAATTGAAATTGTATCAAGTATCTTTTCTGACCACAACGCTATGAGACTACATATCAATTACAGGAAAAGATCTGTAAAAAATAAAAACACATGGAGGCTAAACTATACACTACTTAATAACGAAGCGATCACTGAAGAAATCAAAGAGAGGAAATCAAAAAATACCTAGAAACAAATGACAATGGAGACACGACAACCCAAAATCTATGGGATGCAGCAAAAGCAGTTCTAAGAGGGAAGTTTATAGCAATACAATCCTACCTTAAGAAACAGGAAACATCTTGAATAAACAACTTAACCTTGCACCTAAAGCAATTAGAGAAAGAAGAACAAAAAAACCCCAAAGTTAGCAGAAGGAAAGAAATCATAAAGATCAGATCAGAAATAAATGAAAAAGAAATGAAGGAAACGATAGCAAAGATTAATAAAACTAAAAGCTGGTTCTTTGAGAAGATAAACGAAACTGATAAACCATTAGCCAGACTCATCAAGAAAAAAAGGGAGAAGACTCAAATCAACAGAATTAGAAATGAAAAAGGAGAAGTAACAACTGACACTGAAGAGATACAAAGGATCATGAGAGATTACTACAAGCAACTCTCTGCCAATAAAATGGACAACCTGGAAGAAATGGACAAATTCTTAGAAATGCACAACCTGCCAAGACTGAATCAGGAAGAAATAGAAAATAGGAACAGACCAATCACAAGCACTGAAATTGAAACTATGATTCAAAATCTTCCAACAAACAAAAGCCCAGGAACACACGGCTTCACAGGCGAATTCAATCAAACAATTAGGGAAGCGCTAACGCCTATCCTTCTCAAACTCTTCCAAAATATAGCAGAGGGAGGAACACTCCCAAACTCATTCTACAAGGCCACCATCACCCTGATACCAAAACCAGACAACGATGTCACAAAGAAAGAAAACTACAGGCCAATATCACTGATGAACACAGATGCAAAAATCCTCAACAAAATACTAGCAAACAGAATCCAACAGCACATTAAAAGGATCATACACCATGCTCAAGTGGGGTTTATTCCAGGAATGCAAGGATTCTTCAATATATGCAAATCAGTCAACGTGATACACCATATTAACAACTAAAGGAGAAAAACCATATGATCATCTCAATAGATACGGAGAAAGCTTTCGACAAAATTCAACACCCATTTATGATAAAAACCCTGCAGAAAGTAGGCATAGAGGGAACTTTCCTCAACATAATAAAGGCCATATATGACAAACCCACAGCCAACATCATCCTCAATGGTGAAAATCTGAAAGCATTTCCACTAAGATCAGGAACAAGACAAGGCTGCCCACTCTCACCACTCTTATTCAACATAGTTTTGGAAGTTTTAGCCACAGTAATCAGAGAAGAAAAAGAAATAAAAGGAATCCAAATCGGAAAAGAAGAAGTAAAGCTGTCACTGTTTGCAGATGACATGATACTATACATAGAGAATCCTAAAGATGCTACCAGAAAACTACTAGAGCTAATCAATGAATTTGGTAAAGTAGCAGGATACAAAATTAATGTACAGAAATCTCTGGCATTCCTATACACTAATGATGAAAAATCTGAAAGTGAAATTAAGAAAACACTCTCATTTACCATTGCAACAAAAAGAATAAAATATCTAGGATTAAACCTACCTAAGGAGACAAAAGAGCTGTATGCAGAAAATTATAAGACACTGATGAAAGAAATTAAAGATGATACAAATAGATGGAGAAATATACCATGTTCTTGGATTGGAAGAATCAACATTGTGAAAATGAGTCTACTACCCAAAGCAATCTACAGATTTAATGCAATCCCTATCAAGCTACCACTGGCATTTTTCACAGAACTAGAACAAAAAATTTCACAATTTGTATGGAAACACAAAAGACCCCAAATTGCCAAAGCAATCTTGAGAACGAAAAATGGAGCTGGAGGAATCAGGCTTCTTGACTTCAGACTATACTACAAAGCTACAGTAATCAAGACAGTATGGTACTGGCACAAACTCAGAAAGATAGATCAATGGAACAGGATAGAAAGCCCAGGGATAAACCCACACACATATGGTCACCTTATCTTTGATAAAGGGGGCAAGAATATACAGTGGAGAAAAGACAGCCTCTTCAATAAGCGGTGCTGGGAAAACTGGACAGGTACATGAGATTAGAACACTTCCTAACACCATACACTAAAATAAAGTCAAAATGTATTAAAGACCTACATGTAAGGCCAGACAGTATCAAACTCTTAGAGGAAAACACAGGCAGAACACTTTATGACATAAATCACAGCAAGATACTTTTTGATCCACCTCCTAGAGAAATGGAAATGAAAATAAAAATAAACAAATGGGACCTAATTTGACTTAAAAGCTTTTGCACAGCAAAGGAAACCATAAATAAGATGAAAAGACAACCCTCAGAATGGGGGAAAATATTTGCAAATGAAGCAACTGACAAAGGATTAATATCCAAAATATACAAGCAGCTCATGCAGCTCAATATCAAAAAAACAAACAACCCAATCCAAAAATGTGCAGAAGACCTGAACAGACATTTCTCCAAAGAAGATATACAGACTGCCAACAAACACATGAAAGAATGCTCAACATCATTAATCATTAGAGAAATGCAAATCAAAACTACAATGAGATATCATCTCACACCAGTCAGAATGGCCATCATGAAAAAATCTAGAAACAATAAATGCTGGAGAGGGTGTGGAGAAAAGGGAACCCTCTTGCACTGTTGGTGGGAATGTAAATTGATACAGCCACTGTGGAGAACAGTATGGAGGTTCCTTAAAAAACTACAAATAGAACTACCATACGACCCAGCAATCCCAATACTGGGCATATACCCTGAGAAAACCATAATTCAAAAAGAGTCATGTACCAAAATCTTCATTGCAGCTCTATTTACAATAGCCAGGACATGGAAGTAACCTAAGTGTCCAGCAACAGATGAATGGATAAAGAAGATGTGGCACATATATACAATGGAATATTACTCAGTCATAAAAGGAAACAAAATTGAGTTATTTGTAGTGAGGTGGATGGACCTAGAGTCTGTCATACAGAGTGAAGTAAGTCAGAAAAAGAAAGACAAATACTGTATGCTAATATATATATATGGAATCTACAAAAAAAAAAAAGGTCATGAAGAACGTAGGGGCAAGATGGGAATAAAGACACAGACCTACTAGAGAATGGACTTGAGGATATGGGGAGGGGGAAGGGTAAGCTGGGACGAAGTGAGAGAGTGGCATGCACATACATACACTACCAAATGTAAAATAGACAGCTAGTGGGAAGCAGCCACATTGCACAGGGAGATCAGCTCGGTGCCACCTAGAGGGGCGGGATAGGGAGGGTGGGAGGGAGGGAGGCGCAAGAGGGAACAGATATGGGAACAACATATGTATATGTATAACTGATTCACTTTGTTATAAAGCAGAAACTAACACACCATTGTAAAGCAATTATAATCCAATAAAGATGTAAAAAAAAAAAAGTTATATAAATGTAGGCTGAGATCTTTAATGTCTCAAAAAGCCAAATATAAATAAAGAACAGAAAATAAATTCAAATGAAAGAAGTT
The DNA here is from genome assembly GCF_963924675.1 of Phocoena phocoena. NCBI lineage: Eukaryota > Metazoa > Chordata > Mammalia > Artiodactyla > Phocoenidae > Phocoena > Phocoena phocoena. The sequence goes on along the minus strand of NC_089235.1, from coordinate 47,990,940 downwards.
CTGACATAATTCTTCTATGTGTTTATGAAATCCTAGGAAGAATCACTGCAATAATTATCTAAAGTAATATTAAAAGGTAACAAAAGAGATGTTTGGTCTTAAATGTAAATTCAAACGTAGAGTGTCTAAAGTAACAAATCAAAGCGAAAGTATATCTGCAATTTCTAACAGCAAAAAATAAGTTAGTTTGTAAATACTGTATTCTTTAATGCAGTAAGAAAGAAGATCAGGAATAAAATGTTGGATAGTCTTATTGACCAGGTCACATTTAAAAATAATTTGTCAGGATAGCAAAAATGTGCAACGATTAAGCTCTACACATACAACTGTAACATTTGTTGTTATACTAGAGCCAGTACTTTTATTTGTAGAGTTCACGAATGAAAACATAACAAATACTTATACATCAGTATTGGTAGGAATACCAAATATTATTTCACAACTGCCACTACGCGTTTCTTCTTCTCTGACACCCTCTGCACAGATCCAGGCTTGCTATGTTTGATACGATTCAGTTCCCTAGAAATAAAACAAAATACACAAAATATAAGCAAGTTTACGAGAAATCATCTTAACCAAAGAAAACTTCCTCAGGAAAATCACAAGACATTTTCTTTCACTGGAAAACCATCTATTGAAAAAAAAAAGGTTTCACAATGAGATTAGGTAAAAAGCAGCTAGAAATCAAGTTTTGTTAACTTATTTATTAGCTTCTTCTCTTACTATCGGCGTCCTTTACTAACTTTAAAAACTTGCTGCAGTTGTTAAAATATTTAAAAGTGACTCAACCCCAACATCTACCCAAAGACAACAAAATAATCATTTGAATAGTCTAATTAAAAGAAAAAAAGAACTCTGTCTTAGAATTTCTATAATACTTCACATGAATTCAAAGACTGCATGGAGAAGAATATTCCACAGGGGAAATGGTGGTGATGGTGGAATGCTACGCTTTAGAGCCAAAATGTTAGATTCCAAATGCTATGATGAGGCATATTAGACAAATTTTTATCTAACAAATGTTTTTCGCCGTCTTTAAGCTGGAAAATACACAATACCTCTTAATTCCAGCTACATTGGAAGTTATTTTTTACAAACATTCTCCATTTATAATAGTTTTTTAGCATGAGCAGAAGCATTTTCTTATTTTGATGTAAGTCACTGACATTGTCTGCCCTTTAAACATATGCTCAAAGATAGTTAATGAAAATTCTCACCATGTGAGATGACCATTCCCCCTTTTATCAGGAAAAGGAAAAAGGCCCAGAGAAGTATTCAAAAACACCTTTGACAACCCAATCAAAAAATGGCGGAAGATCTAACTAGACATTTCTCGAAAGAGGACATACAGATGGTTAAAAAGCACATGAAAAGATGCTCAACATCACTAATTATTAGAGAAATGGAAATCAAAACTACAATGAGATACCTCCTCACACGGTCAGAATGGCCAGCATCAAAAAATCTACAAACAATGCATGCTGGAGAGGGTGTGGAGAAAAGGAAACCCTCCTACACTGTTGGTGGGAATGCAAACTGGTATATCCACTATGGAGAACAATATGGAGGTTCCTTGAAAAAACTGAAAATAGAGCTACCATATGAACCAGCAATCCCACTCCTGGACATATACCCTGAGAAAACCGTAATTCAAAAAGATATATGCACCCCAATGTTCACTGCAGCACTATTTACAATAGCCAGGACATGGAAACAACCTAAATGTCCATCGACAGAGGAATGGATAAAGATGTGGTACACATATACAACGGAATATTGCTCAGCCATAAAAGAACAAAATAATGGCATATGCAGCAACATGGATGGACCTAGAGATTCTCATACTGAGTGAAGTAAGTCAGAGGAAGACAAATATCATGATATTGCTTGTATCTGGAATCTAAAAAAAGGCTACAAATGAACTTCTACAAATCAGAAATAGAGTTACAGATGCAAAAAATAAACTTATGGTTACCAGGGGGGTATGGGGGGTAGGGATAAACTGGAAGATTGAGATTGATACATACACATTACTATATAAAACAAATAACTAATAAGGACCTACTGTATAGCACAGGGAACTCTACTCAATACTCTGTAATGGCCTACATGGAAAAAGAAGCTAAAAAAGAGTGGATATATATATATGTGTGGAACAGATTCACTTTGCTGTACACCTGAAACTAACACAACATTGTAAATCAATTATACCCCAATTAAAAACAAAAAAACACCTCTGATGCACAACATCACATAAACTATTCCCTTGAAAGGCACGTTTTTTTGTTTGTTTTTGGTGAGACGCAAGGCGGGGAGTTAGAAAAGGGTACTGAGAGAGTGTCAAATGCTCCAAAACATACTTTCGTCGACGAGCTTCTTTCATGATGCGCTGCTCCTGAATCTGACTGTAGATAGATTTTGGTAGATGTCGGTGACGAGAAATACGTTTTATGTGAGGATGATGTTGAAATTTCTCCTTTAATCTCTGGTTATAATCTGTGGCTGCTTTTTCTCGTGATGTAAGCTGAAAAAATGCATTTTGATATTTTAATGAATGATGTGTTTGTTTTGCTTCAGTACAACAAAGTTAGGAGCAATGTTTCCCCAAAAAACTAAATTTTCATGACGTATGACCAAAACTGCTAATGTAACTATACCCTTTACAAGGTTATGTTAGTGATACCAGGTTTGCAAGCACTGAATCTCCTTTTAGGCAGCATGCCTACAATGTAGATGGATGCCACCAAGTGAAAAAGAGCAGTGCCAAGGGAGCTGGGCTCTGTGGACCACTCTAGGCACAGTAAAAGCACTTAAATGAATCACTCAAAAAATTTTTTTTCTGTAAAAGTAACTTCTGAAACAGAAAAGAAAGCATCTGATGCCGTAATAACTAGCCTTCGTCTAACAACTGTTAAGGATGATATGATTTAGAGGAACATTTAATGATGAACTGAAACCTAGGCATAGTGTAGTACTTAGTAATCATTAAACCTAAAATAAAACTATCTTTAATTACTACTTATCATATCTTGATTTTCCTTCCAGAGCTAAGTAGAAAATAACCCACACTTAACCTTTCCTTCTTAAACTTAATATTTGTTTCAGTTACAAATACCCTGTATGAAGACATGAGACATTTAGAAAAACATTAAGAACGAACAAAAATCAACCATTACTCACAACCCAGAGGTAGCTAGCCAATGGTAATATTTGTTATACTTTCACTGAGTCTTTTTAAAAAGTCTGAAGCTGTGTATTTTTTTTAAGTGTTTCACTGTCTCTTTGATATTAAAATAGCTCACAGAGACTTGCAGCCTTTGACTTGCCTGATTACTATTCCTTTAACAGAAGAAATGGGCGTTCTAAGTTCTAAGGCTCTAGTCCCTACATCTTCTCTCCCCACCTCAAGGAGAATACAAAAAAACAAGAAGGCTCAAATATGATCAAACATTTTAATTAACAAAAGCCTCTGGGAGAATTCCCTGGCGGTCCATTGGTTAGGACTCAGCGCTTTCACTACCAAGGGCCCAGGTTCAATCCCTGGTTGGGGAACTAAGACCCCAGAAGCCATGTGGCGTGGCCAACAACAAAACAAACAAAAAACAAAGGCCTCTGAAGGTGCCTTTGACATGAAAAAAGTAAACCTCAATACAACCCTGTTTTGTTGCTAGCCTTTTTTGTCACAACTAACGCATTTCAAATAAATTCTCTTTATAATATAATGATATTCAGTAAATCTAGAAACTAGCTTTATGACAATGAAAGAAAATGGGGTCTTACCACACCCAACTTTTCAGAAGCATTAGCTTTCCATAGACGAATGTTCATTTCATCAGATCCACACATAATGTACTTGCTGTCAGAAGTCCATTTTACACAGATAACATGTTGCATTCTCTTTGTGTGATAGACTTCCCTATAGAAGAGGAATTAAGTTAAAACTCTTAGGATTTTGGTACAGATTTTCTTTAACCACTGCCTATCAAGTATCAGGATAACATTTTTGAGTCCTAAAAGAGTATAAAAGAGAAATTAAAATTCATTTAAATGTATTTTTATGGGACCAATCTAACAAGATTCTATTCTAAGTGTTGGGGAATTAAAAATTCCTGCCCTCAGAGACGTTATAATCCAATAAGAAAAATAAGTATAAACAAACTAAGCAAAACTAGATGCCCAGAAAAGATCGCAAAATAACTGAGGGCATATAACACAAATAAAATATGTTGACGCTGGAGTAATTTTGTAACAATAAGGTCAACCACCACACTTTTTTTGGGTTTCTTTTCATTGAAAAATAAATGCAATGGCACTCTAAGAGCACATCCTGATATGTTGATCCTAATGTCTGATTTCTGTTTTGGTCAAATTGTTTAAAAAGCTCAATTGGGCTTCCCTGGTGGCGCAGTGGTTGAGAGTCCGCCTGCCTATGCAGGCAACACAGGTTCGTGCCCCGGTCCAGGAGGATCCCACATGCCGCGGAGTGGCTGGGCCCGTGAGCCATGGCCGCTGAGCCTGCGCATTGGAGCCTGTGCTCCGCAACGGGAGAGGCCACAGCAGTGAGAGGCCAGCGTACCGCAAAAAAAATTAAAAAATAAAACAAATAAAAAGCTCAATTAATTGAAGTGAGAGCTGATGATTTACATATGTGAAAAGAAATGGAGGGCTATAGAAGTGATGAGATAAGGATCATTTAATAAATGGAGATGTCAAATATCATACCTATTTGGAAGGCTGTGAAACATACTAAGTGAATTCACAGAACATACTATATTAGGAAGTGTTAAGCAGAGCATTAAAAAGCAAGTAAAAGACAAGGTCAGAAAAAATAAAAGGATGAGAGTTCTAGAGAAGTAAAGTTTCCATATCTGGATTAAGTGATTCAAAATGCAGACTACTTGAGAGAAAGGAAACTCGCTCAGCAAATTCTGCACAGTAAAAGAAAACCCGTATGTGATGATGAAATCAAATAGATTTCATATATATAAAAACATCTCTGAAGTACACTCACAAAACTAGTCTATTACACTGCTTCTAACAGATACATTTTGAGCTCCTGAATGACCATGTAGCTAGACCATAAGAAATTTATTTCTAAAAGAGAGTATGGTTAGAAAGAACATCCTATTAAAAGGAAAAGTAGATGAAACACTGACTGCTTTTTCTTCTCTCAATGCTCTGCTTTTACAAGACTCAATCCTTATAACCTCTACCTATTTAAGATGTCTTTTTTCCCAAAGCAACGTATTGAATTTAAATATTAGGAAATTCGATTAGGCTTTGGTAACCATTAAAAATAACCTAGTCATGTATTACATCAGTTCATGTATTAGACCAGACAAATCCAATGGTTAGTCACTTAACCAACGTAGAATCCTCCTTAATGGTAAACTACACAGGGTTCTTAACTTCTAGATATGTTTATGCTTGTACTTAAAATAGATACATAAAGTTCATTATAAGTTATACTATTTGGGGATAAATACATTTAAAAACTTAAATTCTTTATATACGTAGTCAAGATAAATGAATTGTTCTGTGTGAATGCAACTGAATTTACTTGTTTGCTAAGTAAATACTGAATGAAATCCCAACAGAAGCTTACCTTCAAATATTCATTTAACTGTACTTTTTGAAAACCTACTCAAAATTTACTTTTAAAATACAATTTAACTACTTTAAGATCTTTCAAAGGAAAACATTTTAAAAATACATATCGGGCTTCCCTGGTGGCGCAGTGGTTGAGAGTCCGCCTGCCGATGCAGGGGACACGGGTTTGTGCCCCAGTCCGGGAAGATCCCACAGGCCACGGAGCACCTGGGCCTGTGAGCCACAGCCACTGAGCCTGTGCATCCGGAGCCTGTGCTCCGCAATGGGAGAGGCCACAACAGTGAGAGGCCCGCGTACCGCAAAAAAACAAACAAAAAAACGTATCATTCAAACCACTGCCTGTGTTATTTGATGTCTGTAATGACAGGAAACTAGAGCAGACCACAGAAACAAACCAGAAGCAGCTTTCAAGCAGACAAAGGTCAGAAGGAATACCATTTATAACTAAACCCAACAGGAAGTAACACATATTAAATTGTGATTACAAAATCTCCAAATGACATCAGGAGGCAATTCCCTGGAAACGGTGTATAAGAACTCCTCACTTCATACAGTTTTGGAATAATCTGAGCTTTTAACTAGACTTGCATTTAACTGCCCACACTGGCTGCAGAACAATTCAGCTGGAGCTCAGCTGCAGGGCTCTTGGGATCATAGGTGCCTGAACATTCCCATTTCTCATCCTCTTCCTTTGTTCTTTATGTCTGTTTATACATCATGTTAGAAAAGTATTGTCCTACTTACTACCTTTGGAGGTCCTGGTGCCAGAAAATGATGGAGGGCCACACTCTCTTGATTCTTAATATTTTCCAGAGAGGTGAGAAGAATGGAAACTCTCAGGCTTGCCTTGGGCCTGACTGAGCAATTCCCAACAAACCATTCATGACAGTTTGGAGAATATCAAGTTAGTTGTAACAGCCATATAGGAACCAACCCCAGGAGATGATGGAATGAAGATCAAAGTCACCAGAACACCCACTCACTCAGTATGCTTTTGATTCCAATTCAAGCACTTTTTTTTTTTTTTTTTTTTTTTTTTTTGCGGTACACGGGCCTCTCACTGTTGTGGCCTCTCCCGTCGCGCGCGGAGCACAGGCTACGGACGCGCAGGCTCAGCAGCCATGGCTCACGGGCCCAGCTGCTCCGTGGCATATGGGATCTTCCCAGACCGGGGCACGAACCCATGTCCTCTGCATCGGCAGGCGGACTCTCAACCACTGTGCCACCAGGGAAGCCCTCAAGTACTTTTTAAATCATACACATGATGATGCTGACAATTATTTGCTAGCAATTCATGATTATACAAAAAGGTTTAGGAATTAATATGGTTTCCTCAAATTAGAGGGGAAAAAGATGCAACTATCACAAGTAAAAATACCGAAGAGTTAGACAAGCAGATTGGCTATGACCAAAAAAAGAGCTGTGTGACTCTAAAGAAAAGGCTCTGTGTGAGAGGCCCGCGTACCACAAAAAAATAATAATAAAAATAAATAAGTGAGAAATAACAAATGTAAGGTATTATTGTTATTAACTGCTCTTAAACTGTATTAGGGAAAACCTTATCTAAGTTCTTCATTATCAAATTAAAAAAAAATTTTAAGTTTACTATATTTTAGGGCAGTGAAAATACTATGATAGTATCATGATGAACATGTCATTATACATTTATTCAAACCCATAAAATACATAATACCAAGAGTGAACCCTAGGAAAACTATGGATTTGGGGTGATTATGATGTAGGCTCATCTTACATTCTGGTGAGGTAACAAAAGTACCACCCCATAAGGAATGTTGATAATGGGATAGGCTCTGCATGTGTAGGGGCTGGGAATATATGAAAAATCTCTCTACCTTCCTCTCAATTTTGTTGTAAACCTAAAACTCCTCGAAAAAAATAAAGTCTTTATTTTTAAAAATTACTATAAAACACTTAAAAATAATTCTAAAATAAAAGGTTTTGCTCTAAGGCAAACACTAAGATTTCATATAAACAAATTATATAAAGATAATATCCTGTTCAATGAAGAAACTGCCCAGTAGGCTGATGTTTTACCCATAGGTGATGCAGTGGAAGTTGGTACCCCAAGTCACAACACCTGGGTGTGAGCTCCATCATATACACACAACCAAATAACCTTTCAAAAAAGATAAATGATAAAGACAAGGAAAAAAATCAAACAAAAACAAATGTTTATCAGTAGTAACATACCTGCTTCTACTTTTGTCCACAGGAAAGATTCGAATAGATTTATCAAAACTAGCAGACACAAAGTCTTTCCCAGTAGGAGAGTAATCCACATCAAGCACCGCAGACACATGATCCATATGTATCATTACAGGAGTGTCCAGTGCACGCATATCAAAAGTATATAAGCTGTAAAAGAATTTTTAATTATTTGATACAAATTTCTATTAAATAAAAGCATATGTAGTACTAAGAGACACTAGTGAAAATAAGACTGCTGGCTAAATAATGCACACCTAAATAAATAGCTCAATTCTTTACACAGCAGGTAAGGGATAGGGAAAAATATCAAGTTTTTATTATTCCTTAAGATTACACTTACACGCTTTCAACCTTATAAACATAAATCTCATTGTAGAAAATGTGCAAACTTCAAAAGAATATGAAGAGTACAAAACTTACCTTTAATTCCACCACCCAGAGAAAGTCAGTTAGCACAGTGTAATTATTTCTAATCTTTTCACTATACTATTTAACTATGTACCTTTTAATAAAAGTAAGATAATACTGTATAAAGCTCTATATCCTGATATTTCATGTAGCATATTATGAACATTTATCCATTAAATAATCTGAGAATATTTTAATGTTTTCATATGTAAATATGAGTTAAAATAATTATTTGTTTAAATAAATCTATTTATTAATAAAGTTTCCAACATTTTACTATAATTAATTCTTAAATGAAATTTTAATTTTTCATATTTAATTTTTAATTGAATGGGGTAGATTCAATTAGATCTGAATAGATTCCTACAAGTAGAAAAGACATGAGCATTTTTAAGTCTTTTGAGTTGACAAATCATTTCCAGCGAAGTTGCAATAGTTTATACTCCATCAGTGATCTATAAGAGTGAGCACAGCTTTTCAAAGGGTATATTAAAATTAGAAAACTATACTTTGTGCACAACTGGCAAAAACAATGACTTCATGATTTTCGAGGTTTAAAAATTCTTAATCAACAGCTAAAACAACAGTGCTTCAAATGAGCTAACATGGATGATGTAGAGTAGTAATATAGCATTACTGTGACCAAGTTCCCAACATCAAAATACTTCCAGATGTGAAGATTAAGTTTGAGGAGAAACAAGATATCCACATAATTTCAAAGTATCTCCCCAAAGACATGTATTAATTACAAAAGGAAAAAATAGTAACTTTATAGTGGAGAAAACTGGCAGACAGCATGTTAACTAAGTGATCAAGGTTAACATCACCAGTAATATAATAAGATAAACTGACATTATGTACCTCTGATTTGATGCACCAAGAAGGGCGTATCAATTTTGTGGTATTCTTGCTAAAGATGCATAATCTCAATGAAATAATGAGAAAACACCAGTTAAGCCCCACTTAAGGGCAGTCTACAATATAATTGACAAGAAAGTCCTTCTCAAAAGTACTAAGGTCATGAAAGAAAAGGGAAGACTGAGAAAGTCACAGAGTGAGCAGGCTAAGGAGACATGGCAATCAAATGCAATGTGGGATCCTGCACTGGATCCTAGAACAGTAAAAGAACATTAGTGGAAAGACTGGTGATGGGATAAAGTCTGTACTTTATAGTAGTGTACCAATCTTAATTTCTTGGTTTTGCTAATTGAACTGTGGGGATGTAAGACATTAACATTTGGGGAAATTGGCTGACTGGTACTATTTGTGTAACTTTTCAGTAACCCTAAAATTATTTCAAAACAAAAATTAAAAAAAAAAGACCTAACACTTCAAAAAGAATATTTTTAAATACAATTATTATGGAAAGTCACTGATGCTAATGATACAAATTTCCAAATACCATGAAATTCTCATCAAGAGACAAGTCATTGTTCTCTTTCATAATCTTCAAACATACCACAGGATTGTCAGCCAAGGTCATACTGATCTTGGAGATTAAATTTCTGAGTTGACAACTGCTTTACAATCCCTATCTAAGGCAGTGGTTCTCAACCAGGTTTGTTTTAGAAAATTTTGTTTTTTAGTAAATTCTATTTTAATTTCTACATGAGAAAAAGGCTAAAAAGGGCTTCAATTAATGTGGTTTGGTATTGCTAGTTAATGAGTCCAACTGAGCTTCTTTTTAGTACAGGAAAGTCATAACAGATGTTTTCAGTTGGTACCACTAAAACATCATGTAATAAGTCCTATTTCTGAGCTAACTTATTCTTTCATAAATAAGAGTAGTGGAAAGAACAAAGAACTTAAATACAGATGATCTAAAGTTCAATCTAATGACAAACTTCCACCTTCCCCAAAAAACATGTATTAAAAATCCATCATATGCATAGCACTACAATAAATGCTTGGATAAAAAAAGATAAGACACTCTTTCCTCATCAAGAGATTAAACTCCCTACATCAATAGCCTCATCTGTAAAAAGGGAATAACATACATGTCCTGTCCACCTTACAGGGATACTGCAAAGATAAAATAAGTTAGCTGATGACAAATGCTTCAACAAGTTTTAAAGCAGTATATAAGAAATCATAAAATTCCATCTAGGTCAAGAACATAAGGCTTCTATGTCACCTTTACATGAAGTCACAGAATAATATATCTGCAAATATTAAGGTAAAGGTTGAAACTTTATTTTTCCTTTTGTCTTACTGAAGTAATAGTGGTAGCTGATAACATGACCACATGAGTATCAACTACCTGAAGAGCTACACACTTTGTAGGCAGATATTTTTAGTTTCTTAAAACATGTATGATTCAGCCATTATTTATATGGTCTATGTCAGGGATCAGCTAATTTTTTCTGTAAACAGCCAAATAATAAACATTTTTGGCTTTGTGGGTCATATGGTCTCTGTTGCAACTACTCAACTCAGGTATTATAGCACAAAAGCAGCCATATTCCATACAGAAATAAATGTGGCTATACTCCAATAGAACTTTACAGAAACAGGCAGCAGACAGGATTTGGTCCACAGATCACAGTTTATCATCCCTGGTCTGTATCATTTTGAAAACTGAGAATACTTTTTAAGAAGCGTTTCTCTAATTTGGGAAATATTTTTTTTTTAGCAAAACAAACAGCAATTTTCTAGAGCATATGAAGGAATATTACCTAGGAAAACATATTTCATTAGTAAGACATACAACTGAGTTATTTCTGATAGAAATTAAGTTTTAAAGAGGGAAACTTACTTGTAATCTTCGTTTGCTGCAGTAAAAATGAAAGCTTCCATAGGGTTCCAGCAAATTGTATTTGTTCTCATATCTAAGATGACCTAAGAAAAGAAGCATACACTAACCCATTACTATGAAATTAAGTCCCTCTAAAATGGATAAATTCCCACTTCATTTCCCTTCCTTCTTTTCTCACTGATTTAAGCAAGTACTTTAGTAAACACCTATTATGTGCACAGTACTTGGCTCAATGCAATAGGAAAAGAAAATCAATAATTGTTTACTGAACACACAGGCAGAGTGCTAAATACTTAAAAATATAAAAATGCTTAATAAATGGTCCCTTGACCTCAAAAAGCTTATAGTTTAGTCAGGAAAATGAGATACACATCAAGAAGAGTTAAAATATAAACAGTGAAGCAGCAAATAATCAAGTATCAAATCAGGGGCAAAATTAATGGTGAGCTTAGGGTTAAAGTGGAGAAGAAAGGTTTCAAAAGATAAGCATGATTTGAGCTGATCTGTGAAGGTCCAGAAATATTATCATGTTTCTCAAAAGGAACATTCTGGGCAGGATAATCTTTTGTTGTGTGTGACTGTCCACTGGAGGATATTTAGCCTCTCAGGAGCTGGCCCATTAAATGCGAGTAAAATGTCCCTCCCAACACTTCCAAAAATATACTTGGTGGGGTGGTACAACCCCTGAATGAGAACAGCTACATTAAGGAGAGAAAAGATAGAAGAAACATTGATAGTCTAGTAGGTAGAACAGAGAAATAACAGAAAATAGCACGTCTGCATCCATCAACGTGACATACATGTAACAAACTCTTACTGACTAAAGCAAATAAATAAATGGAATACAATTTGGGACCAGATTTTGGAGGCGCTTGAGAGCTACAGTTCTTTTCTTCAACCTAAAAGTAATGAAGCACTATTATTAACAACTGAGAATGGAGGAGTGAAGGAGGTAGAAATTACTATTATTAAACTAGTACTTCATGTTAGCATTCTGCTAAATGCTTAAGTATCTTGTTTTATTCTTACCATTGGGCTGCAAGGTAGCTATTAATACCACCATTTCACAGGAGAAACACAGCTTAAAGTCTAACACCAAAGTTCATGCAGGATCTTCCCTCCATATCACATGAATGAGTGAAATGATTGGAGTGGTAGTATACTTTGGAAAGATTATCCTATTTATCTAGTTCAAACTTTAAGGAATATACTCTCCTCCTAATATTTCTGAATTTATTACCTGTTAGGAACAACAAAAATATTAAAAACATTTCTGTTACGTGTGGACATCGGACTTGTGGCACATGAACAAGGTCTAGCTCTTCTTGCTCTCTGTCAATTCTAGCACCTGAAATCAACTTTATACCTTTTTACTTATAATGGCACTCCCCTCTTTACCAACAATATTTCTCTCCGTCTCTAGAATCAACTTAAGGTTGTATTAACTTTGATATCTAAGTCCTGGAATGACTGCTTTAGAACTGTTGGGAAATCTGACACCTTGAACAGGACAGAGCTTGTCTAAATAAAACGTCAACCCCCTTGGCATGTAACTAAACAAATAAAGGTAGTTATGTGAATTAGTTATAAAACTTTCTGGAATAAAATACCATATGTGTCATATGATAATCACAGGGCCTGATGTAACAGGATGCAATACTTTTTTAAGAACTTCCAATTTGGGCTTCCCTGGTGGCAGTGGTTGAGAGTCCGCCTGCCAATGCAGGGGACGCAGGTTCGGGAAGATCCCACATGCCGCGGAGCGGCTGGGCCCGTGAGCCATGGCCGCTGAGCCTGCGCGTCCGGAGCCTGTGCTCCACAACGGGAGAGACCACAACAGTGAGAGGCCCACGTACCGCAAAAAAAAAAACAAAAACTTCCAATTCAGTAAGTACAAACTAGATGCCTAAAATCTGCTGGCATTGTGGAAGACACAAAGACTAGGATACAGTACCTCATGGAAATTTAAGGGTCTCTAACAAGCAACAGGAAATTGAGAGAATGCCATTATGATCATTTTGGGTTCTAAGGACACCTCTATTAAAGAGTTTTTTAATTCTGAAAAAACATTTGCTCCATATTTTCAGTCACTCCACTTACAGGGGGATGCATTAACAACTGTATAAAGCAGAAGACAAATTGAAACTCACCTTTTTCAGAGGAGTAGCTTGCCTCATATCATATAGTACTATATTCCTGTCAGAAGCACAACTTCCCAAGAGAAATGTCTAAAAATAAGTATAACAATCATCAGTTAAAAGCTAGGCTTGGCAGCAAACCATGTCCATTCAGTGAACAAATGATTTAATTACCCTCAATGTTTATGTTTAAGATACAAAGTTATAACATTAAAGTCCATTTTCAGAGGGTACAATGAATCACTCATAATCTCAGCAACCTAAGCCAAGTATTTTCATTGTTAAATCCCCACTTTAGATGCCTGTGATGATACTGTACAGATAATTCTGCATTCTATTTTAAAACAACATATTTTACTTATCCATTCTTCAACTTAGATCTGTTTCCTGTTCTCCAGTATTATAAATAACACTTCAAAAAACATTTGCATACATTTAGCTCTTCTTTTTCTAAGGGTAAGATTTTAGTAGTGGCGTTACTCAATCAAAAAGTATGAACAATTTTATGGCTTTTGATATTTAGGAGTAATTGTTTTCCAAAGGGTTGTACCAGTATACAGTACAATGTGGAAATATATTAATTTTACTGCAACTGGGCAGCAATAGGTAGTGCCATTTAAAAATAATATCTGTATGGCAATTTTCCTATATACTGTCATCCTTTGGCATCTGTGGGGGACTGGTTTCAGGACCACCCACGGATACCAAAATCCACAGATGCACGAGTCCCTTGCCCTCTGTAACCACAGACACAGAACCCGTGGATATGGAGGGCCTACTATATAAATTACTGCTTTATTAGCAGTTAAACATTTCCTCATGTTTATTAACTCTCTGTATAAACTAGGTGTGTCCTTTGTCCAACTGTTCCAAGATGTTTAAAATATTTATTTGTAAGTCAGTTATAAATGTGCTAAGTGCTTACATAATCCTTGGCATAAGTGAAAATAAGCCATCTACCTACCAGTGGAGTCCCAAATCCCACCCTTTGTAGTACCATTCCTCCTCACCCATGGTTCCTGACACAACTCTTGGCTTCTGCCTCCATTATTCCTACCTCAAGCGTTAACAGGAACTAGAAGAGTCATTTACTAAGCAGCTGTATGGCCTGCTAGCTCCTACTACATGGGTGAATATAGTTCAAATAAAACTCATAAAGCCAATGCTACCATCACGATCTCTTCTCAGTTCTTTCCAAAACCCTCCTTCTTAAACCACTTCTTCTCTGAGCCTTTCCCCTAGTTAGTGACTCCTCTCAACCTTTCTTAGTTTCTCATTATGTCACTCCAAAGTCTGACCAGGTTCTGTTTCTAAAAGTAAAGACTTTAATTTGAACAAAGCAAAAAATTCTACCTAGACGGAAAGCTGACTTTCATACTGTAAAATGTAGCGCTGCTAAGCATAAACTTTTGGCTTTATGAGAATTCTAGGCTTCAATATTTTAACAGAAAATTAATTATTAATGATTAGGAGACAAATACACTCCATTTGTTCATAGCAACACGCCCTTTCCATTAAGTTTAATACAGGGTAAGAGACACACACACCATTTGCTTTTACCACTAAGTCAGTTCGTAGGTTAATAAAACACGCATTCACACACAGCTGAACAAATAGAGTTTTTATACAGGCAAATTTGAAAAACATGGTTGCTAGGTCATCACTAATAATTAATTATGATTTTAGAACTGGCCATCAGCTCTTCTGACACAGGTGTTCACCAAAACAGAGAAACAAAAGATCTCATTTACCCTTTAGAGAACTAGGAATCAGTATCTGTCTGTTCCTCCTGTTTATTTTTTTTTTTAAATAGCAGTAACACCACCATCTTAAATTTGGGGAGCACCTTTTAAAAATATTCACATATATTATCACATTTTACGCTTACAACAAACCTATGACGCACAATGGAAGATATAATTAATCTCATTTTAAAAATAAACAAATACAGAGAAAAACTGTGACTTGCATAAGGTCAATGCAAAGGCATGCTGGCAGGAAATACAGTTCCAGCCTAGGTCCACCACAAGTAAGACATAAAATGTTCCCACAAGTTGCTTGTGTTTGTAACCTGCTTCTGCCTAGTGTCACCTTGGGCTGGCTCTGCAAAGCTGGCTTGCCCCTTCATGCCATATCTCACTTCTACAACCAAGGGGAACACAGGGAAGGTAGACAGAGGATGGAGTGAGGAAGATATAGTAGGGTACAGATACCCTGTACCAGCGAGCAGCAAACATTTTCTGTAAAGGGCCAGAAAGGAAGTATTTTAGGCTTTGTGGGCCATATGGTTTCTGCAGTGCTTTCTTTACTTTGTAGTGCAAATGCCGTTACAAACAATAAATGAGCAAAAGGGCATAGCACGGCTGTGTTTCAGTAAAACTTTTTTTTTTTTTTTTAAACAAAAACAGGCAGTGGGCTCATAGACCATAGCTTGACAACCCCTGCTCTAGACCTGCAGCCTCTCCCAGAAGTGTATATGCAGGTGTGTGCTGGAGGCAGGAGGGCATCCTCTGACTGACTTCTCAGCAGCACCTCAATGCCAAGTTCACATCACACCACAGCACCTCAGTCTTAATATGCTGCTACTCTGACTTAAACTTTTTCCCTCCTTTTATCAGTTAGGGTCTCTAAGAGTGTAAAACTTGAAGATCAGGATTTTCTCTGATACCATCTAACAAGATAATCTCCTGATAATTTCTAAAATCAGCTTACACATGCAGTGATTTCCTTTTCTTTCTGCAGGAAAAGCCATCTTTACTGAGTCTTCTGGAAAATGAGTTCATCAATTGTTACGTATTCAGGAAAAGCTCAGGGAAAAGTCTGGAGTCCAGGGGATAGCTTTGCCTTCAGGGAAACCTCCTTTCCCAAATTCGGACCTGAATAAACAATAAGTAGGAACTTCCCTGGTGGCGCAGTGGTTAAGAATCTGCCTGCCAATGCAGGGGACAAGGGTTCGAGCCCTGGTCCGGGAAGATCCCACATGCCACGGAGCAACTAAGCCCGTGTGCCACAGCTACTGAGCCTGCGTTCTAGAACCCGCGAGCCACAACTACTGAGCCCACGTGCCACAACTACTGAAGCCCGTGCGCCTAGAGCCCGTGCTCCACAACAAGAGAAGCCACCACAATGAGAAGCCCACACACCGCAATGAAGAGTAGCCCCCGCTCGCCACAACTAGAGAAAGCCCACATGCAGCGACAAAGACCCAATGCAGCCAAAAATAAAATAAATAAATTTATAAAAAAAAAAGTAGGCTAATCTCTAACTCTTCCCTTAGACCTGGAAGAAATTAGGAATCACAGTTCAGACTTTTGAGCAAAGAAAAATACAACTAATTATCATGTAGTACAAAAATAACCATGCATATTATTTTGAAGCACTGATGCCCCTGCCATGTACAAATAATTAAAGAAAACAACGCTCAACACTCCTTCTTCTGACCTCCAAGAGAGTTAAGAAAAATTAACATTTTCCTAAAGGTACAAAGATGTTAATCTGTGGAACATCGAGTGTTGAAGGCACAAATAAAACTGGAGTTTCACAGGACAGTGTGTACTTGGATTCTACCCCCACAAGCAAATGCACACACCCACCTCTTAACAGTGCTGAATACTAGTATCTGGGACTATAACTGTAGGCAAACATGTCAAGGCAAGACCTGACCAAAGGTATAAGAACTCAGATATAATCTGGAAAATGGACCAAATGCTAGAACACCACTAAAATTCAGAAAATTCTTGTATCATACATTCAAAAGTTTCGTAAACAGAGCTGAAATTACTAGATAATAAGAAAACAATAAGCAGAACATATTTCAAAAAGGAACATTACCTCAATTGGGTTAAATTTAACACTGCTTATACTGTCAAATCCCCAAGTCATTGAACATATAGGACTGGTTCTTTGTTCATCCCAAATGTCTACTTGCTGTCCACATGTGGCAAAAACAGCTTCTTTCCAATGATGATCAATTCCTGTATACACTGTCTTTTAAAGCAAAGATGTTGTTATAGATGAGTGTTTTCATTAGTACTTCAAATCTACAGAATATTTTAAATATATTTCTCTACACTCTCATTTGTTTAAGAAAATCCCAGTTCACAAAGAAGTTTCTTTGAAGCCCTCACTGAAAGGAGAAAACTCTACCATAAGAAATGATGTTTCTTATCACACATTCTGGGAACAAAGAAAAATGTTAACATGGGATGTATTTAATTAAGTTTGAATACATATCACTGAAGTAATTTTTAAATCATCATTGGGTATTGAAGGATCTTGGAACCAACTAATGAAACACAAAGGTAATTTCTAAAAAAATTCCACATTTAACATATGAAGTACTGATTCCCAGGACAGAAACACAGATACAGACAACTGCATTAAAATTTATGGGGAGAAATAAAATTGGCGAGCGTGGATGCTAAGACTGTTAAAAGCAATAAAATCTCATAAATTTGGTATTATTTACTTAAAAATATGCAACTCATCTATTCAGGACCAGCTTAAAGTCTACCTTCGTACTGTATGGCAAAAATAGTTTGCAAAGCAAATTAAAGGGAACTATTTAGTCAATACTTTAAGCTTTTAAGAACTCTTATCAGCATCCACAGATTTAGAATTATTTTCTATTCATGAAGGCAAGTCCTACAAACTTTTCCATAATAAGAATTAACCCCCAATACCACAGAGAAGGGGTAACACTAAATGTTTCAAAAATCTTTGGAACTCCTAGAGAAAAGACATTTTACAAGAATGAAACCAATTTTGTTTTACGAATTACTAATTTTTTACCATCTGCAAATTATTTCCATTTCATACTAATATCCCACCTCCACGTCCCTTCAAGAACACTTAGATTGACCATTAGAACACAGGAAGGCCCTGATCATGGGCTGGACCCCTCATCTAAAGAAAGAACATTTAGAACTTCTTGAAACCTGAAAAGCAGAACCTAAATATATACTAAATATAATACTGAAATGACAAAGAGATTTTAAAGATGCGATATTTAAAGATTAATTCTAATTTCAGAATTTCACTTAGTATCAAAACGTAAGCATTAAAAAACATGGGTAGGCCAAATTATCTGAATTATTAAACTATAACTCAACTATATCATCTGATTTGCAGAATGTTAAGAAATGTAAGTAAGATTTATACAAAAACCACACTATTGCATTTATTCATTTCCTAAAGAATTCTTTCAAGTAAGAAATTCTGAGCTTTGTGAAAGATCCATGATGATATAAATCAGAAGTTGAAGCACTTTTTTCTGACCTTTACAGATTTCCTCCCATGTTCTTGCTAATTTCACTGCATCCTCTAGCTAAAAACAGAAACTGAACCCTACTGCAATGAACACTGAAGAACTGTTCAAATTCTTGAACTGCAAAGGACATTCATTGCATTACATGTTGCTTAGAACAGGTCAATTATTGCAGCCTAAAGTGTCTGATTTCTTATTTATATCTTTCTTGAAATTAAAATTATGAAATAATTGTAGGCAAAAGAGAAGAATTCTAATAGCCCAAGTATGGGTCAATTTATTTTTGTACCTTTCCTAATATTGTATGCAATGGTTCCTCCTCTTCTCCATAGCTTGGTCCATCCATTTTCCACTGCTTCACAGTTTTGTCATCACCAACCTAGAAATATTTATGATGATGATGATAATGAACAAGTTATAAACTGTACACTTGCCAACACATACATCAAATTATAAACCTCTCAGTTTAAAAAATAACACATACCATATTCTTCCAGTACTGTATTTATTGATGCATTTATGTCCTACCTTGTTATAGTAAAGATTTGTGACAAACACATGAAGTACATAAAATTTAAAACAGCATGAGCAGAGCAAAAGAAGAGTAGGGTAGAAACAAAGTTAGGTCATAAACATGGCAAAAACTGCATTATTGTAATAAAGATGACTTTTCAAATTAGGGAGAAAAATGAATTACAATAAAATGGTATTGTGAGATCAGGTCGGTCATTTAAGAAGTATGAACCAATCTGACATCTTATATAAAAATAAAATTCCAGGTAATTTTAAAGGTAAAAAATGCAACAAAACCCATTAAAAATACTAGAGAGAAGGCATTTTTAAATCTTGGCATGGGTAAAGTCCTTCTCTTCATGACATAAAACTCCAGAAACTATTAAGTCAGAGGTTGTCAAACTGTGAAGTGTAGACTTCTGAAGGACCCTGAGAATTTTTCAGGGGTCCAGGAGTTTGAGACTATTTTCGTGTTAGTAAAGGCATTGCTTGTCTTTTCACTAAGCTGACAGTTGCACAGATGGTGAAAGAAATGGTGAGTAGAACTGTTGGCACCTTAGCCCAAATGAAAGCAAGGCAACAAACTATGGTAAATTAGACTTTGGTATGTGGCAGATACGTTCAAGATATTAGGTAAACATCGATTTTACTCATTTTTTTTTGGAAATGTTTCCTCAGGCAAGGGAAACAAATGGGACTCCATCAAACTTAAAAAACTCTTGTACAGCAAAGAAAACTATCAACAAAATGAAAAGGCAAACGATATTTGCAAACGATATATCCAATAACGGGTTAATATCCAAAGTATACAAAGAACTCATACAACTCAGTATCAAAAAAACAACTCAAATAAAAAATGGCAGAGGCTCTGTATAGACTTTTTTTTAAAGAAGACAAACAGATGGCAAATTAGACACAGGAAAAGATGCTCAACATTACTAACCATCAGGCAAATGCAAATCAAAACCACAATCAGATATCACCTTACACCTGTCAGAACGGTTATTATCAAAGCCAACAAATAACAAGTGTTGGTGAGGATGCAGAGAAAAGGAAACCTTTGTGCACTGTTGGTGGGGATGGAAATTGGTGTAGCCACTATGGAAAACAGCATGGAGATTCCTCAAAAAATTAAAAATAGAACTACTGTATGACCCAGCAATTCAACTCCTAGGTATTTATTGGAAGATAACAAAAACACTAATCAGAAAAGATATAAGCACCCCTATGCCCAATGCAGCATTATTAACAATACAAGACAGGGAAGCAACCTAAGTGCCCATCAACAGATGAATGGATAAAGAAAATGTATTATATATATACAATGGAATATAACTCAGCCATAAAAAAAGAATGAAATCTTGCGATTTGCAAGAACATTGATGGACCTAGAGGGTATAATGCTAAGTGAAATAAGTCAGACAGAGAAAGATAAACACTGTATGATTTCACTTATATGTGAAATCTAAAAAACAAATGAACATAACAAAATGGAAACAGAATTATCAATATAGAGCACAAAAAGGTGGATGCCAGAGGGGAGGGGTGGGGGAATGAGAGAAATAGGTGAGAGAGATTAAGAGGTATGAACTTCCAGTTGCAAAATACGTGTACAGTGTATATAGTCAATAACTATGGGTATCTATATATATGGTGACATCATAACTAGACTTACTGTGGTGATCATTTTGAAATGCATAGAAATATTGAATCACTATATTGTACACCAAGAACTAACAGTGCTGTAGGTCAATTATACTTCAAAAACAGAAAAACAAACTTATAGAAAAAGAGATGAGATTTGTGGTTACCATAGGTGGAACGGGGAAACTGGATGAAGGCAGTGAAAGGTACAAACTTATTTATAAGATAAATATTAGAGATGTAATGTACAACATGACAAATATAATTAACATGGCTGTATGTTATATATGAAAGTTGTTGAGACTAAACCCTAAGAGTTCTCATCACAAGAAAAAAATTCCTTTTTCTATTTCTTTAATTTTGTATCTATATAACAGATGTTCACTCAACTTACTGTGATAATCATTTCATGATGCATGTAAGTCAAATCATTATTGCCGTATACCTTAAACTTACACAGTACTATATGTCAATTATACCTCCATAAAACCGTTTCTAATCCCCAAAATAAAAATGTTTCTAAACCTAACAATTACTTTCAACTGTTTTCACTCCCCAGGATTGACTATTATTGCTTATGCAGACTATTAAAACAGCCTCCAAACTGATCACTTACTGCTGTCAAAATCTCAAAGCTCAGCTTAGATTCTGTCATTCCCCTATTAAAAAGCTTTCAATGAACTTGAACAGGTATTTGTACATGATAGCATTATTCACAAAAGCCAAAAGTTGGAAATAACCCAAACGTCCATTGATGGATGAATGGATAAACAAAATGTGGTATATACATATAATGGAATATTATTCAGCCTTAAAAAGGAAAGAAATTCTGACACATGCTACAACATGGATGAGCCTTAAGGACTTTATACTAAGTGAAATAAATGAGACACACAGAGACATAAAGTCCAACAGTGATTACCGGGAGCTCGGGGGTGGGAGGTAGGCGTGGGAGATGTGGAGTTAGTATTTAATGGATACAGAGTTTCAGTCTGGGAAGGTGATAGTGGTGATGGTGTACAATGATG
Organism: Phocoena phocoena; assembly: GCF_963924675.1. NCBI lineage: Eukaryota > Metazoa > Chordata > Mammalia > Artiodactyla > Phocoenidae > Phocoena > Phocoena phocoena. The sequence goes on along the minus strand of NC_089235.1, from coordinate 47,969,349 downwards.
TGAATGTACTTAATGCCACTGAAATGTACACTTAAAAATGGTTAGAATGGTAAATTTTATGTTATGTATATTTTATCATACACAAAAATCCTTCAGTGATGTATTAATAACAGACAAAGGAGTACAAATTACTCATCTTGTTTTGTTTTCTTTTTTTAAAGTGGCTTTTTTTTTTTTTTGGCTGCCTTGGGTCCTCATTGCTGCACACAGGCTTTCTCTAGTTGCGGCGAGCGGGGGCTACTCTTGGTGCACGGGCTTCTCATTGCAGTGGCTTCTCCTGTTGTGGAGCACAGGCTCCAGAGCGCAGGCTCAGTAGCTGTGGCGCACGGGTTTAGTTGCTCCGCAGCATGTGGGATCTTCCCAGACCAGGGATCAAACCTGGGTCCCCTACATTGGCAGACGGAATCCTAACCAGTGTGCCACCAGGGAAGTCCCTACTCATCTTGTTTTAATCCCACTTCTGAGTGTCCTATAGAATATTAGTTCAGTAATATGTTAAGTAATTATGTATAAAAAGTATGGAAAAGGCTGGATTACATAAAGAAAACCAGGACTTTTCCAAGTTTTAGTAAGTTATTTTGCATTGTGAAACTCTGAAAGGGTCTTGGACCATGTAAATGAACTCAGAAAATATTCAATTACATCAGTTTATACATGTTGAAAAGAGTTAATGATTTAATTGCATTATACTTACAGTAAAAAAGGAAGTCCCACAAAAGCGAGTACATATTCCTCGTACAAAACCTTCATGTGCTTGTATCATACGAATACATTTTCGTTTAGTTAAGTTCCAAATTCTAACCTACGATAAAGCATACTAGGAAATTTCAGTGACTTATAAATTAAAAACGTTCAGGCACAGGAGTACATTCCAAGAAAAATAAATTCAACACTGAAAAGGCTGTAAATCACTCTACCAGACAGCTAAACACAAAATCCTCTAGACTAAAATAATGCAATGTCTACGGATAAGAATATCAACAAGCAGAAAACTGAACCTGTTAAATACTCTGTTCATTCTAGTTTAAAGTGTTTCAAAGCTTTCTTTCTTTGCCAGAGTGGGGGAATTAAGTGTTGAATTGTTAATAACATTCTCTGTGGAAAAAAACTCACAGTTAAATATCTGTACTGTAAAAATGCCTTATTACTTACTGTCAAATAGCCTTAAGTTATACATTTTAAATATCTTAGGTTTAGATAAGAAACTACTGAAATTACCAATTCAAATAGAATTTACTCTTGAGAATTAAAAGAAAACAGAACATAGAAAAATAAAATCAAAACAGTTAAAACCCACAGTAACGCACAACTAAAGGAAGAACATTTGTAATATAACTATTTTTAGTTTAAAATATCAACGTTTAGAGTGACACTTGCCTCTCCATCACATGCCCCAGAAAGGACAGTAGCCAGACTCTTCGGATGTTTAGCCAAGCAACTGACTCCGTCTCGGTGACCATCCAGGGAAGCAAGGAACGGTTTCGCAAAAACCCGTTCCAGTTTGGTGGCATTTAAAGCTCTTACATATTCTCGTGGGACCTCAAAAGGATGTAAGGTAGGATCATAGTTTCTTGGAACTGAAATAAGAATGATTCCTCTTAATAAAATAATTCACATTTAATATTTCCTGTGGTCTTCCTCAGCTAATCATTCTATTTGTTACTCAAAAAACGTTTATCAGGGACACTGTGCCTAGCACTGTGGAGAATACAAAAGTTGAAGACCCTTTGTCCAAAACCTTTCCGAAATTACCAGAAAAATCATGGAATTGTCTTCCTTATTTTATGTTTCACAGAGCTCCAATACTTCAATCTTTCCATTTTGTTATCTATTAACACTTCCATCCAGAAACTATAAAGAAATAGGAAAATGTTATGAGAAATAAGATCCCTAATAACAAGATCAGTAACTAATAACTTCCTAACCTCAAGATTCTGTGACCAGCCAGTCACTCACTCATTCCTTCATTCAAACATTAATAATGCAACTCCTAGGTACCAGGTGATGTCTAAATACAGGATATAGAACCAAATACAATTATACCACTCTCTGCAAGCTCAGTCTGATGGGAAAGACTGATAGTCACAATAATAACGAGGCAATGTAATAAAAACTCTGATATTAGTATAAAAATATGTGACAGAAACATAGAAGGAGAGTGCTTAAGTGTGTACAGGATGGGGGGAAATGTGCAGGGGATAAGTTTGGAAAGACTATTGTTCAGAGAAAGCTTCCCAGAGCTAGGAGAGAAACTGGGTAAGGACTCGTGACACAGGATGCCTCAAAGAGAATGACTGAAATGCACTCAGACTGACAAGAGTAAATGTAAGCTAGCTGTGGGAAAAGTAATCACTGGTGAAACTGAAGGGGAAGATGGGACCAAGTTCAAGGAATAGGGATGATGTCAAGTCCAAATGACACAACCTAATTTGCATTTTAGAAGCATTACTGTTTTGTTACTTAACCTGTAAACATTTTGTGAGCAGAGACCATATATTTACTTAGCATTGCTCATTATATATATATATATATATATATATATATATATATATATATATATAAAATCTCCACGACTCAGTGATAGTGAAATATTGTTCCAGCCTCACCTTCTACGGCTTAACCCCTTACTCAAACTCCGAAGACATGGCCTTTTTTTATGCCTTAAGTTTATTCCTGCCTTAAGGCATTGCACCTGTTATTCTCTTCGCTTGGAATAGTCTGTTCATACATGGATGGTCCCTTGTCATTTAGGTATCACGAGTTATAATTCATAAGCAGTCAGCATGTTAATGGGGGAACAAGACACCCAGTAACAGAAAAATAAAGCTCATTAATTTCATTTTAGCCATTCCCACATCAAACTTCTCCACAAGTTTTTAAGAGAGAACTGATGGCTTTACGTTTCACCTTTATCTCTTCCCACATCCAGAAGGACGTAATTTTAAGGAGTAAATTAGCCAAATGTTAGAGCAACGGGAAAGGTTTAAAGGTCTGCTCAATTGTTAAATCCTTCAATCCACGAGTTTGGCTCACTCAAGTTCCACTTTTCTTCAACAGGAACCTGAGAACAATCAGGGAGCAGCAGCTGGAAAGGGGGAGGTGGAATCATTTCCCCGTATAACTAACTTTCCCTCTTACCACTAGAGAAAGTTATTAGAAAAAGTACTTGAAAACAAGGGTTCTGCTACCCAGTACCAGAACGGCTTTATGCCCTGGCGAAAAGGAACAGGAAAAGAACGAGAGTGGAACACAAGGCTCCCCTCCAGCTCTATTCGGTGGAAGCCGAGGCCAGATCCAAGCCTGGTGGACTCCCGACTAACTTGTCTCACCTCTCTGTAAGTCCAGTTTGGTTTCGCGGACATAGCTGTCCGGGTTCCGGCTCAACATCTTCACCTTCATCTTGCTCCTAGTTCTTCCCGACTCCACGACCCTTCCCCTTCAGGTTGCTGTTGCCGCCGCCTCCTCCTCCACGAACACACACCACTTCCGCTTCTTCTAGACTACTTCCTGTCACGTGACTTCCATGGAGCGGAAACCGGGTTTCGCTGGGCCCTGCGGTGCTCCGTAGTTTTGCGGACAAAGGTTGGCTGGGGGCGGTGTTTCAGTGGTGTTCTCCCATCCACGCCCTTCGGCCTAAGCCAGCCGCCGAGGTGGGCGAGGCGGGGCGGGGACTTGGCGGAGGCGCCCCGCCCTTTTCACGCCCCTCCGGGTAGGCGTGGCGTGCGGCAGCGCACTTCTCCTGTACCCCTGGCTCCTGGGTCTCTAGGCTTCATCCCGCGCCCAGGCGTGTGACTCCACGCGCGGGTCCCGGAAGTGGGCTCGTGCCCTGCGGTTTCTGCTCCAGCGTGGCGACCGTCGCCACGGTGGCGGCCACTGCATCTCGTCCCACTTCCACGGCATCACCGGGCCCTGAGCCCATGACGGGCCAGGGCCAGTCGGCGTCCGGGTCGTCGGCGTGGAGCACAGTATTCCGCCACGTCCGGTACGAGAATCTGGTGGCGGGCGTGAGCGGCGGGGTCCTTTCCAACCTCGCGCTGCACCCGCTGGATCTCGTGAAGATCCGCTTCGCCGGTAAGAAACCGCTCAGACCCTGGGCTTCTCCTTGCTGTCACCCCGAACTGAGTGATAAAAGACACAGTCGGAGGCATTGGCCTCTCCTGCCGCTTCCATACGGCAGGTGAGGCGAGCGTTGAAGAAGATGCTGTTTGTCCGGGCTCGCCTGGGGCCAGATTTGAGGGAGGGGAGTTTGGTAAAGTGGTCTGGCAAACGTCGTCCCCTTTCCCTAATACTGAGGGATGAGGAACATGGATATAAAAGTCTGAGAAAAGTTCTCATTGGTATAGAAGATGGGACTCAAAGCCTGATTTATAAAATAAGAAAGGGTTTATCACATTTTAGGGCTTAACCCTCACAGGTGTAAATCATTCACCCTTGGAGGTACAGGTTTCTCCCGCTTTTCGAAAGTTCGCTTTACAGCATCAAGCCGCCATAACTTTGAACTGTGTCTGTGAGCATCTGTGCTTTATCTGGATTTATGTTGTGCATCCATTAGCAAGGTGTGTGTTACGGTAATTGCTTCTTCGCTTTATGCAGTTTTGGCTTATTAAAGCTTTCATGCTTTACTTTCGCATAGCAAGGGAAACCTGTACTTTGAAAGCTAAGGATAGTCACGTGTTTGGCCTCAGGGCTGAGAGGGAAAATGCAAGTGCTTGGAGTAGGGAGTAATCCTTAGCAGAGGGTTGGGAATGAGGTTGGGATAGAATTCTCTTGAAAGTTTGGTTTTGGTGTTTACAATGTCCTGTGAAGGAATAAGTAGCTAGAATTCAAATAGTATTGTTCTTTATTTAGCTTTACTGAATTAATTTCATTGAGTTAAGTGAATTAAGTATATTGCAATTAACAAAGTACTTTAACAGATAAACTCAACGTTAAATTCTGGAAAAGATAGCTTCAAAGAAGGTCTTTGATAACTTTATTTGGAAAGTATTTTCTGTCATTTCTGTTCTCTTATTACTACTACTAAAAGTGGGGTCCGGCTGCTCGCCATTCAAAAGCCAATAAAGAGGCAAAGTTGGTGGAAGGGAAAGTTTGCTTTATTTCAGAGGCAGGCATCTGGGGGCGGGAGGGCCGCTCGTGTCCAAAGGCTGATTCCCACCCCCCCTTCCCGGACAGTCAGTGGGTAAGACCTTTTATAGGCGGAGGGAGGGAGTTACATGTAGAAACAGCACAGGCAGCTCTGACAGTCATCTTGAAATTGGTCATGCAGCATAATCTTGATTGTTTTAAGTACAGTTAGTCTTCAGTTCCAGGGTCGGTTTGTTCCCATTTCTTTGAGGCCAGTTCCTGGAATTGTGGCAGCTTATGTCATGGCTAATCTAGTCATCATGTAGTTAACTTCTTCCACCTGGCAAGCATTTCAGTATCTACAAAACAGCTCAAAGGATATGGCTCAGAATATTATCTACAGCCCTTGAAGAGGAACTAAAGGTCCTTGACTTTGCTGAATGAGTAAATTATTATTATTTGGTCCTGTTTGACCGTTTTCCTTTGCTTCCGTATTTTCTCAGTTCTCTAATTAAACTTACTCTTTTTTTGTTTGTTTGTTTGTTTGTTTTCCGGTACGCGGGCCTCTCACTGTCGTGGCCTCTCCCGTTGCGGAGCACAGGCTCCAGACGCGCAGGCTCAGCGGCCATGGCTCACGGGCCCAGCTGTTCCGCGGCATGTGGGATCTTCCCGGACCGGGGCACGAACCCGTGTCCCCTGCATCGGCAGGCGGACTCTCAACCACTGCACCACCAGGGAAGCCCTAAACTTATTCTCTGACCAAAGTTTTTCTACAGGCAAAAGGCAGGCGGAGGATGTGGGGGGAAAGGACCATAGGGTCCTGCTCTATTTCATTACTACAAGTTAATTTCTACCATGAGAATTAGATCAGAAGTCGATTATCTTAAAGAGTTAGGTAATTGTATTCTGTTCACCTGGTGTATATTGGTCTTTTAACATTTGTAGACTGCTGTATGGGATACAGAAGCACCTAAAGTTCTTGCCCTCAGGAAACTTAAATTCTAATAGTAGGTTTGAGACTTAGTCAAATAAAAAGTAATTGTAGACAACATAAAATTAAGGACAAAATGGAATAAATCCAAATACGAAAACATGAGTAGAGATAGACGGTTAAGAAAAGTGTAGGGCTTCCCTGGTGGCGCAGTGGTTGAGAGTCTGCTTGCCGATGCAGGGGATGCGGGTTCATGCCAGGTCTGGGAAGATCCCACATGCCGCGGAGCGGCTGGGCCCGTGAGCCATGGCCGTTGAGTCTGTGCGTCCGGAGCCTGTGCTCCGCAACGGGAGAGGCCACAACAGTAAGAGGCCCGCGTACCGCAAAAAAAAAGAAAAGTGTAGATTGGTGATGACCACAGATATATATGTGTATCTGTAAATGTTCCATTAGATCATTTTTTTAAATTATAAATTTATTTATTTATTTATTTATTTTTGTGTGTGTTGGGTCTTCGTTTCTGTGCGAGGGCTTTCTCTACTTGCGGCGAGCGGGGACCACTCTTCATCGCGGTGTGCGGGCCTCTCACTGTCGCGGCCTCTCTTGTTGTGGAGCACAGGCTCAGTAGTTGTGGCTCACGGGCCTAGTTGCTCCGCGGCATGTGGGATCTTCCCAGACCAGGGCTCGAATCTGTGTCCCCTGCATTGGCAGGCAGATTCTCAACCACTTTGCCACCAGGGAAGCCCTCCGTTAGATCTTGAGGTTCCCCAGAGAAGGACTAAAATTTTTGACAGATGGAGAGGAGGTAAGAAGCCATTGAAAATCAGTGGCAATTATGGAGTGTTCTCCCTAGAAGAAAACCCACAGAGGCCTATAATTTCCATAGTTTACCATGCACACACAAATAATAATTATGACAACAGGGAACATTCATTGAGCATTTACTTGCAGAAAGAGCAATGAACTAAGAACCTTACTTGCATTATATCATTTACTACTCTGAACAACCCTGTGAATTTATTATCCCCGTTATACAGGTGAGAATAATCGAAGCTGACTAACTTGCCCAAGTCACAAGTTTGTAAAGATAGATCTGAATTTGAATCCAGGCAGGCTAACTCAAGTACCCTCTGGCACTTAACGACTTACCCCAGTACCTCTAGGAATTCCTGGTATACTGTGGCTTGAACATGAAGGCAGGAATTCTGGACTTGGCTGCAGGTGCAGACCTATATGACTTGGTATTTCTCTTCTGCAGCATTTTATGTAAGAGTAGAAGAGGTGATAGTTGAGGTGATCATTGAGGAATAGTGTGGTTGGCCTGATGAGCTTAAGACAGTGCTGTGAAGCAAACTGTGCCTGAGAAAAGGGAATTCTTGGTACCTGAGAATATTGGTAGTCTTGGTGAAATGGTGAGAGTATTAGGAGACCAGTAGGGCTGACGTGATTGAGATAGGATTGGGGGACAAAATTAAAGATCTAGGAGTTGAAGCAGAACTTTGTAATAACAAGCCCATAGAGTGGCTGTGAAATGGTGATAAGAAAGAAGAAAACTTAGGAAGATGAATAACTGAAATCAAAATAGTTGCCTGGCCACCAGCATTAGTACTAGAGTTTTTATGCTTTCATAAAATTAAGCCCTTATAATAAAATTATAATACCTAGTGATGGGGGTGTTAGTCTTGACCATTAAACCAAACCTGCAATATTTCAATGAGTTCAGGTACAGATTGGAACTCAGAGGTGTCCAGAGTAGTCAAAGGATTAGAAATCATTTCATACGAGAAATGACTGGAGGAACTAGTTTAACTTAGGGGGTGGGAGGGACTTAAGGTATTTAGAGAATTGCCATGTGGGAAAGGGAGCTGCCTTATTGAAGGTGATCGGAAGGTCAGACAGAGGTTGGGTGGAAATTACAGGGAAGCGGATTTTGGCCTGGCAAAGTGCTGGTGCTCAGAAGTGAAACTGGCAATGACGGGCAGTGGTTCAGCAGTTGGATGACACAGGTTAGAAAATATTCTTGTGTTGGGTGGAAAGGTCACTTGAGGTGATTATTGAGGCCCCTTATAACTTCAAGACTTAAAGTATTCAAGATGACACTTTAAGTCATCAAGATTGATGAGAGGGAGCCCCAACAAAGAATGTGAGTGAGGTATAAAAATAGTAATTTTCTAAAATAACCTGAAATCCTAATCTGTAGGTTAATCAAGGAACCAAAATGTAGAGCTCGTAACAAGAATAGCATACAGTCAAGTTTTGTATGTATGTGGTATTGCAAGACCCAGTAGCATAAAGTAATACTTATCGAATGTTTGCTATGTGCTAGGCATGCTTTTAGGAGCTTTATATGTATTAACTCACTTAATTCTCTGTAACTTTTAAAGTTAGGTTCTGTTATTTTTCCCATTTTGTGGATGAAAAAACTCAGGCACAGAGTAATCTAGTAACTTACTCAGGATCACACAGTAAGCGTTGGAATTGGGGTTCAAACCCAGGAAGTCTGATTTCATAGCATATGCTGTTAGACTGAAACCATAAGTGGGTAGTTTGGTATAACTAAAGGGTAAAATGCTAAAGGTTGAAATGAAAATTATTCCAGAAAGTTAAGCTTCTGGATTGACACATCTTTTATGCCATGTAAAAATGGAAGCCAGGTCTGGATGTTAGGAATGAGATCAGGACTAGAGATGTAGAAACCATAGCGCAGGGATAGAAATTGAAGCTAATTAAAGATTGAGAGACTACCCCTGTTGAGTGGAAAGACTGCCTAAAAAATCAGCATTTAAAGGATGGGCAGAAGAGAAGGAGGCTGCAAAGGAAATTTAGTGGCCAAAGAAGTAAGAGGAAAATCAGGAGAGAGTGAAACTAGCCCAAAGAAGTGTGTTTTAGGAGGTAATCGATGTCAGGTGCTGCTCAAGGGTTAAATAGGAATCCCAAAGTGCACTTGGAGGTCTTTAACCTGCAGTAGCAGGTGGAGGCCCAAACCAGCTTGCAGTGGATTGAGAAGCAATGGAGGTGAGAAAGTCCATGCTGAGATTGTAGTTATCTCTTCCAGAAGCTTAACTGACATGGAGGCACTGGGATCTGAGAGGAGACACTCAGGAGAAGCCAAGGGCTTCTCTTGTATGGAAGAATAACCCCAGAGCCTGGGTACACAGGCCATTTTCCAGGACTGGTTTTTCCACCACTTTATCCCAGAGGTAGAGAAATACTGCTTGGAGAAGGATCTCCCATTCAACATTCTTTTGCCACCCTCCATTCATGGACAACTTTCATCCCAAAGTCAAAGTATCTGCCATCTGCCACTGAATAGTACATCGCTTATCCAACCTGTGGACCAGGGAGTTATAGTGACTTTCAAAAAATATTTTTTACATCACACTTTTCGTTAGGCAGTAAAGGCGAGTGATGAATCGGGAACAGCCTTGCAACAATTTTGGAAGGACTATAACATCTACAAGGCCATAAAAAACATTGACTTTTCTTGGCATGAGGTTATGGCTGTCACCATGAATGGGGTTTGGAAGAACCTTTGCCTGCAGTTTGTTGATGATTTTCATGGGTTTGAGAAGGTGGATGGAGTCCAAAGAGCAACGTAGGGACTCTCAGCGAAAAGCTGGAGCTAGGTCTGCAAGAGGACGACTTCACTGAACTCCTTGCTGTGTAAAACAAGGAGCTTACTAATAAAGACCTGATGGAATTGGAGGCCCAGAGAAAGGATGAAGAGACAAGAGGAAGAAAGAGTAACTGAAGAACCAAAGAGATTCATGATGCAGGAAATGGCAAGGGGATTTTCTTTATTTGAGGAGGCACTGTTCGTTTTTGAGGCACAGGACCTGAATGTAGAACAGTACACGAAGGTTGCAGCAGGCATTCAGAATGCAATGCAGTGCTACCGTGTCATCTATGACAAGGGAAAAAAAGCTACTACCCAGACATCACTGGATCATTTTTTCAAGAGGGTAGATAGAATTGAATCCAGCAAGGAACCAGAACCTGTGCCATCAACGTCAGGTGTGAATGAAATTGCAGCTTGCCCTCCATCTCCTATTGCTGAGGATCCTTCAGCTCTACCATTTCCCACCTCCTCTCCCTCCTTCAGTCAGTAGGTCTTCTTGCCTGTTCACTCGATGCCAGCCCCTGTAGGCCAGCTATTGTACTGTACTACTGTACTTTTCAAGGTACTGTAAGATTAAAAATGTTTTCTTTATTTTTTGTGTTTGTTTTTTATGTATCATTTGTGTGAAAAGTATTATAAACCTATTACAGTACAGTACTGTATAGCCGATTGTGTTAGTTGGGTACCTAGGCTAACTGTGTTGGACTTATGAACAAATTGGACTTACAAATGCACTCTCAGAATGGACCTTGTTCGTATGTAGGGGATTTACTGTATTTTATTTACATAGCAATTTTAATTCTACATTAGAGAGGCCCTAATTCAGATCCTCTTCATCTCAGTAACTTTGCAGCGGCCTCTTGTTTTCTTGCTTCCAGGTTTTCCACCTTCAAATTCATTCCCCCCAGGGTGCCTGGGTCTCCTTTCTAAACACATATTTGGTTATCTTAGGCACACTTGAACCCAAATTTGAGAAATATGGGACTTTGAGATCATAGGCAGACTCTCTTTTGTGATTTTCAAGAACCTTTGCAATTAAGTCTATCTTAGTCTGCTAGGGCTACCATAACAAAATACCACAGAGTGGCTTAAACAACAGTAAATGATTTTCTCATAGTTCTGGGGGCTGGAAGTTCAAGATCAAGGGACCAGCAGGGTTGATTTCTTTCTGGGTGAGACCTTTCTCCTTGGCTTACAAATGACTTCCTTCTGGCTGTGTCCTCACGTGACCTTTTCTCTGTGCATATGCACTCCTAGTGTGTCTTCCTCTTTATAAGGACCCACCAGTCCTATTGAATTAGGCCCCACCCTTATGACCCCATTTAATCTTAATTATCTCCTTAAAGGCCCTATCTCCAAATACAGTTACATTGGGGGTTTGGGCTTCAATATATAAACTGGAGGAAGGACACAATGCAGTCCTTAAACAGGCCCTTACCCTTCTTTAGTGGCTGATTTCCTACCAACCTTTCCCTCTAACAGCTGTTTACTTCAGTTGAACCATGCCCCCAGTATTCTCCCCAGCAGTGCCAGGTGCTGTGATACTTCATGTATCTGTACCAGCTGTTCCACTTGTCTAGAGATAAACTTTCTCTCCTTTTCCCAAAGACAAGTTTCTAATCAATCTTCAGGGCTCTACCCAGTATCTGCTCTCCCACTTTCCCTGTCACCCTCCTACATCCCCCCAGTTCCTCCATACACAAGTGTTGATCGTGTTTCCTCTATATTCCTATAGCACTTCATAGGTTTACCATGGTGCTCATAACTTTGTAATGAGATTGCTTGTCCATTTTGCCTTGCAGATTATATCTTCCTCAGGGTCAGGGTTTGTGTCCTACTTAGGTTTATATTCCTTCTTTGCCTGGCAGTGATAGTCAATAAATCATTTTCTTAATTTTTTTAAATAATTATCTGTGAACAAGCAGACATCTTTCAAAATTAAAGATTTGATCCTAACTATATGATAAAGTAGATAAGATTATAGTATTAAGGAAGTATAGGGTACAGAGTGTTGTTGCCTATTACTGAGATAGTTCATACTCTACACTTCTAGGGTTGACTTCTTAAAACAAAGAAATCATTGGTTCATATCTGTGAAAAGGAAAGATGGTGTTTTGTGATTTGTATTTTTTGTTTGCTTTTTTTTAACCTCAAGAGAGAACTTGTGTTGTGAGCTTATTATTGAAAGGAAAATTTACTCAGAAGACATTTATACAGGAGAATGAGAGCCATAAAATCCAAGGGAAGCATCAGAAAGATTATAAAGAACACAGCAAAACATTTCTTGAGAACCAGTAACTCTGCTACTTGCTTTTAAACTTATCTTTTACAAACCTCACGACAACCTGCAAGGTAGGTAATATTTATCCCCACTTAAAGAGGACACTAAAGCTCAGGAAGAAAAGACTAAGTAGCTAATTAGGGAAGTTAGATATCAAACCCAGATCTTCTAACAAAGCCTAGTGTACTTTAATCTCATTTCATGGTGTAACATTGTCAGATTAATGATGAAAGAGATTGACTTTTCCTCCTTTGCCTGGCATTGGTAAACAGTCAATGGTTCTTTGCCAGGCTGCAGTATGCACAGTAAAGTAGTGGCAAGGGGACAGTGAACTGGGCTTGCCTGAGTATGACTAGTGGACTGTAATTTGTATAAACTTTCTGGGGGGCAGTTTCTATGTGTATTTGAACAAATTTATACTCTTTGACCCCTTCTAATTCCCATTCTAAGGATATAAGAAAAAAAATTGTTGAACAGAATTTTCTTTAGAGACCTTTAAATAATAGCAAAGAGAAAAAAACAATTCACATGTCAACTAGAGGGCCGTTTGTACAAATGATGGGATACCTGTGAGAGGCAAAACCATCATGTCATTGTTGAAATCGTTTTTTTCTTTCTTTTGAGTCTTCTGGAAACCTTATTTTACGATATACCAATTTTATAAAAAACATAATTAAGATTATAAATTTGGCATTCTCTTCCATGCCATTTTCCTGTAGGAAACAGAAGACACATTCAAAATAGTATAGCTCTGGGCCGTGGGGGGGCCTAAAAGGATTGTTTACAAAGATGTAAGCAGATCATAGGAAAACCGTAAGGAATAATGTAGTATTTGGGGCTAGAAACAGTTTGGGCTGCTGTCACCTGAAGGGCCAAAGGACAGGGAGAAAGAGTCGTTGAGAGAGGGCCACCTTGAGAGGAGCTGTGACCTTCAGTAGAGGAATGCAGCGTGCCCAAGGCAACCCCTGCAAGAATAAATATCTGCATCTGCTTTCTTCCATCCCTTTGATCTGCCCCGGCTCCCCACTAACCCAACTCAGCTAGAAGCTAGAAGGCAAGATCAGGCTTCTGGAGCAGAACGTGGTTGAGAGAGGTGGACCCTGGATCTGGAAAGGAAACAGAAGATATTCAGGCTATATTAATTGAACACATATATATTGAGAGCCTGCAATGTACCAAGCACTATGATAGGAGTAGGCATATTGCAATGAGGAAGTAGTAGTCTCTGCCCTCACAGAGCATCTTGCTACTGAGAAGCTGTGATAATTGAACAAAAAAACTAATAATTGCAATGAAGAGTGTTTTATTGTGGTAGGGAAAGTATGGTGTGCCATGGGAACAGAGAAACTTGACCCCATCTAGAGGGTAGGAAAGGATCCCCAAAGGAAATGATTGTTAAACTGAGACCTGAAAGAGGAATCAAAGTTAACTGTGTGAAGGAATAGGTAAGAAGAGAATGTTCATGGCAGACAGAGTAGCCTGTTAAGGTCAGAGACTGTATAAGAGCTGAAAGTTGTTGAACATTCTAGCAATTTTCATCACATATTTTGAAGCGTAAACTTCAATGAGCCAGGCACTATGCAGTAAGTTCCGTAAGGCAGCATCACTGAATGCAGGGAGAGAATAAAGAGGAGACTGGGGCTTGTTGCAGGAGAGTGATGGAGGGCCTTATGTACTATGTTAAGGAATATGTTCTTTATTGTTTGGGGTATAGAATAGTTTTAAGTGGATAAATGACTTATTGAAATGCATGTTTCTAGAAAGATTACCTAACCTACAGTGCAATTAATGGGGGTGGGGCAGCAAAACTGGATATAAGAAGGCTAATTTAAATTCTGTTTCTAGTTGAGAAATGGTGTCCTGAAGTAGGGTGATGGCAGTGTGAACTGAGAGATGTGAATGGGTCCAGGAGAGACTTGTGATACAGAATCAACAGGACATCTTAATTGGTAAGAGGTTGTAAAAGGAGGAGTGTAAAAGGAGGAGTGTTTCTCCTGGAGGAGAAACCAGGAGTCCCCAGGTTTCTGTCTGGAGCATCTGTGTAGATGGTAGTTCTGTTTATTGACCAATATGGATCAGCAGAATAAGAGCAGCTGCAATAGGGATAGGGAATACTAGTTCAATTTTGGATATGTTCAAACTGCAACTTTTGTTAGTTGCATTTATCTATGTAGATCTGAAGATAAGCAAAAGGTCTGGTCTAGGGATAGAGAACTGGCATTTATATCCACAGACAAAAAAAAGAAAGGGAGGAAATATACCACCATAAGGGTAGTCATCTTGGAGTGGTGGCATTGTGGGTGATTTTATTTTCTTTATTCCATCTATATTTTGTAAATGTTCTGCAGCATACACGTTTTGCTTTTCAAAAAGCCATTTTTAATGATTGTATGCTGGTTTAATATTTATTACATGGAAAAGGTTTTAAAATTACTCTATTTCAGTTGCAGATATAAAGCATCTGAAAATGTTCTTGAGTGAAGGATAACAGAAATAAAAATTTTTTAAATTTCCCTAGGGCTGCTGTTTTATTTTATTACAAAAGGTATATGTCATCTTTGTTTACTTTTTACATTATGAAATTTGTATTGTTGAATTCTCTTTATCATTCTCCCACTACAACCACTCACAGCCAGTCTCGTTCCCTGCAGATAGCTACTATTAACCATATGCAGTGTTTCAATCTATTAGTTTCATAGCTCTCAATTTTTCTAAATATTCAGAGTAGTCCACAGTATACATGTATCATAATTTATTTAAACATTTCCCTATTGGTGGATGTTGAAATTACTCTCACTTTTGCTGTTGCAGAAGACGCTTCAGTGAACATCGTTCTGTGTGTATCTTTGTAGATTTGGGGCTATATTTCTATAGGATATATTTTTAGAAATGGAACTGCTAAGTCAAAGAATAATTTGCATTTGAATTTTTATTAGTGTTAAACTGCTCTCAGAAAGGCCATGAAAGTGTCTATTTCCAAATACCCACACCAACACTGGGAATTAACAAACCTTAAAATTGTTTTCCGTCTGGAGGGGAAAAAATAAAAAAAGCTACCTTGTCTAATTCGTATTTTATTGATGAGGTTGAAAACTTTTTCAGTGCTTCTTTTTTTTATTGAGTAGTTGATGTACAATATTACATGTTACAGTGTACAGTATAGGGATTCACAATGTTTAGAGGTTATACTCCATTTATACTTATAAAATATTTGTTTTATTCCCCATGTTGTACAATATATTTTTTTAATATTACTATTTCTTTTACAAATTTTTTAATTTTATATTAGAGTATAGTTGATTTACAACGTTGTGTTAGTTTCAGGTGTACAGCAAAGCGATTCATTATACATATACATATATCTATTCTTTTTCCATATACGTTATTACAGAGTATTGAGTTTCCTGTGCTATACAGTAGGTCTTTGTTATTTTATATATAATAGTGTGTATATGTTAATCCCAACCTCCTAATTTATCCCTTGCCCCCCACCTTTCCTCTGTGGTAACCATAAGTTTGTTTTCTAAATCTCTGAGTCTATTTCTGTTTTGTAAATAAGTTCATTGGTATCATTTTTTTAGATTCCACATATAAGCGATATCATATGATATTTGTCTGTCTGACTTCACTTAGTATGATAGATCGATCCACATTGCTGCAAATGGTATTATTTCATTCTTTTTATGGCTGAGTAGTATTCCGTGTGTGTGTGTGTGTGTATACCACATCTTCTTTATCCATTCATCTGTCAGTGGACATTTAGGTTGCTTCCATGTCTTGGCTGTTGTAAATAGTGCTGCAGTGAACATTGGGGTTCATGTATCTTTTCAAATGAGAGTTTTCTCCGGATATATGCCGAGGAATGGGATTGCCGGATCATACGGTAGCTCTATTTTTATTTTTTTACACACCCTTGATAATGTTCTCCATAGTGGCTGTACCAATTTACATTCCCACCAACAGTGTAGGAGTTTTCCCTGTTCTCTATACCCTTTCCAGCATTTATTGTTTGTAGACTTTTTTTTTTTTTTTTTGCTGTGCGCGGGCCTCTCACTGTTGTGGCCTCTCCCGTTGTGGAGCACAGGCTCCGGACGCACAAGCCCAGCGGCCATGGCTCACGGGCCCAGCCGCTCCGCGGCATGTGGGATCCTCCCGGACCGGGGCACGAACCCGTGTCCCCTGCATCGGCAGGCGGACTCTCAACCACTGCGCCACCAGGGAAGCCCTGTTTGTAGACTTTTTGATGATGGCCTTTCTGACCGCTTTGAAGTGATACCTCATTGTAGTTTTGATTTGCATTTCTCTGATAATTAGTGATGCTGAGCATCTTTTCATGTGCCTGTCGGCCATCTGGATGTCATCTCTGGAGAAATGTCTATTTAGATCTTCTGCCCCTTTTTTGATTGGGTTGTTTGTTTTTTAATATTGAGTTGCTTGAGCTGTTTGTATATTTTGGAGATTAATCCCTTGTCGGTTGCATCATTTGCACATATTTTCTCCCATTCTGTGGGTTATCTTTTCATTTTATTTATGGTTTCCATTTCTATACAAAAGCTTTTAAGTGTAATAAGGTCCTCTTTATTTTCTTTTTATTTTTATTACTTTGGGAGGTTGATCCAAAAAGATATTGCTGCGATTTATGTCAAAGAACGTTCTGCCTATGTTTCCCTCTAAGAGTTTTATAGTATCTGTTCTTACATTTAGGTCTTTAATCCATTTTTAGTTTAGTTTTGTGTATAGTGTTAGAGAGTGTTCTAATTTCATTCTTTTACATGTGGCTGTCCAGTTTTCCCAGTGCCATTTATTGAAGAGACTGTCTTTTCTCCATTGTATTTTCTTTCCTCCTTTGTCGTACATAATTGACCATAAGTGTGTCGGTTTATTTGTGGACTTTCTATCCTGTTCCATTGATCTGTAAATCTGTCTTTGTGCTAATACCATGCTATTTTGTTTACTGTAGCTTTATAGTATACTCTGAAGTCAGGGAGCCTGAAGCCTCCAGCTCTGTTTTTCTTTCTCAAGAATTTGTGTTTCCATACAAATTTTAGGATTTTTTTTTGTTGTTGTTCCAGATCTGCAAAAATGCCATTGGTAATTTGAGGGATTGCATTGAATCTGTAGATTGCCGTGGGTAGTATAGTTATTTTGACAATATTAATTCTTCCAATCCAAGAACATCGTATATATTTTCATCTGTTTTGTGTCATCTTTGATGTTTCATCAATGTCTTATAGTTTTTGAAGTACGGGTCTTTTGCCTCCTTAGGTTTATTCCTAGACATTTTATTCTTGTTGATGTGATGGTAAATGGGATTGTTTCCTCAATTTCTGATCTTTCATTGTTAGCATAAAGAAATGCAACAGAATTCTGTGTATTAATTTTGTGTCCTGCAACTTTACCAAATTCATCGATGAGCTCTAGTAGTTTTCTGGTGGCATCTTTAGGATTTTCTATGTATAGTATAATGGCATTTGCAAACAGTGATAGTTTTTCTTCTTTTCCCATTTGGATTCCTTTTCTTTCTTTTTCTTCTCTGATTGCCATGGCTAGGACTTCCAAAACTATGTTGAATAAAAGTGGCAAGAGTGGACATTCTTGTCTTGTGCATGATCTTAGAGGAAATACTTTTAGCTTTTCACACATTAGCTGTGGGATTGTCATATATGGCCTTTATTATGTTGAGATATGTTCCCTCTATGCCCACTTTCTGGAGAGTTTTTATAATTGGGTGTTGAATTTTATCAAAAGCTTTTTCTGCATTTATTGAGATGATCATATGGTTTTTACTTTTCAGTTGGTTAATGTGGAGTATCACACTGATTAATTTGCAGATATTGAAAAATCCTTGCATCCCTGGGATAAATCCCACTTGATCATGGTGTAGATCCTTTTAATGTGTTGTTGGACTCAGATTGCTAGTATTTTGTTGAGGATTTTTGCGTCTATGTTCATCAGTGATATTGGCCTGTAATTTTCTTTTTTTGTGGTATCTTTGGTTTTGGTATCAGGGTGATGGTGGCCTCATAGAATGAGTTTGGGGGTGTTCCTACTGCTGCAATTTTTTAAAATAGTTTCAGAAGGATAGGTGTTGACTCTTCTTTAACTGTTTGATAGAATTCACCTGTGAAGCCATCTGGTCTTGGATTTTGTTTGTTGGGAGGTTTTTGTTTGTTTTTAAATTTCAAATATTTATTTTTGGCTGTGTTGGGTCTTCATTGCTGCATGCAGGCTTTCTCTAGTTGTCGCGAGCGGGGGCTACTCTTCATTGTGGTGCTCGGGATTCTCATTGCGGTGGCTTCTCTTGTTGCAGAGCATGGGCTCTAGGCACGCGGGCTTCAGTAGTTGTGGCTCATGGGCTCTAGAGCACAGGCTCAGTAGTTGTGGCACAGGGGCTTAGTTGCTCCACGGCATGTGGGATATTCCCAGACCAGGGATCGAACCTGTGTCCTCTGCATTGGCAGGCAAATTCTTATCCACTGCGCCACCAGGGGAGCCCTTTTGGGAGTTTTTAAATCACAGTTTCAATTTCAGCACTTGTGATTGGTCTGTTCATATTTTCTATTTCTTCCTGGTTCGGTTTTGGGAGATTGTACCTTTCTATGAATTTGTCCATTTCTTCTGGGTTATCTATTTTATTGGCATATAGTTGCTTGTAATAGTCTCTTATGATCCTTTGTATTCCTGTGGAGTCTGTTGTAACTTCTCCTTTTTCATTTCTAATTTTGATTTGAGCCTTCACCCCTTTTTTCTTGATAACTCTGGCTAAAGGTTTATCAATTTTGTTTATATTTTCAAAGAACCAGCTTTAAGTTTCATTGATCTTTTGTATTCTTTGTCTCTATTTCATTTATTTCTGCTCTGATCTTTATGATTTCTTTCCTTCTGCTAACTTTGGGTTTTGTTTGTTCTTTTCTCTATTTGCTTTAGGTGTAAGGTTAGGTT
Source organism: Phocoena phocoena (assembly GCF_963924675.1). NCBI lineage: Eukaryota > Metazoa > Chordata > Mammalia > Artiodactyla > Phocoenidae > Phocoena > Phocoena phocoena. The sequence continues at coordinate 47,950,512 of NC_089235.1, read as the reverse complement.
GTTTATTTGGGAGTTTTCTCGTTTCCTGAGGTAAGATTGTATTGCTATAAACTTCTTAGAAGTGCTTTTACTGCATCCTATAGGTTTTAGATCATCGTGTTTTTGTTTTCATTTGTATCTAGGTATTTTTTGATTTCGTCTTTGATTTCTTCAGTGATCCAGTGGTTGTTTAGTAGCATATTGTTTAGCCTCCACGTGTTTGTGGGGTTTTTACCGTTTTTTTTCTTGTAGTTGATTTGTAATCTCATAATGTTGTGAAATTCAATAAATTTCAATTTTTTTAAATTTACTGAGGCTTGCTTTGTGGCCCAGCATGTGGTCAGTCCTGGAAAATGTTCTATGTGCACTTGAGAAGAATGTGTATTCTGCTACTTTCAGATGGAATGCTCTATAAATATCAAGTAACTCCATCTGGCCTAATGTGTCATTTAAACCTGTGTTTCCATATTGATTTTCTGTCTAAATGATGTGTACACTGATGTAAGTGGGGTGTTAAACCCCCCCACTATTATTGTGTTACTGTCAATTTCTCTTTTTATGATTGTTAACATTTGTGTTATATATTGAGGTGCTCCTATATTGGATGTGTGTGTGTGTGTGTGTGTATATATATATATATATATATATATATATATATATGATATATATCTTCTTGAATTGATTCTTCGATCGTTATGTAGTGTCCTTCTTTGTCTCTTCTAACAGTCTTTATTTTACAGTTTATTTTGTCTCATGTGAGTATTTCTACTCCAGCTTTCTTTTGATTTCCATTTGCATGGAGTACCTTTTTCTATCCTCTCGTGTTCATTCTGTATGTGTCCCTAGATCTGAATTGGGTCTCTTCTAGACAGCATATATACGGATCTTCTTTTTATATCCATTCAGCCAGTCTTTGTCTTTTGGTTGGAGCATTTAATGCATTTACATTTAAGGTAGTTACCAATATGTATGTTCTTATTGCCATTTTGCTAATAGTTTTGGATTTATTTTTGTAGGTATTTTTTTCTTCCTTTCCTTTTTTGTTACCTTCTCGTGTGATTTGAAGACTATCTTTAGTGTTGTGTTTGGATTCTTTTTTCTTTTTTTGAGTATCTGTTGTAGATTTTTGGTTTGTGCTTACCATGAGGTTTTGCTATAGCAGTCCTTATATATACAATATTGTTTGAAGTTGCTGGTATCTTAATTTCAAATGGATTTCCAGTATCCTTCATTTGTTCTCTCCTCGCAGTTACTGGTTTTGATATCATATTTGTGTGTGGGTGATTTCCTACCTTTACTGTATGTTTTCCTCTACTAGTAAGCTTTCCATTCGTAATTTTCTTGTTTCTAGTTGTGGCCTTTTCTCTTCTGCCTAGTCAAGTTCCTTTAGCATTTTTTTTAACATCTTTATTGGAGTGTAGTTGCTTTACAATATTGTGTTAGTTTTTGCTGTATAACAAAGTGAATCAACTATACATATACATATATCCCCATATCTCCTCCCTCTTGGGTCTCCCTCCCACCCTCCCTATCCCACCCCTCTAGGTGGACACAAAGCACCGAGCTGATCTCCCTGTGCTATGCGGCTGCTTCCCACTAGCTATCTGTTTTACACTTGGTAGTGTATATATTTCCATGCCACTCTATCACTTCATCCCAGTTTACCCTTACCCTTCCCCATGTCCTCAAGTCCATTCTCTATGTCTGCATCTTTATTCCTGTCCTGCCCCTAGGTTCATTAGAACCTTTTTTTTTTTTTAGATTCCATATATATGTGTTAGCATATGGTATTTGTTTTTCTCTTTCTGACTTACTTCACTCTGTATGACAGTCTCTAGGTCCATCCACCTCAGTACAAATAACTCCATTTCGTTTCTTTTTATGGCTGAGTAATATTCCATTGTATATAGGTGCCACATCTTCTTTATCCATTCATCTGTCCATGGACATTTAGGTTGTTTCCATGTCCTGGCTTTTGTAAATGGTGCTGCAGTGAACATTGTGGTACATGTCTCTTTTTGAATTATGGTATTCTTGGGGTATATGCCCAGTAGTGGGATTGCTGGGCCGTATGGTAGTTCTGTTTTTAGTTTTTTAAGGAACCTCCATACTGTTCTCTATTAGTGGCTGTATAAATTTACATTCCCACCAACAGTGTCCTTTAGCATTTGTTGCAAAGGTGGTTTGATGGTGCTGAATTTTCTTAGCTTTTGATTGTCTGTAAAGCTTTTGATTTCTTCTTCAAATTTGAACGAGATTCTTGCTGAGCAGAGTATTCTTGGTTGTAGGTTTTTCCCTTTCACCACTTTAAATATATTGTGCCACTCCCTTCTGGCCTGCAGAGTTTTTGCTGAAAAATCCGCCGATAACCTTATGGGGATTCCCTTGTATGTTATTTGTTGCTTTTCCCTTGTTGCTTTTAATATTTCCTCTTTGTCTTTAATTTTTGTCAATTTGATTAATGTGTCTTGGTGTTTTCCTCCTTGGGTTTATCCTTTGTGATGCTCTCTGTGCTTCTTGTAATTGGGTGACTGTTTCCTTTCCCATATTGGGGAAGTTTTTGTTTTTTGTTTTATTTATTTATTTATTTTTGGCTGCGCTGGCCCCACCAGCCACGGCAAGCGGGGGCCACTCCCCGCCGCGGTGTGTGGGCCTCTCACTGCGGCGGCCTCTCCTGCCGTGGAGCATGGGCTCTAAGGCACGCAGGCCTCAGTATTCACGGCATGTGGGCTTCAGCAGTTGTGGCTCTCGGGCCCCAGAGCGCAGGCTCAGCAGCAGCGGCGCATGGGCCCAGTTGCTCCGCGGCACACAGGATCCTCCCAGACCAGGGCCCAAAGCCGCATCCCCCCCACCGGCAGGCAGACTCCCAACTGCTGCACCACCATGGAAGCCCCTAGGGAAGTTTTCAGCTATTATCTCTTCAAATGTTTTCTCAGATCCTTTCTCTCTTTGCCTTCTGGGGACCCCTGTCATGTGAATATTGGTGCGTTTAATGTTGTCCCAGAGGTCTTTTAAACTGTCTTCATACCTTTTTGTTCTTTTTTCTTTATTCTCTTCTGTGGCGATAATTTCCACCATTCTGTCTTCCAGGTCACTTATTCATTTTTCTGCCTTATTTATTCTGCTATTGATTCTTTCTACTTTATTTTTCAATTCAGTTATTGTATTGTTCAACTCTGTTCTTTATCTCTTCTGGTTCTTTGTTAAACATTTCTTGTATCTTCTTGGTTTGTACCTCCATCCTTTTTCCGAGATCTTGGATCATCTTTACTATCATAACTCTGAATTCTTTTTCAGGTAGATTGCCTATCTCCACTTCACCTAGCTGTTCTTCTGAGGTTTTGTCTTGTTCCTTCGTCTGGAACATATTCCTCTGCCATCTCATTTTGTCTTTCTGTGTTCTGCAGCCTGCAGCATTATAATTCTTCTTGCTTCTGGTGTCTGCCCCCTGGTGGGTGAAGCTGGTCTACGAGGCTTGTGCGGTCTTCCTGGTGGGAGGAACTGGAGCCTGCTCTCTGGTTGGTAGAGCTGAGTCTTGTCCCTCTGGTGGGCATGGCCGTTTCTAGGGGTGTGTTTAGAGGTGCCTGTGGGCTCCAGAAGACTTTAGGCAGCCTGTCTGCTGATGGGTGGGGCTGTGTTCCCACCATGCTGGTTGTTTGCCCTGAGACATCCCAGCACAGGAGCCTACAGGCTGTTGGGTGGGGTCAGGTCTTGGTGTCAAGATGGCTGCCTCCAGGAGAGCTCACGTCAGTGAGTACTCCCCGGTACCTCCTCCACCAGTGTCCTTGTGCCCACAGTGAGTCACAACTGCCCCCTGCTTCCCCTGGAGACCTTCCAAGACCAGCAGGTAGGTCTGGCCCAGGTTTCTGTGAAGTAACTTCTTTCTCCCTGGGTCCCAGTGCGCATGAGACCTTCTCTGTGCTCTTCAGGAGTGGAGTTCCTGCGATGAAACCCTGCTGGTCTTTAAAGCCAAATGCTCTGGGGGGCCTCTCCCAGTGCCTGACCCCCAAACTGGGGAGCCTGACGTGGGGCTCAGAACTTTCATTCCTGTGGGAGAACCTCTGCGATACAGTTATTTTCCAGTTTGTGGGTCACCCACCCAGCAGATATGGGATTTGATTGTATCGTGAATGCACCCTTCCTACTGTCTCGTTGTTTCTTTGTCTTTGGGTGTAGAATATCTTTTTTGGTAGGTTCCAGTCTTTTTTGTCCATGGATATTCAGCAGTTAATTGTGAGTTTTATGTTTTTGTGAGAGGAGGTGAACTCAAGTCCTACTTAATCTTCTATTAATATTTCTTTAACTTTCAGCGGGCTGCCTCAGAGCCCATGGTGTACTGCCTGCTGGCTGTGCCCTCAGCCCCTGCCCCCACTGCAGAGAGCAGACCTCAAGACTCTTTCAGCTAATTCTTTAAAGCTTCTATAACAAGGTCCCCTGCTTCAAGCTCTCCTTTGATAATACTCAGTAGTGTTAGGAGTTCCAGCTTGCTAAGGTTTTCCAGATTTATCCTGAAAGCCTGATAATTGGCAGTCACGCTTTAGTACTTAAGCATAAATTCTTAAGGCTTTCTTCAGTTAAAATTTGGGAAAACTGACAAATATATTTAGAATGCCATCAGCATGGTAGAAAAGTGTCCAAGCTTTTCCTGGCACTCTGGGCTCCGCTTCCTACCACCTCCACCACCCACTCCATCCAGAGTCCCCCAAGGCCCTGCCCCTCAAACTACAATATATTCTTACAACTTATACCTGATAGTTTGTACATTTTAATCCTCTACCCTTATATTGCTCCTCCCCCCTTCCCTCTACTCACTGGTAACTGCTAGTTTGTTCTCTATATCTGTGAGTCTGCTGCTTTTTTGTTATAGTCACTAGTTTGTTGTATTTTTTAGATTCCACATATAAGTGATATCATACAGTATTTGTCTTTGACTTATTTCACTTAGCATGATGCCCTTCAAGTCCATCCATGTCGCTGCAAATAGCAAAATTTTAATTTTTTTTTATAGCTGAGTATTCCATTTTGCAGATATATTGTATTACAGCTTCTTTATCCATTCACCTGTTGATTGACACTTAGGTTGCTTCCATGTCTTGGCAATTGCAAATAATGTTGCTATGAACATTGGAGTGCCCGTATCTTTTCAAGTTAGTGAGTGTTTTTTTTTTTTTTTTTTCCCCTGGATATGTACCCAGGAGTGGAATTTCTGGGTCATATGGTAGCTCTGTTTTTAGTTTTGTTATTTTTTTTTTGAGAAACCTCCATACTGTTTTCCACAATGGCTGCACCAATTTGCTTTCCCATTGACAGTGTAAAAGTGTTCCTTTCTCTCCACAACTTTCCCAACATTTGTTGTTTGTGTTCCTTTTGATGCTTGCCATTCTGATGGGTATTAGGTAATCGCTCATTGTGACTTTGATTTGCATTTCCCTGACGATTAGCGATGTTGAGCAGCTTTTCGTGTGCCTGTTGGCCATCTGCATTTCCAATTTGGAAAAATGTCTGTTCAGGTCTTCTGCCCATTTTTTTAATTGGGTGTTTGGTTTTTTTGTTGTTGAACTGTATGAGGTGTTTGTATATTTTGGAAATTGTGCCTTTGTTGGCTGCATCATTTGAAAATATTTTCTCCCAGTCCGTAGATTATCTTTTCTTTTTGTTTATCATTTCCTTTGATGTGCAAAAACATGTAAGTTTGATTAGGACCCATTTATTTATTTTTGCTTTTATTTCTTTTGCCTTGGAGACTGACCTAAGAAAACAGTGGTATGATTTTATGTCAGAGAATGTTTTGCCTATGTTGTATTCTCGTAGTTTTATGGTGGCATGTTTTATATTTAAGACTTTAAGCCAGTTTCAGCTTATTATTGTATATGGTGTTAGTGAGTGTTTTAACTTCATTGATTTACATGCAGCTGTCCAGCTTTCCCAAAACCACTTGCCGAAGAGGCTGTCTTTTCTCCATTGTATATTTTTGCCTCCTTTGTCAAAGGTTAAGTGACTGTAGGTGTGTGGGTTTATTTCTGGACTCTGTATTCTGTTCCATTGACCCATCTGTCTGTTTTTGTGCCCATACCACACTGTTTTGATTACTGTAGCTTTGTAGTAGTGTCTGAAGTCTTGGAGGGTTATGCCTCCAGCTTTGTTCTTTTTCCTTGGGATTGTTTTGACAATTCTGGTTCTTTTGTGGTTCCAGGTAAATTTTAGAGTTATTTTTTCTAGTTCTGTGAAAAATGTCATGGGTAATTTGATAGGGATCTCATTAAATTTGTAGATATGGCCATTTTAACAGTATTGATTCTTCTAACCCAAGAGCATAGGATATTTTTCCATTTTTCATCTTCAGTTTGCTTTATCAATATTTTATAGTTCTCAGTGTATAAGTCTTTCATCTCCTTGATCAGGTTTATTCCTAAATATTTTATTTATTTAAAAAAATGATTCAGATACATATATTTTTTTCATATACTTTTTTTCACTACACATTATTACAAGACACTGAATATAGTTACCTGAGCTATACAGTAGGTCCTTGCTGTTTATCTCATTTATACATAGTAGTGTGTATAGATTAATCCCAAACTCCCAACTTATCTCCCCACCCCCCTCCCCATATCCGCTCTGGCAGCCTCAAGTTTGTTTGCATGTCTGTGATTCTATTTCTGTTCTGTACATAAGTCCATTGATAGCATTTTTTTGGATGCTACATATAAGTGATATCATAAGTTTGTCTTTCTCTGACTTATTTCACTTAATGTGATAATCTCTAGGTCCATCCATGTTGTTGCAGATGGCATTACTTCATTCTTTTTTATGGCTAAGTAATATTCCATTGTATGTATGTACCACATCTCCTTCTTCCATTCATCTGTTGATGGATACTTAGGTTGCTTCTATGTCTTGGCTATTATAAATGGTGCTGTTATGACCATTGGGGTGCATGTATCTTTTCAAATGAGAGCTTTCTCCGGGTATATGCCCAGGAGTGGGATTGTAGTATCATAAGATAACTTTATTTTTTTAAGGAACGTCCATACAGCTCTCTGTAATGGCTATACCAATTTACATTCCTCCCACAGTGTAGGAGGGCTCCCTTTTCTCCACACCCTCTCTAGCATTTATTATTTGTAGATTTTTTAATGATGGCCATTCTGACTGGTGTGAGGTGGTACCTCATCGTAGTTTTGATTTGCATTTCTCTAATAATTAGGAGTGTTGAGCATCTTTTCATGTGCCTGTTGGCTATTTGGATGTCTTCTTTGGAAAAATGTCTATGTAGGCCTTCTGCCCATTTTTTGATTGGGTTGTTTATTCTTTTGATATTAAGCTGTATGAGCTGTTTGTATATTTTGGAAATTAATCCCTTGTTGGTTGCATCATCTGCAAATATTTTCTCCTATTCTGTGGGTTGTCTTTTCGTTTTGTTTATGGTTTCCTTTGCTGTGCAAAAGCTTTTGAGTTTAATTAGGTCCCATCTGTTTATTTTCGTCTTTATTTTCATTACTCTAAGAGATGGATCCAAAAAAATATTGCTGCAATTTATTTTAAAGAGTGTTCTGCCCATGTTTTCCTGTAAGAGGCCTTACACTTAGGTCTTTAATACATTTTGAGTTTATTTTTGTATGTTTTGTTAGAGAATGTTCTAATTCTTTTACATGTAGCTGTCCAATTTTCCCAGCACTCCTTATTGAAGAGACTGTCTTTTGTCCATCGTATATTCTTTCCTCCTTTGTCATAAATTAATTGATCATAAGTGCGTAGGTTTATTTCTGGGCTTTCTATCCTGTTCCATGGATCTATATGTTTGTTTTTGTACTAGTACCATACCGTTTTGATTACCGTAGCTTTGTAGTATAGTCTGAAGTCAGGAAGTGTGATTCCTCCAGCTCTGTTCTTCTTTCTCAATTGTTTTGGCTATTTGGGGTCTTTTGTGTTTCCATACAAATTTACAAAATTTTTGTTCTAGTTCTGTGAAAAATGCCATTGGTAATTTGAGGGATTGTATTGAATCTGTAGATTGTCTTGGGTAATATAGTTGTTTTGACAATATTGATTTTTCCAATCCAAGAAGAACTTGGTATATCTTTCCATGTGTTTGTATCATCTTCAATTTCTTTCATCAACATCTTATAGTTTTCAAAAACAGTTCCTTTGCCTCCTTAGGTAGGTTTATTAGTAGGTATTTTCTTTTTGATGCAGTGGTAAATGGAATTGTTTTTTTAATTTCTCTTTCTGATATTTCATTATCGGTGTATAGAAATGCAACAGATTTCTATATATTAATTTTGTATCCAGCAACTTCACCATATTCATGGATGAGCTCTAGCAGTTTTCTCGCAGCGTCTTCAGGATTTTCTATGTGTAGTATTATGTCATCTGCAAACAGTGACAACTTTACTTCTTCTTTTCCAGTTTGAATTTCTTTTATTTCTTTTTTCTCTCTGATTGTCATGGCTAGAACGTCCAGAACTATGTTGGATAAAAGTGGCGAGAATGGACATCCTTGTCTTGTTTCTGATCTTAGAGGAAATGCTTTCAGCTTTTCACTATTATGATGTTAGCTATTGGTTTGCCATATATGGCCTTTATTATGTTGAGGCATGTCCCCTCTGTGTTCACCTTCTGGAGAGGTGTTTTTTTTTTCTTATCATAAATGGGTGTTGAATTTTGTTAAAAGCTTTTTCTGCATCTGTTGAGATGATCTTTTGGTTTTTACTCTTCAATTTATTCATGTTGTATATCACATTGATCTGCAGGTATTGAAAAATCCTTGTATCCCTGGGATAAATCCCAGTTGATCATGGTGTATGATCGTCATAATGTATTGTTGAATTCGGTTTGCTAGTATTTTGTTGAGGGTTTTCCTATCTATGTTCATCAGTGATACTCACCTATCATTTTCCTTTTTAGTGATTTTTTTTTGTCTGCTTTTGGTATCAGGGTGTTGATGGCCTCATTTAATGAATTTGAAACTGTTACTTCCTCTGCAGTTTTTTGGAACAATTTCAGAATGATAGGTGTTAACTCTTCTCTAAATGTTTGGTAGTATTCATCTGTGAAGCCATCTGGTCCTGGACTTTAGTTTATTAAGTGTTTCTTTTCTTTTGGAAGAGTTTGAGAGGGATTGGTATAAGTTCTTAGTATGTTTGATAGAATTCCCCAGTGAAGCCACCAGTCCTGGACTTCTGTTTGCTGGGAGGTTTATGGGTTTTGTTTGGTTGGGTTTTTTTCTATATAGTTTCTATTTCACTTTTAGTGATCATTCTGTTCAGAGTATTTATTTCTTCTTGATTCAGTTTTTGGTGGGCTGTATGTTTCTAGAAACTTGTCCACTTCTTCTAGGTTGTCCAGTTTGTTGGCATATAATTGTTCATAGTATTGTCTTATGGCCTTTTCGTATTTCTGTGGTGTTGGTTATTTCTCCTTTCATTTCTTAATTTGTTTATTTGTGTCCTCTCTCTTTTCTTCTTGGGGAGCCTGGCCAGAAGTTTGTGGATTTTGTTTACCCTTTCAAAACAGCAGCTCTTGGTTTTATTGACTATTTCTATTGTTTTTTTAACCTCTGAATTTATTTCCTCTCTTATCTTTATTATTTCCTTCCTTTTGCCAACTTTAGGTTTTGTTTGTCCTTTTTTCTTTTAGGTGGTAGGTTAGGTGATTTGAGATTTTTCTTGCTTTTTGAGGACGACCTCTATTGCTGTGAGCTTCTCTCTCAGGACTGCTTTTGCTGCATCCCATAGATTTTGTATGGTTGTGTTTTCATTGTCATTTTTGTCAAGGTATTTTTAAATTTCCTCTTAGATTTCATCGTTGACCCATTGGGTTTTTAGTAGCATGTTATTTAATCTCTATATAATCGTGGGGTTTTTTCTTTTTCTTTTCTCTTCTCATTACTCTTTCTGTGGTTGATTTCTAATTTCATACCATAGTGGTCAGAAAAGATGCTTGAAATAATTTTTTTCTTTACAAATATTAAAAATGTGATTTTTAATGTAAGTACAAAATTTTATTTCTTTATACAACTGTAATGGGATTTGGATCAAACTGCTAGAATTTATTTAAAAGACAAAATAAAACAATGATATAAAAACTGCAAGAAGGTTTGAATCCAAAGGTTTTCCTCTAACAGTACCAAATACCACAAGGAACAGATTATACAAATGTGTACAAATTTTAAATACAAATACAATAGGGTTGGATTTTAAAGGAAAACAAACAAACAAAAATCAGGTCCTCATCAGGACTTTATTAATGTGTACAAATGACAATGGTAGGATTGACTTCTTTCTGTACTAATCCATGTCTCTGAGGCCCTTCCTTGATACTCTATGTCAAACAGGAAACTGACATGGGTACAGAGGAGGCGTGGGACAGGTGCTAACACACAAACTCAAACCAGGATTTCTGCTCTTCGTGATTTTGGTTCCCAAACATTCCTGTTTCCTTCTGTTTCCCCAGTTAAATCTCAAAACTGCTCTGAGGTGAGAATGGCATTCAGCAGCCAGAATACCTTTAAGAAAAACAGCCCTGTGACCACACTGGTGGGAAGAAAGGAAGGAATTAAATAGGATACAGGATGGCGGCACTTTCCTGAAAGATCTACTTTGATACTGCGGTGCTCCATCCAGGCCAAGGGAAGAAAGCAGTCACCTCAGAGTCTGGTTTTCACGTGGACTCTCAAACCAAATTTAAAAACAACCCTGAAGCCCTCAACTGTTTTCTTTGGAACTGGGAAGCAAAAATCTGGTTCTTTGGAAATAAGGGCAGGTGGGAATGGTAACGTTCCTTTTTATTTAGTTTCTTGACACTGTTCAGTTGTAAAGAACTAGAATCCCACTATGATTCCTTTCCGAGGCACAGTACCTGAACGTGTAGATGATTTGGAGTTTGCAGAGGAGACCAGAGGAAGGAGGGGAGGAAGAAATGACAAATCTGTATCTTCCACATGCTGTTGCTGTTGGAGGCTCTTGTTTTTAAATTATACATACAGAAATTTACAGGATAAATTAAAATCTAAGAGAGTTTAAAGAGTTAAATACACATAATTAAAACACATCCACACATGCACATAAACAAACCTACATGAGAATAGAATACTTTTTTCGCAATTTGCTTAAGTGTGGAATGCAGAACACTGTGTATCTGCCCAACAGGGGAGCCAATGAGATGAACACAGGAATCAGGCTGGGCAAAGCTCACCTTCCACACCCACCAAGCAACTAAGCAGCAGAACTGTGAGCTAAGCTGACGCTGCCAATGGAAGATAACAGCTCTTAGCTCTGCAGACCAAATGCTGTGGGTCTGCTCACAATATAGTCCATTCAGCTGGTGGCATTAATGGCCTTACCCTCTCCAGGGCTCACAAATCTTGGCTCCAACTGAGGCTGCCAATGGTACCAATGATTACAGTAAGTTTTGAGACATGGACACTGGTAGAGCAGGAATTGGGATGAAGCCCCCTACTAAGTTCACTGAAACCATCGCAACAACTTTCAGATGGGAACGATGTTATCACCTCCCACCTAGGTCACTTCGGGTTGAAAAGCTTTGTACTTTCAGTTAACTGACGTCTTCCCATAATCTTTCCCATTGCATTTCAGACTGTAAGACAGGCAAGGCAAATGGTCATTGATGGGTCTGGAGGTACAATTGAGTTTGGAAAAAAATCACATTTTGGCTGACCTTAAAGCGATGCACTTGACATCCAGAACAAGCCCCCAGCCCCCAAGTTACATTGGTTTTTAAGGCAGATTTATCCACCACAGGAGAAGAAGTAATCCCAAGCCCATATTCATACCAAGGTTTCCTCTTGGCTAAACCTTTGCCATTTCATAAAATTATTAAAAGCAAAGTAGTTACAGTCCTATGTATATATTATACATTATATATATATATATATACACATTATGCATATATATAAAAATTTAAAACCTACACCCAGAGGCCAGTGAAGGGATCTGCAACAGTCACATATACACAAGCCAGCAACAGGCAAGATAAGGTTTCTGTCCCAGGAGTCTTTGCTGTCACGGTCCAGGCATGATGTAAGCGATGTGGTCCAGCGTGTTTGACAAGACCTGTTTGGGACAGCCATTCAACTCGGCTAGTTGTGTGGTCACACACGCTAAGGGGCCAAGCACACAGATGATGGAATCCAGAAGCACTGACAAATTGCCAGACACAGCCACCATGCCCTCGGTTTCCTGCAGGTGATGTCCAGTGAGGCTCAGGGACTCTCCCACCAGCTGGAGATGAGCGGCCACGTCGACAGGCTCTGTCTCGGGGGCTTTGTCTGGCGAGGCGGGTAATAATAGCATGTTGGTGGGTGGGGATTTCTTCAGGGCAACAGTACTCCTGCAGAGGAAGCTTTCACTTTCATGGAACCTTCTGAGCTGGATGCTTTTCTTTTCACAGTTGTAGCTTCTGCTTTGTTCTGTTTGTGTTGCAGATGCTGAGGTTTTTGCTTCCAAATCAGTTTGTCCTTTTCTGGCAGTTGCTTCCACACCTCAGCCAGTTTTTTGGGGTTTTTTGTGGGGTTTTTTTTGCGGTACGCGGGCCTCTCACTGTTGTGGCCTCTCCCGTTGCGGAGCACAGGCTCCGGACGTGCAGGCTCACCGGCCATGGCTCACGGGCCCAGCCGCTCCACAGCATGTGGGAATCTTCCCGGACTGGGGCACGAACCCGTGTCCCCTGCATCGGCAGGCGGACTGTCAACCACTGCGCCACCAGGGAAGCCCCTCAGCCAGTTTTTTACTCAGTTTCCCAAAATCTATGCCTAGATGGTCAGACAAAGGTTACACGATACCCCTTAAAGAACACCTGGTAGGCCGACATGTTCTTTTTTGGCTTTTCTTCTCTCTGTCCTTCTCTCTTTTTTTTCTCACTGTGCCTATCCGTGTGGAGGCCAGGAAACGGTGGGGTAGGGGCGGCTGCTCCAGTGTACGGGATGATGGGCGGAGGGCTGGGCGGCGCTGGGACCTCTCCCGCTGGAGCAGCAGGAAGTCCCGACCTTCTCTTGGACTTGGAGTGTCGCTTCTCTTTATGCTTCTCCTTGTCCTTCTTTTTTTTTTTTTTTTTTCCCGGTATGCGGGCCCCTCTCACTGTTGTGGCCTCTCCCGTTGCGGAGTACAGGCTCCAGACGTGCAGGCTCAGCAGCCCTGGCTCACGGGTCCAGCCGCTCCACGGCATGTGGGATCTTCCCGGACCGGGACACGAACCCGTGTCCCCTGCATTGACAGGTGGACTCTCAACCACTGCGCCACCAGGGAAGCCCTCCTTGTCCTTCTTTTTGCTCTTCTTTGACTTCTTTTTCTTCTTGATTTCCCAGTAAGAATCATCAATCACTAACACCCCAGCCTCCAGCTCCCCGCCAGAGGAGGAGCCTGATTCTACTAGAATAGGTTCAAGCCCTGAAAGATCAAGGTTAGCACTGTGGGATTCTGGGAACTGGGAGGCATCAGACCCATAGCCTTCAGGGCCAGGAGATGAACGTGAATCTGAGAATGACTTGTGATTCTTCCAGGCTGTTTTCAGAAAGCTCCGTAACTCGTGTCCTAGGAGTAAAGCACCTTGCTCATCTCAAGCTGACGTCTTAGAGGATTTTTTCACAATTGCTTGTTGAGAGGGGTACTGAAAAGACTCCTCATCAACGGAGCTGCTTCCCTTCTCCTTTGGTGAGAGAATAAGTTTCATCTTTAACCCATCAGGCTCCCAAAGGGTCTGTGTCTCAGTGTTCACATAGAGCAGTTTCATTTTTTTGGATTTGTGGGAACCACCATCCTCCAGGGACAGCTCCCCACTGCTTCTGCTGACTTTCTTCCTGTGGTGTTCCTTTTTACTCTCTGAATGGCTCGAAGAACTGGAGGACTTTTCTCCTGTCTTTTGGTGGGGCTTGGTGCCTTTTGCCAGAGGGGAAGTGATCCCTTTCAACAGGTCCATAGTTGTGTCAGCAGATTGCGGGCTGGACTTTTTCTTCAGTGACAATTCCAAAGACAAAATATCTGGTGTATCACAAATGAAGACTGTTCTTCTATGCTGAATCTTCCAAAATACCAGCCCTCCACCTCTCTCCTCCTTCACCCTGGTTTATCGGCACTCAGAACAAGAATCACTGTCCTCCATAGTAGTAATCATCAGAGGAGTGCTTCCTCTTCTTGTGCTTGTCCATCCCCAAGAAGTAAAAGTTCACTGTCCTTTAACCTCTTCTTGGAAGAATTCCTTACCTGAGCAGTGATTTCTTCCTCTTCCCTTAAAAAATCTTTGTAAGAACGTTTCTTTTCTTCTTGGCTTTGGCCAGCAGCTAGCCCTGTGTCCTCAAAGCTGTGATCACCATCAAAGCAATCTTCACGAGGCTCGTCCAGATCCTGCCTCAGTGCGCTGACTGCTGCCATCTTGGAGAAGGAGCGAAAAGCGCAAGCGGCCAGGGAGCCTCAGTCGAGCCCAGAGCACAGACCTTGAAATAATTTCTATCCTCTTAAATTTGTTGAGGCTTGTTTTGTGTCCTCGTATGTGGTGTATCCTAAGGAATGTTTCATGTGTATTCTGAAATACACATGCTTGAAAAGAATGTGTATTCTGAGGTTTTTTTGCATATAATGTCCTGAAAATATCAATTAAGTCTACCTGTTCTATTGTATCATTTAGTATCTCTGTTGCCTTGTTGATTTACTATTTGGAAGATCTGCCCATTGACGTCAGTGGGGTGTTAAAGTTTCCTACTGTTATTGTATTCCCAGCAATTTCTCTCTTTGTTAGTATTTGTTTTATGTATTTAGGTGATCATATTGGTTGCATATATATTGAGTGTAATATCCTCTTCTTGTATTGATGCTTTTATCATTATATACTGTTCTTCTTTCTTTGTGGCCTTTGTCTTAAAGTCTATTTTGTCTGATATGAGTATTCCTACCCTGTTCTTGTCATTTCCATTTGCATGAATATCTTTTTCTATCCCCTCTTTTTTTTTTTTTGGCTGTGTCAGGTCTTTGTTGCTGCATGCAGGCTTTCTCTAGTTGTGGCAGGTGGGGGCTACTCTTTGTTGTGGTGCGTGGGCTTCTCATTACAGTGGCTCCTCTTGTTGCAGAGCATGGGCTCTAGGCACGCGGGCTTCAGTAGTTGTGGTGCACAGGTTTAGTTGCTCCGTTACATGCGGGATCTTCCCGGACCAGGGATCGAACCCATGTCCCCTGCATTGACAGGCGGATTCTTTTTTTTTTTTTTTTTTTGACAGGCGGATTCTTAACCACTGCCTCACCAGGGAAGTCCCTATCCCCTCACTTTCAATCTATGTGTGTCCTTCGCTCTAAAGTGGGCAGTATATTGGAGGTTCTTGTTGTTTTTAATCCAATCTGCCACTCTGTCGTTTGATTTGAGCATTTAGTTCATGGACATTTAAGGTAAATATTGATAGATAGGGATTTATTCCAATTTTAAACCTTGTTTTCTAGTTGACTTTGTATTTCTTCTGTTTCTTTTTCTTTCTACTTTTTTGGTTTGATGGGTTTTTAAAAATTATGCATGAGTTCTTTTTGGTTTTTGTGAATCTGTTGTGTTTTTGATTTGTGGTTTCCCTGGTTTTCAAGTACATTAACCCATTACTATATACCTGCTTTAGACTCAGTCATATAAGTTCAAACACATTCATACAAAAAAAGAAATCTATGTTTTCTTACTCCCCTTCCCCACATTTTATGATTTTGATGGCCTCTTTTACATCTTCATGTTTATCTGTTTATAGTTATAATTGCTTTCACAAAAAACATTTATCTTCTTTAAATGATTTACTTTCCAATTGTGATTCTCTTTCCTTTAGATTCTTGCTTTTTTTCTATTTAGAGAAGACCTTTCAATATTTCTTTTAGCATAGGTTTAGTATTGCTGTATTCTTTTAGTTTTTGCTTGTCTGGGAAATTGTTTATCTCTCCTTCTATTTTAAACAGTAATCCCACTGGGTAGAGTATCCTAGGTTGTACATTTTTCCCTTTCAAGACTTTGAATATATCTTGCCATTCCCTTCTGGCCTGCAGCATTTCTGTAGAAAAATCAGCTGATAGCCTTACAGGAGTTCCCTTGTAATCAACTTTTTTTCTCTTTCTACCTCTAGAATTCTCTCTTTATCTTTAACTTTTGCTGTTTTAATTATAATATGTCTCGGTGTAGGTCTGTTTGGGTTCATCTTGTTTGGGACCATCTGTGCTTCCTGTACCTGGATATCTATTTCCTTCTTTAGGTTTGGGAAGTTTTCAGCCATAATTTCTTCAAATACATTTTTGATCACCTTTTCTCTTTCTTCTCTTTCTGGGATCCCTATTATGCATAGATTGCCATGCTTTAAGTTATCCCATAGGTCTCATATATTGTTTTCATGTGTCTTTCTGTCTTTTGTTCTGATTGGGTGATTTTCATTATTCTGTCTTCCAGATCACTTATTTGTTTTTTGCATTATTCAGTTTGCTATTTATTGCCTTTAGTTCAGCTTTCTTCTTGGCAAATGAGTTTTCTAATTTTAATTGGCTCCTCTTTATAGATTCTATGTCATTTTTACAGTAATCTGCATTTCCGTTGGTATCCTTTCTTAATTCCTTCAGTATTTTTATTACCTCCTTTTTGAACTCAGGGTCTAGTAGACTGGCAAGGGCTATTTCATTGTTTGTTCTTTCAGGGGAAGTCTCTTGATCTTTTAGTTGCGAGTGGTTTCTCTGTTTCTTCATTTTATTTATATTTCTCTGACTATGAGTTTAGGAAAAACAGTTATCTACTGTGGTCTTGAAAGGCTGTTTTTATGTGGGAGCATCCCTGTGTTGCCTGCGTGAGTCTAATATTTTTGGTGCAAGGGCTGTTTTTAGTATGGATGCCTGCTGCTGCTTTTTCTCAGTGTGTGCTGGCTGTTATCCCCTTGAGAGGGGGTGTGATTGTTGTGGCAGTAACCAGAGCCTGCACTGGATCATGAATGGGACCTCATGTTTGCTCTGTGGTTGTCACAGCCCTGTCAGGGGCAGGGTCTGCTCCCCAGTTGTTGGAGTAGAAGCCCCCATATTCGATTCTAAGCTACAGTGTGAGGTAGGTGGGACTGGATTGCTCCTGCTGGGATAGGAGCCGCTGAGTATTCCTCCTCAGGAGTTGTCCACCAGGAAATGCACTCTGTGGTGTCACCTGTGTAAGCTCGCAAAGTACAGTGTTGTTGGCACTGCCCTCAGCCTTGGGAATGCAGGCAATTGGCCAGGATGTCCCTCAGGTGCTGTGCTCACAAAGCCGCCAGCACAGAGCCACTGAAGTCCAGCACAGGGATCCGCCCATGGGAGCTATGGAATCAGCCCAGACCCCAGCCCCACCTCCAGGTGCCCACAAAGCCCACCAGTGCTAACACCAGACCTGCTCCAGTGCCAGTAATATGCTCCAGTGTTCCACAGGCACTACACCTTCAGAGCCCCAGCAGCATAAATCCACACAGCTGCTGGGACACGGCTCAGATTTCAGCCCCGCTTCTGAAATCTCCAGCACTAGGGATCTGCTCAGATTTTAGTCTTATCTCTATGTGTGGGCACTTGCGCACTCCCAGAGCTCCTAGAAGCAGAGCTGCACCTGCTGTGAGCACACTGAGAATGAGGCTGCTATGGCGGGGCCCCACCCCCTCACTGTGTGTGTGTGTGTGTGTGTGTGTGTGTGTGTGTGTGTATTAACAATGGGGCTTTTATGGCAGATCTGGGCTGCACCCTACACACACCCTGTTGTGGCCCAGACCACACTTCAGTCCCTTTGGGCAGTCTCTGCACAGCCAACCCCAGTCCTCTCCCCCAGTTTGTTCGCTGCAGCCTGTGTTTCAGCACCCAGCCCCTGTGCCATGGGTTGTTTGTTTTTTTGATGTTGAGTGATAGGAGCTGTTTATACATGTTGGATATTAACCGCTTATCGGTCATATCATTTGCAAATATTTTCTCACATTTGGTAGGTTGTCTTTTCGTTTCATCAATGGTTTCCTTTGCTGTGCAAAAGCCTTTAAGTTTAATTAGGTCCCATTTGTTTGTTTTTGCTTTTATTTCCTTTGTTTTAGGAGAAAGATTCAAAAAAATGTTGCTACAATTTATGTCAAAGAGTGTTCTGCCTGTTTTCCTTTAGGAGTTTTATGGTATCTGGTATTACATTTAGTTCTTTAATCCATTTTGAGTTTAGTTTTGTATATGGTGTTAGAGAATGTTCTAATTTCATTCTTTTACATGCAGCTGTCCGGTTTTCCCAGCACACTTACTGAAGGAACTGTCTTTTCTCCATTGTATATTCTTACCTCCTTTGTCATAGATTAATTGACCATAAGTGGGTGGGTTTATTTCTGGGCTCTCCATTCTGTTCCATTTCTGTTCCATCCACAGAAAATTACTATGTGTAATTACACATAGTAATTTTCTGTGAATTGATAGTTTATGTAATTTGCCTATAAGTTTTTTAGAGGCTGTTTGTCATTTTCTTATTGATTTGTGAATCCTTTTTGTAAATTAGATATATTAACCCTATACTACAAATTTTTTTCAATCTCTTATTGGCTTGTGGAGTCTTTCATGAAATAGAAGTTATTTTAAATAAGCATTATCTTTTAAACTTCCAAAACAGATTTGAATTCTCCTTATTTAAGTAACACAGAATGTGTGTAGTATCAGTTTTTGTTTTACCCTATCATGTTTTATTAATTTAGAACTTTTGAGAGTAAGAAAACAATGGGATTTTCTACTTTCTATTCTGATTTGTGTGTGTGTGTGTGTGTGTGTGTGTGTGTGTGTTTGTGTGTTGGTGGGGACTGTGGCAAGAGAATTTCCAGGAAAGTTTATCCCATTCTCTACATTTGCTTTATCGCTCCTCACATCTTTATCCAAGTTTTTATTGAGGGTATACTACACACTTAAAACTTAGATAAATATATGAATTTATTAATTTAAAAATATCAAATCCTGGAAAATAATTTTATCTACCTAAAATTTTTTTCTTTTGAATTTACCTCCTTTCTGTGATTGATTGTGTGATATCTATATGTTTATATATAATTCAGAGCTAGAACTTTGCTCCCACCTAACTCTGTATCCTTTACTGCAGTGAGTGATGGATTGGAACTGAGACCGAAATATAAAGGAGTTTTGCATTGCTTGACCACCATTTGGAAACTTGATGGACTACGGGGACTTTACCAAGGAGTAACCCCAAATGTGTGGGGTGCAGGCTTATCCTGGGGACTCTACTTTTTCTTGTGAGTAGGTCTGGGAGATTTTACAGTAGTAAATAAAAAGGAATTTATGTTTTTAATGATTTTTTAAAAAATCAGTTGGTGAAGCAAGGTGAGTCATTTAATCAGTTTCTCTGCAATGGAAGGGCTAGAAAGAGCAGAATGGCATATTAGTCTCATTCTCTGTAAGCTATTATCAGAGGCATTTAGTCTGGAAAAAAGTTACTAATAAGAAGGTAAAAGGATGAGATGGAGAAACACTCTTCCAGAGGCCATTTCTGTGAGATGGATTCAGGAAGGTGGCTTCCCAAAATACATTGATTCATAATGAAGTTGGAAAAGCAGAAGAGGACAGATCTTGGAGTCCTCATAAGAACATGTATCACAGGATAGCCCTATGGGAACAGAAAGCCAAAGCCAGTGCATGACTGAAAGAGTCTGAGGCATGTTCTTTCTTACCTCCTATTTGACCTGCTCCTTCATCTTTGTAGTTCATTCATTTCCTCACTCCTTCACTGTCAGGTATCATTACCGTTTGTAAACACTGATATTGGATGCTTACTGAAGAAGCCACAGAAAGCACCTGTGGCAGCCATATTCAAGTTGTTGAGTGTACAAGGGCATGGACACAAAGTATTATCACACCACAGTGGAGGAGTGCGTGCTGCTCTGAGCTTGCCCCTGATATCTGAAACTGAATCCATGAATGGGGAGGCTTTTGTTTTAATACAGGGCATTTTTAGGAAAACATCAATACCTGGTATATTTGCCTTCTTCTCTTTTGTGTCTTACATTTTACTTGATCTCTCATAATCTTATGGCAGTATACAAACCAACCTTAAAATATTTCCTAAGTGAAATCAAAATATAAATCAGCCTTAATATTGTTTAAATATTTTTCCTATTTTCAGTTGTAAGACATTCCTAGATGGGTGAAACCGTATGTATAAAATTTATTATGTTAGTAATTTCAGAGCTGTGTGGGTTCTTTAAAGAGAGTTTCTAAGGGCAAGCCATGTAAGGTTTATGTGTTGAAATTATCATAAAACAGTATACTTGTTTTATGATAGAATGGATTGGTCAAGTTTGGAAAGATTTATTTAGTTGAAGTCTTCTTCCTGGAGGAAAGTGGAAATTGGAGTTTGACAAAAAAGGTGATTTAACTCCCTTACTCAGAAGCATTTATGGTTGTTTTCTGCCAAGTAAAGCGTAAATGTCAGTGTGTCACTCAAGTGTAGCTCAGTTTGCCCTGTCTTCCCATCCACCCCTATAACTTTGGCTCATGCTTGTGTTTCCCTATTGAAACTGCACCTGTCTCTCCATACCTGGCTCCGTGTTGCCTCCTACACAAAGCCTTCTCTGATCTCAGTAATAGTTCCTGAATCTCTCATGGTACTGTTTGTGTTATCTTTTGTTATGATTTCTTGTGAGCCACTGTGGTCCTTGTTAATCTGTTAGGTGGGATCCATGGAGTGTTTTAGGTATCAGAATTGCCAACCACAGTATCTGAACGTAATGGTTAGCTGCCCTTTTTTTGTCTGCCCAATTGCTGCACCAGTACACCCCCCCCTTCCAGTTTTCCTGTTTGCTGTTTTTATTAATGGTTGAACATGTGATGAAAATATTTTACATATGTATTGCCAGCCTACATATCTGGGGGGAGAGATAGTATAGTCTTACAGTAAACCATTTCCAGTAAATCCATTATTTGAAAAAGGTGAAAAAGGTATTGTTTTGTAGTTGGATTACGTATTGACTTCTACTTTTGAGGTATTTTTAAGTTACCCACACTTTAAAATAGAATTTACTGCTTTATGTCACCCATTCAAATATTTATACAACTGTTCATGTTTAATTCTTTTAGTTACAATGCCATCAAATCATATAAGACAGAAGGAAGAACAGAAAGGTTAGAGGCAACAGAATATCTCATCTCAGCTGCTGAAGCTGGTAAGGTAGTGTGTGAAATATAAAACATCAACTTCCAACTTGATTTTCACTTTTGTTCTTTATTTGCTTTTTTTCCTATGAACACCTGAGTTTAAATATGCTCATCTAACTATACTAATCAGTTATCACATGAAATTTCTTAGAAGGCAAGTATTCTGATGGATTCTCTGGATAGATTTCAAGAATTTTACTTGTCTCAAAGGGTATAATATTTAGAAAGGTTATGACTCTCTAATGATTTAAGATGATTTGGTATAGTGTTTCTTCCATTAAAATATGATTTCAGTTTTCAAATTAAACAATTTAATAGTCTTGTTTAATTGCCTTATGTATGTATAATATTCAGAAGGAAAAACAAAGTAGGACTCATAAGTCTTTTAACTCCTACTTTGATACCTTGTTACCTTGGTGGTTTTTTTTTTTTTTTCTTTTTGGCCGTGCTGCATGGCTTGTGGGATCTTAGTTTCCCAACCAGGGATTGAACCCAGGTCCTCGGCAGAGAAAGTGCTGAATCCACTGGACTGTCAGGGAATTCCCCACCTTGGTTTCTTAATGTTTACTGATTGTTTTTTAAGGCAAGAATTATCTTTGCTCATTTTGAATACCTAGCTGCTAGCAGAGACCTGACTCACAATAGGACTCCATAAATACTTGTTGAATAAAGGACTACTTAGGAAACTTGGCAAATGCGAAACTTAACCATTTGAATTTTTTTAACAAAATCATCACTCTCTGTAAAGAATGTAAATATTTCTTTTGATATTACATAGTTATTTAATTTTTGAGGTGTTGTGGCTACTTTGAGTGGGTTTGAGGAAGAGGGTGATAAAGTTGGGGTGGGTATACGTGTGCACATGCACAGATGATTGAGGTGCTGGATTGCTGGTCCTTTTCCCCTAATCTTCAGCCCCTCTGGGTTGTACTGTGTCCTCCTCCTAAGTATATGTATCTCCTTATCAGCATGTGCTTCCCAGGACCTCGGTCTGTTCTCCACACTAGGCCACTTTGTTTAGGAGCCAGGACATCTTTGCTACCCTCACACCTCAAAGGGAAAGTGTTTCACATTTTCATCACCTTTTAAATTTATTTCTCACTAACCACATGGGGAACTTTTTAAGACCACCAAAAACTATGTCTACCCATTAACCCTAGGTCTGTGCCTCAGGGACCACACCTTGCTGTTGCAGGTACAGCCCCATTCTTTATATAAATGGACTGTTCTTAATTCAGCTTGTCAGAAGTGAGAAAGTACCTGTATGCTGAGTAATATTATTTAAATCTGATTTCAGGAGCCATGACCCTCTGCATTACCAACCCATTATGGGTAACAAAAACTCGCCTTATGTTACAGTACGATGGTGTTGTTAATGCCTCACAGCGGCAATATAAAGGAATGTTTGATACACTTTTGAAAATATATAAGTATGAAGGTGTGCGTGGATTGTATAAGGTAATGAATTATTATCAATATATTTTAATAGCTGACAATTGTAATTTCCCTTGGCTCTATTGTCTGAGTTCGGAATGACCTGTACTCAGTCCTGAAAAGAAACCAGACTTAGGCAAGGAACAATTTAATGACAACCGAAATCTGTATTGAAATTGTACTTTAAACTGTTTATCCTTATTACCATAAGAAGTATCATCGTGACACTGGTGGGTGTGAGAAGGACTGTCTAAAATAAAACTTTGTTGAGTAACCATTTCTCTAAGTCACACATTGAGGTCACTCATTCCTTATTCCCCTCCCCGGAAGCTGTGGTCCCTTGGAAACTCGCTTAGTTTAGCTTTTTTTTTTTCCTTCACTTGTTCCTTTCTAGGGGTTTATTCCTGGGCTGTTTGGAACATCACATGGTGCCCTTCAGTTTATGGCATATGAATTGTTGAAATTGAAATACAACCAACATACCAATAGATTACCAGAAGCACAGTTGGTAAGGTGATACTTGAAAAAACACTGGTATTTATTTTTATGGGCATTTAATAGATGGAAATTTTGTCACGTTTACTTTGGTAGTATTGCTATGATGATAAGTACTGATTCTGCCACTAATTTAATTTATAGTTAAATATTTTACAGGATAATATTTTACAGGATAATGGCACACAACTGTAAAAAATAGAACCCCATTGAACGACCTTGTTTCAAGAGGGGAAACAGTATTTTTCACTTGTGGATCCACTTCAGTGTTGGTTTCCCTATGTAAATTTTACTTCTATATTTTTAAAGAAACCCTACCTAAAGAAAAACAAATGTTTTCTGTTGTCATTTTAGAGCACAGTAGAATATATATCAGTTGCAGCATTATCCAAAATATTTGCTGTGGCAGCAACATACCCATACCAAGTTGTAAGAGCTCGTCTGCAGGATCAACACATGTTTTACAATGGTGTATTGGATGTAATCACAAAGACATGGAGGTAAGTGTATGTGGTATATCAAAATGGCTCTTAGGAGGTACCTTGTAAATCTTAAACTGTCCAGTTGACCTCATTAGTTTTATAGCAAAGACCAGTGTCTGTGGTGAAAACATGGCTGATGGACCCTTCCTCTCCATATCCCATTTACTCCATAGAAAACCATGAGCCTCAACCTCTTCATCTATAAAATTTGAATATCTAGGTTGACAGAGTTTATAAAAATCAAATGAGATGTATGAAAGTACCTTGACAAATTAATTAAAATTTAGGTATTATAGAATATTTGAATGGCATTGAACTAGGAAGTCATAAAAAACCTAGTTTAATAGAATTAAGAAGGCCCCAAGCGGGGGCAGAGTCAAGATGGCAGACTAGGAGGACGCGGAGTTCGTGACTCCTCACAACTAGGACACCTGCCAGGCACTGGTGGGGGACCACAGACACCTAAGGGGATGAGAGGAGCCCCCCGAGCAACCAGACCCCAGGGAATATTAATCAGGGTGAGGTCTCCCGGAGGTCCTGATCTCGGCACCAAGACCCAGCTGTACCCAACTGCCTGCAAACTCCAGTACTAGACACCTCAGGCCAAACAACCAGTAAGGCAGGAACACAGCCCCACCCATCAAAAAGGACGAGACAACAAAAAAATGTTACGAACGAAGGAGCAAAGTAAAAACCTACAAGACCAAATAAATGAAGAGGAAATAGGCGACCTACCTGAAAAAGAATTCATAGTAATGAGAGTAAAGATATCCAAAATCTCCGAAATAGAATGGAGAAAGTACAAGAAATGTTTAACAAAGACCTAGAAGAACTAAAGGACAAACAAACAGTGATGAACAACACAATAACTGAAATGAAAAATACACTAGAAGGAATCAGTAGCAGAACAACTGAGACAGAAGAGCAAATAAGTGAGCTGAAAGGTAGAATGGTGGAAATAACTGCCAAGGAGCAGAATAAAGAAAAAAGAATGAAAAGAAATGAAGACAGACAACCTAAGAGACCTCTGGGACAACATTAAATGCACCAACATTCGCATTATAGAGGTCCCAGAAGGAGAAGGGAGAGAGAAAGGACCCGAGAAAATATTTGAAGAGATTATAGTAGAAAACTTCCCTAACGTGGGAAGGGAAATAGCCACCCAAGTCCAGGAAGCACAGAGAGTCCCAGGCAGGATAACCCAAGGAGAAACACACCAAGACACATAGTAATCAAACTAACAAAAATTAAATTCAAAGAACAAATATTAAAAGCAGCAGAGGAAATGCAACAAATAACATAGAAGGGAATCCCTGTAAGGTTATCAGCAGACTTTTCAGCAGAAGTTCTGCAGGCCAGAAGAGAGTGGCAGGATACATTTAAAGTGATGAAAGGGAAAAACCTACAACCCAGCAAGGATCTCATTCAGCTTCTATGGAGAAATCAAAAGCTTTACAGACAAGCAAAGGCTAAGACAATTCACCACCACCAAACCAGCTTTACAACAAGTGCTAAAGGACCTTCTCTAGGCAGGAAACACAAAAGAAGAAGCAGACCCACAAAAACAAACCCAAATCAGTTAAGAGAATGGTAATAGGAACATACGTATCGATAATCACCTTGAATGTAAATGAATTAAATGCTCCAACCAAAAGACACAAACTGGCTGAGTGGATACAAAAAGGAGACCCATATATATGCTGTTTACAAGAGACCCACTTGAGACCTAGGGACACATACAGACTGAAAGGGAGGGGATGGAAAAAATATTCCATGCAAATGGAAATCACTGGAGTAGCAATACTAATTTCAGATAAAATAGACTTTAAAATAAAGACTCTTATAAGAGATAAGGAAGGGCACTACATAGTGATCAGGGGATTAATCCAAGAAGAAGATGTAACAATTATAAATATATATGCATCCAACATAGGAGCACCTCAATACATAAGGCAAATACTAACAGCCATAAAATGAGAAATCAACAGTGACACAATAATACTGGGGGACTTTAACACCCCATTTACACTAATGGACAGATCATCCAGACTGAAAATAAATAAGGAAACACAAGCTTTAAATGACAGGATAGACTAGATAGACTTAATTGATATTTCTAGGACATTCCATCTGAAAGCTGACGAAAACACACTCCAGGATAGATCACATCTCGTGTCACAAATCAAGCCTCGTAAAATTTAAGTAAATTGAAGTTGTATCAAGCATCTTTTCCAACCACAATGCTATGAGATTAGATTATAGGGAAAAAAAACGGTAAAAAACACAAACACATGGAGGCTAAACAGTGCGCTGCTAAATAACCAAGAGATCACTGAAGAAATCAGAGTAAATTTAAAAATACCTAGAAACAAATGACAACGAAAACACGACGACACAAAAGCAGTTCTAAGAGGGAAGTTTATAGAAATTCAGTCTCACCTCAAGAAACAAGAAAAATCTCAATCTAACCTTATGCCCAAAGCAACTAGAAAAAGAAGAACAAAGAAAACCCAGTTAGTAGAAGGAAAGAAATCATAAAGATCAGAGCAGAAACAAATGAAATAGGAATGTAGCAAACCATAGCAAAGATCAATAACACTAAAAGTTGGTTCTTTGAGAAGATAAAATTGATAAACCTTTAGCCAGACTCATCAAGAAAAAAAGGGAGAGGACTCAAACCAATAAAATTAGAAATGAAAAAGGAGAAGTTACAACAGACACCACAGAAATACAAAGGATCATAAGAAACTATTACAAGCAACTCTATGCCAATAAAATGGACAACCTGGAAGAAATGGACAAATTCTTGGAAAGGTACAACTTTCCAAGACTGAACTAGGAAGAATTAGAAAATACAAACAGATCAATCACAAGTAATGAAATTGAAACTGTGATTAAAAATCTTCCAACAAAAAGTCCAGGACCAGATGGCTTCACAGGCAAATTCTATCAAACATTTAGAGAAGAGCTAACACCTATCCATTTCAAACTCTTCCCAAAAACTGCAGAGGGAGGAACACTCCCAAACTCGTTCAATGAGTCCACCATCACCCTGATCCCAAAACCAGACACAGATGTCACAAAGAAAGAAAATTACAGACCAGTATCACTGATGAACATAGATGCAGAAATCCTCAACAAAATACTAGGAATTCAAATCCAACAATACATTAACAGGATCATACACCATAATCAAGTGGGATTTACCCCAGGGATACAAGGATTTTTCAGTATCAGCAAGTCATTGTGATACACCATATTAACAGATTAAAGAGTAGAAACCATATGATCATCTCAATAGATGCAGAAAAAGCTTCTGACAAAATTCAACACCCATTTATGATTTAAAAACTCTCCGGAAAGTGGGCATGGAGGGAACCTACCTCAACATAATAAAGGCCATATACAACAAACCCACAGCAGACATCATTCTCAATGGTGAAAAACAAAGCATTTCCTCTACACTCAGGAACAGGACAAGGATGTGCACTCTCACCACTATTATTCAACATAGTATTGGAAGTCCTAGCCACGGAATCAGAAGAAAAAGAAAGAAAAGGAATACAAATTGGAAAAGAAGTGAAATTGTCATTGTTTGCAGATGACATGATACTATACATAGATAGACCAGAAACCTACTAGAACTAATCAATGAATTTGGTAAGGTTGCAGGATACAAAATTAATGCACAGAAATCTCTTGAATTTCCTATACACTAACAAAGAAAGATCAGAAAGAGAAATTAAGGAAACAGTCGCATTTACCATTGCAACAAAAAGAATAAAATACCCAGGAATTAACCTACCTAAGGAGACAAAAAGACCTGTATTCAGAAAACTAAGACACTGATGGGCATTTCCGTCTTTTCCCTTATGTTCTTCTCCTCTTACACCAAAATGACTGCTGTTGCCAAAAACACAAACACAACCCGCGAGTTAGAATCTAGTCCAGCATCATCTGTCTCTGGCAACCTGGCCTCTAGCTGCTGCCTGGTTTAGCATCTTTTAATGTAGAAACCCTCTTTTCTGTTCTCAAAATCAGTAAATGCTTTGTTTCAAAAGCTTCTTATATTTCTGCTGCAGGTCAGTGGACCTGGCACAGATTTTCTTACCCTGGCCTCATCGTACCTTCCCTGACTTGAGGAAACATTTGGATAACAACAGGCAGAGAAAGAAAAACCCCAGTGGGATGTTTTCTCGTTGAATACAAGACCCTCGGTTGAAGGATTTTAGATCCTCTCTTCATCCAGAGGAGTCCCCTTTACACCTCACATAGCGGGTAATCAAAACTGAAGTGTACCGGCTTGGGGTATCATAGGGAACAGAAGAGCATTGCTTCCAGTACAGGTCACAGACATGGGATGGGAGAAAGGCTTCGTTGTCTGTCGTCTTATGGAAAGAGGATCTTAGCATAAAAGGCTGCCTCGCTGTGGCTGGTGCATGCCCGTGGTCACCTGCATGGTCACCTTTGGGTTCCATAGTTTGGATGCTGAATGAGCCATTAGGAAATGCAGGCATTTCCCACACCAGCTAGAATAGCCACACGGTACGATCCTGGGTTCCTGCCATCAGGAGGAAGTTACGAGATCTTCCCACTGCTTCCCAAGCCCTCTTCTCTTATAGGCATTTCTGGAAAGCCTATTAGAAAAGCAAAGAGAATCCGAATCCAGCTTCCCTCCCCAACCCTACCACAAGAGTCAAAGTAGATGGTGTTGTGTGAACATTTATATATATATATACACACACATGTTTGCACTGGTTTAGTTTCATATATACAAGTACACGTTTATGTATTGTGCCCTAAATAATAATAACAATACTAGTGAAGGTTTTTCCCAAGCTTCTTGTTCCTTGGTTCTGGCTTACATTGGGGACTGTGCCACTGACCTGGCTTAGTGTTCCGGTCGGGGTTTGGGGAGAGCAGAGTAGCCAGGCACCCTAGGGGAGGTGGGGACCGCAGGGGCAAGTGTCTCAGAAAGTGAGCAGTGCACACTCCCAACCCCAGAAAGGTGACTTAGACAAACCAGGGGAGCAGGACTCTTGCTCAGGAACCCCAGGGGACCGCTTTGCTTTCAGGCCTGTGTTTGCCCCTTCCCCCCACCCCAGGTCTGTTACCACAACTCCCTGGTGTCTCTTGGTGTTTAGTATGTCTGTAGGACAGTGGAATCCTTAGTCTCTCCAGAAAGGGGCCTCAGCATGGCCTTGAAGACCTGACCAGTGAATTAAGGGATTCTGCACCCCACTTTTCCTGGTCCGTTAAGCTTGGGGTAGAGGGCGGCAGGCGGGTCCCCAGGCATGGTACAGAGGCCAGAGCTGTGCCAGAACGGTGTGCCTGTCCACCTCCAGGCTTCTTGCCGTGAAGCCTTGCGTTTGCCTCTGTTTTTAACCTGTGCTGTTGTGAGATTTGGTGTGTTTCTCTGTGAGTTTTTATTTAATTGCGTAACTTTGTTTTTCCGTTACTGTGACTTTAATTGTACTTTTAATTTTTTTAACAAATGTTACCATTCTTATTTAAGAGAGTAAATTCCAAACAGTCTTAAAAACAAAGACACTAATGAAAGAAATCAAAAATGATACAAACAGATGGGGAGATATACCATGTTCTTGGATTGGAAGAATCAACATTGTGAAAATGACTATACTACCCAAAGCAATCTACAGATTCAGTGTAATCCCTATCAAACTACCAATGGCTTTTTTTTTTTTTTCACAGAATTAGAACCAAAAGTTTTACAGTTTGTATAGAAACACAAGAGTCCCCTAATAGCCAAAGCAATCTTGAGAAAGAAAAACAGAGCTGGAGCAATATCAAGACAGTATGGTACTGGCACAAAAACAGAAAGATAGATCAATGGAACAGGATAGAAAGCCCAGAGATAAACCCACGCACCTGTGGTCATCTAATCTATGACAAAGGAGGCAAGAATATACAGTGGAGAAAAGACAGCCTCTTCAGTAAGTGTTGCTGGGAAAACTGGACAGCTACATGTAGGAGAATGAAATTAGAACACTCCTTAACACCATACACAAAAATAAACTCAAAATGGATTAAAGACCTAAATGTAAGGCCAGACATTATAGCACTCTTAGAGGAAAACATAGGAAAAACACTCTTTGACATAAATCACAGCAAGATCTTTTATGACCCACCACCTAGAGTAATGAAAATAGAAACAATATAAGTAAATGGGACCTAATGAAACTTAAAACTTTTGCACAGCAAAGGAAATCATAAACAAGACAAAAAGACTAACCCTCAGAATGGGAGAAAATATTTGCCAACGAAACAACTGACCGAGGATTAGTCTCCAAAATACACAAACAGCTCATGCAGCTCAATATCAAAAAAACAAACAACCCAATCCAAAAATGGGCAGAAGACCTAAATAGACATTCCTCCAAAGAAGATATACAGATTGCCAACAAACACATGAAAGCATGCTCAACATCATTAACCATTAGAGAAATGCAAATCAAAACTACAGTGAGGTATCACCTCACACCAGTCAGAATGGCCATTATCAAAAAATCTACAAACAATAAGTGCTGGAGAGGGTGTGGAGAAAAGGGACCCCTCTTGCACTGTTGGTGGGAATGTGAATTGATACAGCCACTGTGAAGAAAAGTCTGGAGGTTCCTTAAACTAAAAATAGAACTACCCTATGACCCAGCAATTCTACTACTGGGCATATACCCTGAGAAAACCACAATGCAAAAAGGCACGTGTAACCCAATGTTCATTGTAGCACTATTTGTAAATAGCCAGCTCATGGAAACAACCTAAATGTCCATGGACAGATGCATGGATAAAGAAGATGTGGTACATATATACTATGGAATATTACTCAGCCATAAAAAGGAACAAAACTGGGTCATTTGTAGAGATGTGGATGGACCTAGAGTCTGTCATACGGAGTGAAGGAACTCAGAGAAAAACAGATATTGTATATTAATGCATGCATGTGGAATCATAGATGAACCTATTTCCAGGGCAGGAATAGAGACACAGATGTAGAGAATGGACGTGTGGACATGTTGGCGGGGGGAAGGGGAGGATGGAATGAATTGGGAAATTAGGTTTGACATAAATACACTACCATGTGTAAAATAGCTAGCTCATGGGACCCTGCTGTATAGCTCACGGAGCTCAGCTCCTTGCTCTGTGTTGACGTAGATGGGTGGGATGGGGGGGTGGGAGGTCCAAGAGTGAGGGGTATATGTATGCATATAGCTGATTCACTTCATTGCATAGCAGAAACTAACACAACATTGTGAAGCAATTATACTCCAATTTAAAAAAAGAAAAGGAAAAAAGGCCCCACATCTGCTACTGGTAGCAGAACTTTTGCAAACTCTTGTTTCCATGTATGGAAGACATTCATGTCTTCAGTGTGGGGATGTTTAAATTGTTATAGGTATACATCCCCACGTTTCTTTTTAATTCTAAAAGGCCAGAACAGAGTATTTAAACATTTAAATTCAGTTCACTTTAGTAAATATATATATTGAGAAAGTAAGTGAAAAGTTTCAAGGCTTTATTCCAATTCTAGGCATTAAGAAAATAAAGTTTTATTTTTGTGTGCTATGTTTAGTGTTGTCTAGCATTTTTATTAGTTATGAGATGTTTAATGCCTACATTAGATCAGCTAATACTGTTACATGTTCACACATTTAAAGGCATTTGAAAGATGTTTATGATTTTATCTTCAGGCTAGCTCTGTAGGAAATTAAGTATATATGTGTATATATGTATATATCCTTTTTTTCTCTCTCTGAAGGAAAGAAGGCATCGGTGGATTTTACAAAGGAATTGCCCCCAATTTGATTAGAGTGACTCCAGCCTGCTGTATTACCTTTGTGGTATATGAAAATATCTCACATTTTTTACTTGGCCTTAGAGAAAAGAAAAAGTAAACTAAAAGAAGATAATTCCAGTACATCTGCCCAAGGCAGCCATGTGCTCCTTTGTATTTGAGACATGAAACTCAGAAGAATACTGCACAGCAACGTGGCTCATAATTGAGTTCGATCTGTAATCATTAGAAGTCACAGAACTGCTAAGCCTTCACAATGTTTTTCTGCTTTTGCTTTCCCCATACGTATGGGACTTGGCTTCCTCTACCTGAAATGGTTGCCAGCAACACAACAGTAAAACTGACACCAAATGGAGAGTTTCACAGATTTTCTCCATTTCATTGTCCAAGTAGAAGCTGATTTGCAGCATTTGCTGAATGGATTTGAAGACCGCTCCTTTTTCTGAACTCGTTTGTCTGTATTGGCTTTAAAATCAACCTCTGTGCAATAGCAAAAAAAATGGCTTCTTAAAAGATGTCACTGCTGTTTCAAGTGTTTGCTGGGAAAGATGTTGCCCAAATCCTGACCATTTTTGAAACGGGAAAGTTTGGTGGGGAAAAAAAATCCACTGTAAATGTGCTTTTGTTTTAATTCATTTGGAATGCAGTTAGGTACTTCTCTTAATTTGAGAAGCACCTGACATCTGTTGTCATTCCATCACTAATTTTTTTTCCCAGAAGCTCTTTCATCATTTAAAATGTAATCCTGGATTCACATTATTTTTCGGCATAGGTACTTAGTGTCTTTTTATAAAATCTGAACTAGGATCCAGCTGTGTCAGCCCTTACTTAGCATATTTGTCTATAAATCACTTTACTTGTGTTGCTAATAGATCACCTTATATAGATACTAGAAGGACTTGGGTACATTTGTTGACAGACAAACTCTATGGAAATGAGAAGCTTTAGCTTTCTACTTCAGATTTCAGATATGTGGGTCCAGATCCCAAATAAGTTACCAATCTACACTGGTTGCTCAAATTCAGGTTTAAATACAAATTACACTAAAGGTCATTATTGATTTTACTTTTTAGTTATGGTAATTCTTCTATAAATACAAAGGCCTGCCCCAAAAAGGTGCCAGAATGATACTAACATTTTTATTTACGTAAACACGTATGAATGCTTTTTGCAGTACCATCTATTTGTTATAAATAAAATACTGTGGCTGTCAAAGCCACATTTAAATGGTTCTTTGAAAAGAGGTCTATTTTTTTAATATTTTGAAGATGGCTTTGTTTTAAAAATAAAGATAAGTACCTAATTGTATTTACTGTATCTCGTTACATGCAGAGGAATGCATTATAAATTAAATGTGATGTATTTTCCTCCTTCTGAATAATACTGTTATTCACATGAAATCCTGATCATAGTCCCTGTATGGAAAGACAAGTTACAGTTGATATTTGGAGTTTTAGAGGTAGTGCCATTATTTGAATGCCTCCTGTGTACCCCTAAATTAATAAGCCATAATTCCTGTCCTCTGAGAGCATACAGGCTTGTGGGATGAATAAGCATTAAATAACTACAGTTCTAGATTAAGAACACGCAAGAAGATTTCTACAAGCCCTGCACGAGTTCTGAGAAGAGAATTCATTCCACTCGATCAACGGTTACAGCACTCCTTCCTGCGCTGTGCCATGTATGTTACCAAGCATTGAGGATACGGCAGTAAATGAGCTACAAAACATTCCTGCCCTCAGGGAATTTTCATTTTAGTGTGAAGTGACAAAATATAAATATGCATAATTTCAAATATTAAATGCTAGAAGTAAAACTAAGGAGTTGGGAATAGTGTTACTATGCTAGGTAGGACAGCTGGGGTCAGGAAAGGTCTCTGAGGAGGTAGTATTTGAAACATTTTGACATATGGGAGGAAGCAAGCCACTATGAGATGTTGACAAAAATCAGTCAACCTAAGGAATGGAAACTGTTATTCGAGCCAAATTTGGATATTACAACCCAGGAAGAGCATCTCAGAAAGCTCTGAGAAGTGAAGTAAACGCACAGTTATAGAATTTTGTTGAGACAGAAGGCTATACATTTAGATGACGTGTTGTTGACAGTTTACACAATCCAAGTCTAAGCATCATCTTGGCCCCTTACAAGATCAAGAAGGAATACTATCTTTTAAGGAGTTGTCTTTCTGATGCTAGGAGGATGTTGCTCTCTATGGTTGAGCAGGTATCTCTGCCAATGGGGAAGGTTTGGCTGATGCATACTGCAGATACACAATGCATAGTAGTGGGGAGAGAGGCCACCAAAGGGCAGAGAAAAGTTTATCTTGCCATAAAATATGACCTTTAATGATCAATGGGGGGAAATTGTGAAATAATCTTTCAGTAGAAAGTGTTAGGTGATCAAATATTTGGTCCCTCAAAACCAGGATGGCTGCTTGCCTGTCCCTTGATGCCTGGTCTTAATGGCCCGATTCTCTCCTTTCGGGGCAGTTGTACTAGCAGGATGTTTGGCAAGGACTGACATTCAATTCTAAGTTGTCCAGTAAGACTTAAGCCAATTTTCCTCACATGTGTGTGGGGTATGTCCATTATTTTATATAGAACTACAGATGTGATCTATAGTTTCAAGTCATTTAGACACTATCTTAGTACGAGTAGGTGACACAGCATGAAAGGCAGGAAAGTATCAACTTATAAGTTCCACAAACTAAATTGGTAGTAGTAGCAATATCATTAGCAAAGATTTAAGCCAAAATCCTCCTGAACAAAACCATTTTCCTAGTATTTCCCCAAAGAGGATTGTTCAGAGCAGAAATCTGACACTTCATGGGTCATAAGATGAGTAAACAAATATCATGGATAAATGTTCATGCCATTTGGAAAACTGATAGTAACCAGAGTACTCACATTACAGATTGACAGGGGCTGTTTCCACGGTAGCCATAGGTGACCTTGAGCCCAAGGGAAACCAGTTTTTTATCTACTTAACCAACCTGGGGAGAGAGCCAAGGTCATAAACTTGTTCAGTAAATCCATTGAGTCCTGTTAGGAGCTACCCAATATTCAACATCTAATAAAAAAGGAGTATTATGGCCAGGTTCAGAACATGCACCGTTAATTGGCCAGGTAAGAGGGTATCAGTTAGTGATATTGGTGGCAGTGTTAGCTTGCATGGTGCTAGAGTTTCGTTTGAAATAAAATGTCTAAGAACCATCCAGTTAGAGCTTTGGAGAGGAGAAATCCACCAAGGCAACCTGGGAGTACTGGTAATTGGCCACAAACCCAGCAATTGGATTGATTTTTTTTTTTTTTTTTTGAAACTTGCATGGGATTGAGCCCAAGAAATACATTTGGTTCATTAGCAAAAGTGTGAGCGATTGTCAAAGTAATCAGTATACAGACCTGCTCTGGCATCTTGGGTCAGCTGTCTACTTCTGATGTAATATTCTCATCCTGGTCTGGTAGTGCTGGTCTTAGTCTAAGTCAGGTGTCAGAAATTGGAGTTGCAGTTCATTCAGTTGTAGAGATCTGATAAGGTCCCCTCCGAAGTGGCCCAAAAGAGTCCTTTATCTGATGTCTTTTCCAGTATGCATAACGGTTGCAGGTCATGATGCATCTTGATCTTCTTCCAAAGTTAGATTACTGTGATAAACTTCAGAAACAGTGTCTTTTTAATGACTAAATTAACAAGGAGTTATCTGGGAAGTGAGTCTTCGCCAGTAAATACAGACATCAATTAACAAAACTATAATTCTGTATTCACTGAAACAATCTTTTTCTCTCTAAAAGTACCCTCATTTCTACAACATATAGCCAAATTAATACTTATTTGTTTGCAAAATAAGTCTGGGTAATTGACCACATAAGCTTTTAAATTGGATGTGCTGGAACTTTTCATAAAGAATCTCAGATTGAACTTTAAAAACCTCAGGGCTAGGAAACCCATACCAAAGGTATGTCATACATTCAACCTGTGATATCTATAGATTTGGGTGATGGATTTAGGCGAATTCCTCTCTTCTCAAGGTCCCCAAAATACAGTGAGTTTCCTGTACCTTTTAGGAGGTGGCCTTCCTTACAGGCCTGATAAAGCTGCTGGGAACCTAAGCGTTTCCAAATTCTGGAGGCATCTGGTAGAGAGAAAAGATAAGGTTTCAGTTCTACTTACAGAGGTATATTTTAAAGGTTTCCTTATATCTGGAAAACAGATTAAAACCCAGTAATATTTCAGACAAAAACCAAAAATTAAAACCATAGTCTGGGGCTTCCCTGGTGGCGCAGTGGTTGGGGGTCCGCCTGCCGATGCAGGGGACGCGGGTTCGTGCCCTGGTCCGGGGGGATCCCACGTGCCACGGAGCGGCTGGGCCTGTGAGCCATGGCCGCTGGGCCTGTGCGTCCGGAGCCTGTTGCTCCGCGGCGGGAGAGGCCACAGCAGTGAGAGGCCCGCGTACCACAAAAAAAAAAAAAAAAAAAAAAAAAACCATAGTCTGTTCCCCCACTCCTGTGTGACTAGTCCTTGATCTTAATCTTCTGGTAACAGTTACATGAAGCCATCCAGTTTATTAGAATTCTAATTTCTTACCCAGTTCAGCAGTATGATGTGAAAATTATCAGAAATCTGTTCACGTCAAAAAGTACTCTCTGTGGATCTTCTTGAAGATGAAGCATTTTGCAAAAAGTACAATGATAACTGCCTATAAATGTCAAAAGACTTAAAAAGTCAAGGTTAAAGACCTGATTATAATGCAATTGGAAAACTTGGTTACTGCTGTGACACACGACAATTTAAGATAATTACTAAAATTATGACTGATATAATTTTTACCAGGACCTACCAGAATTTTAGGAGTTCCATATAATTTCTAGAATATGTATGTTGGTAACATTTACCCATAGGGTACAATCTAAGAAGTTTCATCACCACCTATTTGACAATGCTTCCCATGTAATTTAACATACCAAAGAAGCCTAAGTAGTCTAATATTCCTCTCTCTGAGATGGAGAGAAAACAAATATTTTGAGGTATTCTAGGGACCCTTTGGAAAACTTCAAAATTAGCTAGAGGTCAGATGAGCTTCATTTAGGATTTTATCTTTGGGAAGTTTGTCAAAAATATCAAGAAGTTTTACAACACTTGGTCAAATAGAATCACAGGTCACTGTGAAACAACACCCATTCACTTAACTAAAGTGACAATAGAAGATCTCACTAGCAAATACAGATCACTTAAACACAAAGAAACTCACAATCTATTATCAAAAACAGTTCAATATTTTAAGAAAACTTTGTCTTTTCAGAGAACCAAATTCAGGTTTTGTACCACTTTACTTTTAAAATTCACTTTCTTAATTAAGTTCAATCTTATCTAATTTAGGCCAATCTTGATCATGTACAAAACTCTCAGTGTTCCCTTTCCACAAACATTTGACAACTTTATGTATCCATTTAGAAACAACCAGCTCTAGGACAAAATGACCTTTTTTTAACAAAATACATTTTCATTCCTCTTTTTTTGGCTGAAAACACACATCCTACTTTCCTTGCATACTGAAATGTTTCCCTTATAATTCTTAACCTTAGAATCTTTAGCAAAAACCAAGAAGCAAGTAATTATAAACTGTCATACCAGCATTTCCTGATTGACAATTATGAACGTATTTTATAACCTCTAGAAACATACACCTTCTTATAGAATTTCTTTCTTCAATGAGACATGTATCTAATAAACATCTTCAGTTTCTCATAAGACAAAAGTAGGTAAACTTAGGCCTGCCCAGCAATTAATGTTCTAGTATTTTATTCTACTTGTAATCACCCAGATAGTGAAGAAATTCTCGTAGTTTAACTTAGTTTTGTTTCAGGTTACCAAAATCTGGAGATATTATCCTTAAAGTAGACATTCCCAAAACAGTTATTCCTAAAGAGTTTACCTAAAGCTCTTATTCACCTCTATTTTATTTACTTAAAACGTTTTCATACCATTATTTTTCTTGCTGACAAACTTTAACAGTAATAAGGTCTTATTTGATTTCTAGTAAACCTAGGTACAGTGAAAGTATTATATTTAATATTGATGACTCAGACAGGAAAGGGGCAGGGCACAACCTTTAAAAGAATGACATAGCCCAAGGATGCATCATAAACTGGTTAGAACCAACTAGGTCCAAGATGGCAGACGAGTAGACTTGAGCCTCAGTATACGCTCACTGTGACACATCAGCACGCTAAATGACACATCCGCAGGTGCCATGACAGTTCCAAGGCCAAACATAAAAGGTCAAAAAAGTGGGCAGTGGCCCAATTCCTGGAAGTCCCCACCTCTTCCCCAAAATAGCTGGAATACTCCTCCCATTAATTAGCCTATGAAATTACCCACCCCTATAGAAACTGACAGCCCTATATATACCCTGGGACCTCTCACCTTCCAAGAATGCCCACACTGTTTGTGGAGTGTGTTTCTCCCACGGCCTCTTGCCTTCTGAGATGGCCCACACTGTGTCTATGGAGTGTGTATCTCCCTGAATAAACCTTTCACTTTACCATGGCTCGCTCTTGAGTTCTTTCCTGAGCGAAGCCAAGAACCCACACTCGGTGGCCATTCCAGAGACTCGCCCGAGACCTGGGACATGACCATCCTTTCGTGCCCCACTCTTTCCTGCAACATCTTTTCTAAAGACATGTCCATATTAATCAAACCAACAAGCTTAGGCTAACTTTAATACCAGATATTAATTCAACACTGAACATTTTCCAGATCACATGAACCTGAAGTTCATTCTGGCCAGTTTCTTTTATATTTCCAAGTATTTTTGTAAACACTTAATTTCCTTTAAGCCAATTAAGTAGAGCTCTTTTACAAATTAATTTTGGCAATACCACACATCTGCAACACACATCTACAACACACATATAGCTACGTACAAACACAGAGACCTCATAGCTCCCATTCCAAAATTTCAGTCATGAATCGTGTACAACAATATAAAATCGATCAGTTACAAAGGAGGTTGGATACACACTGGGTTTCCGGCAGATGGAACAAATCAAGGTCACCTGTCTATGGCTAAACACTTTTTACTACTATTTATGGAAAAGACACTTAAGATTTCTATTTGTCCTTGATAAGTTCCAAATTACCTACCCCCTTTCCTGGAATTTGCATTTTAAAAACATAGCAGAGATAAGCGTTCCTGGAAAAATCAGGTAAAACATTTGCATCTCAAAGGCATAGGAGGAGAAAGGCAAGCTCCTTCTAGGATGACTTTGTTCCCATAAGGCCAGAAAACAATTTTTTTCCCTCAACACTTACAAGCCTCTCATGATAAATAGGGGAGGTTTGGGGAGTGGTAAAAGGATTGGTAGGCTTTGGATTATTTCTGGATCCACACTTCTGGTCCTGTAAAGACTAGACTTGTAAAACAAGGACAGTTTTTTTTCTTCAAAGAATTGGGTGGCCACCTCAATGATATCAAAGGACTGACAACACCCATTCGTCTATGTTAGAATGTTTTACTTTCCCTCATTTAGCTTAGGGGAGAAGTGCCCCTCCCCAAAAAATCAATTCCTATCAGGCTCCAATTCCTATCAGGCTCCACCAGTCAGACTGGTGGCCTCCCATTTTGGGAATCCACTTACAAACACTTTTGAGGAGCCTCCCCTGGGTTTAACTATGACCCTCAGTTTGGCCTTTGATATGAAGAGGCTTGCCTACAGCCTCATGTGGTCCCATTTCTAAAGGTAACCACTTAATAGTGTCTTCAGACTGGAAAGGCAATTCAGAAGATTACTAGAATGAGTACTCAAAGAAGGATAGAGAGAAACAGTAGTTAAAAGTTTTAGGTACCTTTTATATCATTACTTTCAGCAGCCTTCTACAACAAATCTTTCAATGAGGCTATTTTGGAATTTTGAAGCCTTTTGGGGCATCTACATACCAATTAGAATAGGTACAACAGCTTAAGATAAGAGCTCTCTAAAATTTAAAAAACTTGGATGTTTCTCCAAAGGATCCATGGAGCTAGCCCTACAAATATTTTCCCCTGCTAACCTAATTTTAGGAAAATATTACCACTGTTGTTTCTGGTATACGTTGCAGGCACAGATCCAGAAGACTGCCGGCTTTAACTTCACACTCAAAATCGTTTTGGAGTGTCAAAAGGACCCCAATTTGGCCATTTCAGGCCCGATTTCCTTTAGTGCCCAACTGAGTACTTGCAAGCATACATAAACCCAGCTGGTATTCCCACAGGTGGCTGTTTGCACGGGCACAATTTCCCAGTATTAATTTCGTAGCCTAATTCAGATATGAGATATGATCTGAACAACTTTCTGTGGACAGTGTGGTGGATCACATGTGGGCTGCTTCTGAGTCTAGCTCCCCAAGGAGTTATCCTTGGATGGGTTCGACTTCTTTTATGTGGCTTGGTTTCTCCCTGTGATGGCCTAAAACCATCATGGGTGGTTGGGGGGCTGGGTTATCAGCCTCTGTTGTGCCCCCTGGTTGAGCAGTACTTACTTTATAGTCATAGTGGGGTTCCCCTATAGGACTGCCTTGTGGCCAGAGGAGCAATATGTCCCTTTATTCTTCCAAGGTGAATAATTCATTATTCAGTCTCTTATTTCAATAGTAAAAGTATTGTTCAAACCATGTATCAACTCATTCTTTAAAATTTAAGCCAAATTTAACAAAAACCCAGCCACCTATGAAAGGAGGTGGCCAAAAAGGAGTTTGGAGAAGTAGTCATTACACTGGTGGGGAAGAGTGCAGGCTGGGAGCCAGATTGTCTGGCTTCAAACTTCAGCTTTCCCATTTTCTGTTTGACCTTAGGCAAATCACTTTACCCTTCTCTGTCTCAAGTTTCATCATCTGTAAAATCAGTTCCTCTGGAGCCATGCCTGAGATGGGAATTCTTGGGCAAGTATTTATTGAGGAAGTGCCCTTAGAAGAAATTTATAAGGGAGTAAAGAAAACAGCATTTGGCAGGGGAAAGAGAGTTTTCAGAAGTTCAGCCTCAGCCTGACCCAGCAGGGCACTCTGCAGTATGGATGGACCACAGAGGTTGTCCTGCCCAGAGTTGAGGGGCTGGGCTATTATGTTCCCATATCAGGCAGTCCTTGACTACCCATGGTGTGGGAAGGAGGAGTTGGAGGGCTGGCTGGGTGCCTCTCTTCAGTCAAGGGCAATCCTCCAAGTAAGGTGGAGGTATGAGCTATTAAGCAACACCTGCAGCAGCTGGGCTGTGGGTGCACCAGTCCTGTAAAAGGGATCTGGGTGGGTGGTCAACAGTATCTACTGCAAATAAGGATATTAAAAGTATGTAGCTCGGGAGACCTTCAAGATGGCAGAGGAGTAAGACGTAGAGATCACCTTCTTCCCCACGAATACATCAAAAATACATCTACATGTGGAACAACTCCTACAGAACACCTACTGAACACTGGCAGAAGACCTCAGACTTCCAAAAAGGCAAGAAAATCCCCAGGTACATAGGTAGGGCAAAAGAAAAAAAAAAAAGGGCTTCCCTGGTGGCGCAGTGATTGAGAGTCTGCGTGCTAATGCAGGGGACATGGGTTCGTGCCCCGGTCCGGGAAGATCCCAC
Source organism: Phocoena phocoena (assembly GCF_963924675.1). Taxonomy (NCBI): domain Eukaryota; kingdom Metazoa; phylum Chordata; class Mammalia; order Artiodactyla; family Phocoenidae; genus Phocoena; species Phocoena phocoena. The sequence continues at coordinate 47,909,565 of NC_089235.1, read as the reverse complement.
ATGCCGCAGAGCGGCTGGGCCCGTGAGCCATGGCTGCTGAGTCTGTGCGTCTGGAGAGACCACAGCAGTAAGAGGCCCGCGTACTGCAAAAAAAAAAAAAAAAAAAAAAAAAAGAGAGACAAAGGAATAGGGATGGATCCTGCACCTCTGGGAGGGAGCTGTGAAGGAGGAAGAGTTTCCACACACTAGGAAGGCCCCTTACTGGCAGAGACAGGGTGTGGGGAGGTTCAGAGCCACAGAGGAGAGCACAGCAACAGGGGTGCAGAGGGCAAAGTGGAGAGATTCCCACACAGAGGATCGGTGCCAACCAGCACTCACCAGCCTGAGATGTTTGTCTGCTCACCTGCTGGGGTGGGCGGGGGCTGGGAGCTGAGGCTCGGGCTTTGGAGGTCAATTAAAGACCTAAATTTCAGGCCAGACACTCTAGAACTCTTAGAGGAAAACATAGGCAGAACACTAGGACATAAATCACAGCAAGATCCTTTTTGACCCACCTTCTAGAGAAATGGAAATCAAAACAAAAATAAACAAATGGGACCTAATGAAAAGCTTTTGCACAGCAAAGGAAACCATAAACAAGATGGAAAGACAACCCTCAGAATGGGAGAAAATATTTGTCAACGAGGCAATTGACAAAGGATTAATCTCCAAAATATACAAGCAGGGGGGAGGGGAAGATGGCGGAAGAGTAAGACACGGAGATCACCTTCCTCCCCACAGATACACCAGAAATACATCCACACGTGGAACAACTCCTACAGAACGCCTACTGAACGCTGGCAGAAGACCTCAGACCTCCCAAAAGGCAAGAAACTCCCCACGTACCTGCGTAGGGCAAAAGAAAAAAGAATAAACGGGGCTTCCCTGGTGGCCCAGTGGTTGAGAGTCCGCCTGCCGATGCAGGGGACACGGGTTCATGCCCCGATCTGGGAAGATCCCATATGCCGCAGAGCGGCTGGGCCCATGAGCCATGACCTCTGAGCCTGTGCGTCCAGAGCCTGTGCTCCGCAACGGGAGAGGCCACAACAGTGGGAGGCCCGTGTACTGCAAAAAAAAAAATTAAGAAAGAAAAGAAAAAAGAATAAACAGAGACAAAAGGATAGGGACAGGACCTGCACCAGTGGGAGGGAGCTGTGAAGGAGGAAAGGTTTCCACACACTAGGAAGCCCCTTCACGGGCGGAGACTGAGGGTGGCGTAAGGGAAAGCTTCGGGGCCGCAGAGGAGAGCGCAGCAACAGGGGTGCGGAGGGCAAAGCGGAGAGATTCCCTCACAGAGGATTGGTGCCGACCAGCACTCACCAGCCCGAGAGGCTTGTCTGCTCACCCGCCGGGGCGGGCAGGGGCTGGTAGCTGAGGCTCGGGCTTTGGTCGGAGCGCAGGGAGAGGACTGGCGGCATGAACACAGCCTGAAGGGGTTAGTGCACCACGGCTAGCCAGGAGGGAGTCCGGGAAAATGTCTGGAGCTGCCGAAGAGGCAAGAGACTTTTTCTTCCCTCTTTGTTTCCGGGCTCGCGAGGAGAGGGGATTAAGAGCGCGGCTTAAAGGAGCTGCAGAGACTGGCGCCAGCCGCAGCTATCAGCGCGAACCCCAGAGACCAGCATGAGACGCTAAGACCGCTGCCGCATGCCACCAAGAAGCATGTGTGCAAGCACAGGTCACTATCTGCATACCCCCTCCTGGGAGGCTGTGCAGCCCGCCACTGCGAGGTTCCCGGGATCCAGGGACAACTTACCCAGGAGAACGCATGGCGCACCTCAGGCTGGTGCAACATCACGCCGGCCTCTGCCGCCTCAGGCTCGCCCTACATCCATGCCCCTCCCTCCCCCCGGCCTGAGTGAGCCAGAGCCCCCGAATCAGCGGCTCCTTTAACCCTGTCCTGTCTGAGCAAAGAACAGACTCCCTCCGGTGACCTACACGCAGAGGCAGGGCCAAATCCAAAACTGAGCCACCGGGAGCTGTGAGAACAAAGAAGAGAAAGGGAAATCTCTCCCAGCAGCATCAGAAGCAGCGCATTAAAGCTCCACAATCAACTTGATGTACTCTGCATCTGTGGAATACATGAATAGACAACGAATCATCCCAAATTGAGCAAGTGGACTTTGAGAGCAAGATTTATGATTTTTTCCCCTTTTCTTCCTTTTGTGAGTGTGTATGTGTATGTTTCTGTGTGAGACTTTGTCTGTATAGCATTGCTTCCAACATTTGTCCTAGGGTTCTGTCCGTCCGTTTTGTTTTTTTTTTCTTTTGTACTCAAAAAATTTTTTTTTCTTAATAATAATTTTATAACTTTATTTTGTTTTATCTTTATTCTATTTCATTTTATTTTATTCTCTTTCTTTCTACATTTTCTCCCTTTTATTCTGAGCTGTGTGGATGAAAGGCTCTTGGTGCTACAACCAGGAGTCAGTGCTGTGCCTCTGATGTGGGAGAGCCAACTTCAGGACACTGGTCCACAAGAGACCTCAAAGCTCCACGTAATATCAAACGGCAAAAATCTCCCAGAGATATCCATCTCAACACCAACACCCAGCTTCACTCAACAACCAGCAAGCTACACTGTTGGACACCCTATGCCAAACAACTAGCAAGACAGGAACACAACCCCACCCATTAGCAGAGAGGCTGCCTAAAATCATAATAAGGCCACAGACACCCCAAAACACACCACCAGAGGTGGGCCTGCCCACCAGAAAGACAAGATCCAGCCTCATCCACCAGAACACAGGCACTAGTCCCCTCCACCAGGAAGCCCACACAACCCACTGAACCAACCTTAGCCACTGGGGACAGACACCCTAAACAACGGCAACTACGAACCTGCAGCCTGCAAAAAGGAGACCCCAAACACAGTAAGATAAGCAAAATGAGAAGACAGAAGAACACACAGCAGATGAAGGAGCAAGATAAAAACCCAGCAGACCTAACAAATGAAGAGGAAATAGGCAGTCTACCTGAAAAAGAATTCAGAATAATGATAGTAAAGATGATCCAAAATCTTGGAAATAGAATAGACAAAATGCAAGAAACATTTAACAAGGAACTAGAAGAACTAAAAAGGAAACAAGCAATGGTGAACACCACAATAAATGAAATTAAAAATACTCTACAAGGGATCAATAGCAGAATAACAGAGGCAGAGGAACGGATAAGTGACCTGGAAGGTAAAATAGTGGAAATAACTACTGCAGAGCACAATAAAGAAAGAAGAATGAAAAGAACTGAGGACAGTCTCAGAGACCTCTGGGACAACATTAAATGCACCAACATTTGAATTATAGGGGTCCCAGAAGAAGACAAAAAAAAAGGAACTGAGAAAATATTTGAAGACATGATAGTTGAAAACTTCCCTAATATTGCAAATGAAATCGTTAATCAATTCCAGGAAGCACAGAGAGGGCCATACAGGATAAATCCAAGGAGAAACACGCCAAGACACATGTCAATCAAACTATCAAAAATTAAATACAAAGAAAACATATTAAAAGCAGCAAGGGAAAAACAACAAATAACACACAAGGGAATCCCCATAAGGTTAACAGCTGATCTTTCAGCAGAAACTCTGCAAGCCAGAAGTGACTGGCAGGACACATTTAAAGGGATGAAGGAGAAAAACCTACAACCAAGATTACTCTACCCAGCAAGGATGTCACTCAGATTTGATGGAGAAATTAAAACCTTTACAGACAAGGAAAAGCTGAGAGAGTTCAGCACCACCAAACCAGCTTTACAACAAATGCTAAAGGAACTTCTCTAGGCAAGAAACACAAGAGAAGGAAAAGACCTACAATAACAAACCCAAAACAATTAAGAAAATGGGAATAGGAACATACATATCGATAATTACCTTAAATGTAAATGGATTAAATGCTCCCACCAAAAGACACAGACTGGGGCTTCCCTGGTGGCGCAGTGGTTGAGAGTCCGCCTGCCGATGCAGGGGACACGGGTTCGTGCCCCGGTCCGGGAAGATCCCACATGCCGCGGAGCGGCTGGGCCCATGAGCCATGGCCACTGAGCCTGCACGTCCGGAGCCTGTGCTCCGCAATGGGAGAGGCCGCAACAGTGAGAGGCCTGCGTACCGCAAAAAAAAAAAAAAAAAAAAAAAAAAAGACACAGACTGGCTGAATGTATACAAAACCAAGACCCATATATATGCTGTCTACAAGAGACCCACTTCACACCTAGGGACACATACAGACTGAAAGTAAGGGGATGGAAAAAGATATTCCATGCAAATGGAAATCAAAAGAAAGCTGGAGTAGCAATTCTCATATCAGACAAAATAGACTTCAAAATAAAGACTATTATAAGAGACAAAGAAGGACAACACATAATGATCAAGGGATCGATCCAAGAAGAAGATATAACAATTGTAAATATTTATGGACCCAACATAGGAGCACCTCAATTCATACGACAAATACTAACAGCCATAAAAGGGGAAATCGACAGTAACACAATCATATTAGGGGATTTTAACACCCCACTTTCACCAATGGACAGATCATCCAAAGTGAAAATAAATAAGGAAACACAAGCTTTAAATGATACATTAAACAAGATGGACTTAATTGATATTTATAGGACATTCCATCCAAAAACAAGAGAATACACATTCTTCTCAAGTGCTCATGGAACATTCTCCAGGATAGATCATATCTTGGGTCACAAATCAAGCTTTGGTAAATTTAAGAAAATTGAACTCGTATCAAGTATCTTCTCCGACCACAACGCTATGAGACTAGATATCAATTATAGGAAAAGTTCTGTAAAAAAGACAAACAAATGGAGGCTAAACTATACACTACTTAATAACGAAGTGATCACTGAAGAAATCAAAGAGAGGAAATCAAAAAATACCTAGAAACAAATGACAATGGAGACACGATGACCCGAAACCTATGGGATGCAGCAAAAGCAGTTCTAAGAGGGAAGTTTATAGCAATACAATCCTACCTTAAGAAACAGGAAACATCTTGAATAAACAACCTAACCTTGCACCTAAAGCAATTAGAGAAAGAAGAACAACAAAACCCCCAAAGTTAGCAGAAGGAAAGAAATCATAAAGATCAGATCAGAAATAAATGAAAAAGAAATGAAGTAAACAATAGCAAAGATCAATAAAACTAAAAGCTGGTTCTTTGGGAAGATAAATAAAATTGAAAAACCATTGGCCAGACTCATCAAGAAAAAAAGAGAGAAGACTCAAATCAATAGATTTAGACATGAAAAAGGAGAAGTAACAACTGACACTGCAGAAATACAAAAGATCATGAGAGATTACTACAAGCAACTCTCTGCCAATAAAATGGACAACCTGGAAGAAATGGACAATTTCTTAGAAATGCACAACCTGCCAAGACTGAATCAGGAAGAAATAGAAAATAGGAACAGACCAATCACAAGCACTGAAATTGAAACTGTGATTCAAAATCTTCCAACAAACAAAAGCCCAGGACCAGATGCCTTCACAGGCGAATCTATCAAACATTTAGAGAAGAGTGAACACCTATCCTTCTCAAACTCTTCCAAAATATAGCAGAAGGAAGAACACTCCCAAACTCATTCTACGAGGCCACCATCACCCTGATACCAAAACCAGACAAGGATGTCACAAAGAAAGAAAACTACAGGCCAATATCACTGGTGAACATAGATGCAAAAATCCTCAACAAAGTACTAGCAAACAGAATCCAACAGCACATTAAAGGGATCATACACCATGATCAAGTGGGGTTTATCCCAGGAATGCAAGGATTCTTCAGTATACGCAAATCAATCAACGTGACACACCATATTAACAAATTGAAGGAGAAAAACCATATGATCATCTCAGTAGATGCAGAGAAAGCTTTCAACAAAATTCAACACCCACTTATGATAAGAACCTTGCAGAAAGTAGGCATAGAGGGAACTTTCCTCAACATAATAAAGGCCATATATGACAAACCCACAGCCAACATCATCCTCAATGGTGAAAGTCTGAAAGCATTTCCACTAAGATCAGGAACAAGACAAGGCTGCCCACTCTCACCACTATTATTCAACATAGTTTTGGAAGTTTTAGCCACAGCAATCAGAAAAGGAAAGGAAATAAAAGGAATCCAAATCGGAAAAGAAGAAGTAAAGCTGTCACTGTTTGCAGATGACATGATACTATACATAGAGAAACCTTAAAGATGCTACCAGAAAACTACTAGAGCTAATCAATGAATTTGGTAAAGTAGCAGGACACAAAATTAATGCACAGAGATCTATGGCATTCCTATACACTAATGATGAAAAATCTGGAAGTGAAATCAAGAAAACACTCCCATTTACCATCACAACAAAAAGAATAAAATACCTAGGGAGAAACCTACCTGAGGAGACAAAATACCTTTATGCAGAAAATTATAAGACACTGTTGAAAGAAATTAAAGATGATACAAATAGATGGAGAGATATACCATGTTCTCGGATTGGAAGAATCAACATTGTGAAAATGACTCTACTACCCAAAGCAATCTACAGAGTCAATGCAATCCCTATCAAACTACCACTGGAATTTTTCACAGGACTAGAACAAAAAATTTCACAATTTGTATGGAAACACAAAAGACCCCGAATAGCCAAAGCAATCTTGAGAACGAAAAACAGAGCTGGAGGAATCAGGCTCCCTGACTTCAGACTATACTACAAAGCTACAGTAATCAAGAGAGTATGGTACTGGCACAAAAACAGAAAGATAGATCAATGGAACAGGTTAGAAAGCCCAGAGATAAACCCATGCACATATGGTCACCTTATCTTTGATAAACGAGGCCTGAATGTACAGTGGAGAAAGGACAGCCTCTTCAATAAGTGGTGCTGGGAAAACTGGACAGATACCTGTAAAAGTATGAACTTAGAACACTCCCTAACACCACACACAACAATAAACTAAAAATGCATTAAAGACCTAAAAGTAAGGCCAGAATCTATCAAAATCTTAGAGGAAAACATAGGCAGAACACTCTATGACATAAATCACAGCAAGATCCTTTCTGACCCACCTCCTAGAGTAATGGAAATAAAAACAAAAATATACAAATGGGACCTAATGAAACTTCAAAGCTTTTGCACAGCAAAGGAAACCGTAAACAAGACCAAAAGACAACTCTCGGAATGGGAGAAAACATCTGCAAACGAAGCAGCTGACAAAGGATTAATCTCCAAAATATACAAGGAGCTTATGCAGCTCAATATCAAAAAAACAAACAACCCAATCCAAATATGGGTGCAAGACCTAAATACACATTTCTCCAAAGAAGTTATACAGATTGCCAACAAACACATGAAAGGATGCTCAACATCACTAATCATTAGAGAAATGCAAATCAAAATGACAATGAGGCATCACCTCACACCAGTCACCTCGGCCATCATCAAAAAACCTACAAACAATAAATGCCGGAGAGGGTGTGGAGAAAAGGGAACACTCTTGCACTGCTGGTGGGAATGTAAATTGATACAACCACTATAGAGAACAGTATGGAGGTTTCTTTAAAAAACTACAAATAGAAGTACCATATGGCCCAGCAATCCCACTACTGGGCATATACCCTGAGAAAACCATAATTCAAAAAGAGTCATGTACCAAAATGTTCATTGCAGCTCTATTTACAATAGCCAGGAGATGGAAGCAACCTAAGTGCCCATCATCATATGAATGGATAAAGAAGATGCGACACATATATACAATGGAATATTACTCAGCCATAAAAAGAAACGAAATTGAGTTATTTGTAGTGAGGTGGATGGACCTAGAGTCTGTCGTACAAAGTAAGTCAGAAAGAGAAAGACAAATACCATATGCTAACACATATATATGGAACCTAGGGGGAAAATGATGTCATGAAGAACCTAGGGGTATGATGGGAAAAAAGACACAGGCCTACTAGAGAATGGACTTGAGGATATGGGAAGGGGGAAGGGTAAGCTGTGACAAAGTGAGAGAGTGGCATGGACATGTATACACTACCAAACGTAAAATAGATAGCTAGTGCGAAGCAGCCGCATAGCACAGGGAGATCAGCTCGGTGGTTTGTGACCGCCTAGAGGGGTGGGATAGGGAGGGTGGGAGGGAGGGAGACGCAAGAGGGAAAAGATATGGAAACGTATATGTATAACTGATTCGCTTTGTTATAAATCAGAAACTAACACACCATTGTAAAGCAATTATACTCCAATAAAGATGTTTAAAATATATATACAAGCATCTCATGCAGCTCAATATCAGAAAAACAAACAACCCAATCCAAAAATGGGTGGAAGACCTAAATAGACATTTCACCAAGGAAGACATACAGATGGACAACAAACACATGAAAGGATGCGCAACATGACTGAATCACTAGAGAAAGACAAATCGAAACCACAATGAGGTATCACTTCACACCGGTCAGAATGGCCATCGTCAAAAAATCTACAAACAGTAAATGCTGGAGAGGGTGTGGAGAAAAGGGAACCCTCTTGCACTGTTGATGGGAATGTAAATTGATACAACCACTATGGAGAAGAGTATGGAGGTTCCTTAAAAACCTAAAAATAGAACTGTCATACGACACAGCAATCCCACTACTGGGCATATACCCTAAGGAAACCATAATTCAAAAACAGATATGTATCACAATGTTCACTGCCGCACTATTTACAATAGCCAGGACATGGAAACAACCTAAGTGTCCATCGACAGATGAATGGATAAAGAAAATGTAGCGCATATATACAATGGAATATTACAGCCATAAAAAGAAACAAAATTGAGTTATTTGTAGTGAGGTGGATGGACCTAGAGTCTGTCATACAGAGAGCGAAGTAAGTCAGAAAGAGAAAAACAAATACCGTATGCTAACACATATATATGGAATCTTAAAAAAAAAAAAATAAAGGTTCTGATGAACCTAGGGGCAGGACAGGAGTAAATACGCAGACGTTGAGAATGGACTTGAGGACACGGGGCGGGGGAAGGTGAAGCTGGGACGAAGTGAGAGAGTGGCATGGACATAAATACACTACCAAATGTAAAATAGATAGCTAGTGGGACGCAGCCGCATAGCACAGGGAGATCAGCTCGTTGCTCTGTGACCACCTAGAGGGGTGGGATAGGGAAGGGAGGGAGGCTTAAGAGGGAAGGGATATGGGGATATATGTATACATATAGCTGATTCACTTTGTTATATAGCATAAACTAAAGCAACATTGTAAAGCAATTATACTCCAATAAAGACGTAAAAATTTTAAAGTGTATGTAGCTCATAGGATTAAATGGATTAATTCAAGTAAAGTTCTTAGCACAGTTCCTGGGCCAATAGACATTAGCAGGAGCCAGATCTTAGAGGCCATGATGAGGGGTTCAGATTGTATGAGAGACAGTTCTAGTGGTAGTATGGAGAAACAAGTAGAAGACAGGCAAGAAGCAGGGATACTAGCTAGTGAGCTTTCGCAAATATTCGGTCAAGAGCTGGTGATAGAGCATGGACCTGGTTAACGGAGCTGGAGGTAGTTCAAGTTTGGAGGAAACTAGAGCAGGGTTCATGGAGGGAAAATATCTAAGCTGAGCCTTGAAGGAAGATATTTCCAAGGGAACCTTGGAAAAAAGCACAGATGACATGTCTTGAGCACTGAATAGTCAATGTGGTAATGGAACAAGAAGTGGAAGAGGAAGTTGAAAGATTGAGACCCGAAAGATGAATACTTTCAGAGCCTTACTTAACCTGTCTATTTGATGCATAAAAGAGCAGTGAGAGAAATTAATAGAACAGAAAGACATGACTATGTCTTAGGACTGACAGAGGAAGACCAGTCAGATAAGAGGATCAAAGAAAAAGGGATTATCAACCATGTAAATATTTTGGTAGGATGAAGATTAATGCCACTGATAACTTGAGACAGATTCAAATTGTAGCAGCTGAAGACAGATTGCAAGCAAATAAGAATGTGGGGAAAACTGCAAGTCTTCATTTCACTACAGGCTCTTTCTTGGATTTCAGCAGATAAAGGTAAAGAACTTTAGCTTGAAAAAAGTACTAGGAGTCTAGGAGGCAGAGGCTGACAAAGGGAAAACCAGAACATGACTGTAGGAGAATGCTTGAAGATTAAGATGCAGGGCAAGAGAAAAAACAAAAAACAAAAAGAAAAGCTGCTGGAGCTCTGTACCAGAGAATGAACATAAGGTACAGTGTGATCCAAGGCAATGATGGAAACCATGCTTTGTGAAAAGAAGGCTATCAAGCTTCAATATGTGTTTTTGCCATGGCAATTTTAAAGACTCATGTTTTTATATAAACACCACACTAAAGAAGGAATATCACAAGTGACTTCATGAATCACCAGAATGAGAATTTGCTCTTGAATGTGAACACTTTACTGAATATAAAATACTCTAGATAAAGTTTCACTTTTGTAGCAAGGTCTCTTTGATTATAAGATCACTTATAGAAATTAAATCATTTCACATTATTTTACCTTTTTATTTTCTAAAAATGTGTTAGGTACCATGCAGAAAATATGTGAATTTCAGGGTTACCTAGAGTCTTAAATTTCTTTGAGTAACTAGGAAATAGACTCTGGAAGTACCTATAATGAATACCTGTTATATGGCTGCCCAGTATCTATTTTTCTTCCTTCTTGGAGTAATAGCCTGAATTTCTTTTCAGTACCTACCCCGTCTCTCCATTCTCACCGTTGTGATTTAGTTGGAAAATGGGCCTCACCTGCCCCAGAGAAAGGCCCTGATTCATAGAGCCAATCTGAATGTGCCATCTCTGAATGTTTTGGAACTGGCACGATTACCTAAGTTGGTCCAATCAGTGACTCTTAGACACTTTCGCTGAATATATGATATAGATTCTCTGTTTCACAAAAAGGATTCATGTAATTCTTAGAGTTCCTCAAAGTCAGTTTAGGATTATGAGCTGGGGGGTGGGGGGGAGGGAGGGAGTTTGTCCAAAAACAGTCAACACCAGGGAAGTGACAGTTAAAAACTGAAAGAAACTAGGTTCTAAGTCACATTATGTGAGCTTCTAGTCTCACTCCTAGCAACACGTATCTCTGTAGTTTCAAAGGAAGTTAATTGGTTCACTCTATGTAAGCCATTCTCAGTTGGGTTTTTCTATTAGTTGCTGTAATTGAAAGCTTCCTAGGTGACAGAATCTGTGATCTAGACCCTAAAGCCTATGTGTCACTTTTCCATCAGCTGTCAGGATGTTGGTGAACTCGTCTATGGAAATAGATGTCATTTTTATGAAAAGTGAGCATTTTGGGACCCTTATGTATGTTGTATAAGTTCTTTAAAACGTTTAGTTTTACAGAGAAATTTTTTTTTATAATATTCAACTCACCATGAAAAGCATAAGAGACTTAGAAAAATAACTAAAACCTGCTTATAGTTGAAGGCCCAACTACACAGAAGTTGGATTTGAAGGTTGTCCCTTATCTATTTTCTGACAGCAAATATGGCAGGATTGTTTGTTTATTTTAATGTAAGTTTCAATATATGTTAATTATGAATAGAACAAGCCTAGAAAGTGATAAAACCAATTCACACAACTTGTCAAAAGAAATAGTAACAAGCTTCTTCCCTTAAGTGAAGCATGTTAACCTCTTCCGCACCCAGGTTCTAAAGTAATTCATAAGTAGACAAGAGGTATGTGGAACATGATGTATTATCTTTATTACTAATAACCCTCATTCTCTAATTTCAGCCTTATATCTGTGTAAAAGAGGGCTTCCTTACACTGAGCCCCATAATGATACAGACATACGCATCCAGCCACAGACAGCACTGGACCCAGACTATTTTGCCGCCTGCCCTTGTAAGACTTATGGAGAAACGGGGCCCAATGCACGCTTTCTGTGAGCAGCTTATTCCCAAAGAGGGGGGAGAAAGTGCTACTCATGCTCACTTCTTTGTCCCAAACTCAAGCAAGTCATCACACCTCTACCAATCTAGGTCCAACCAGGAGACAGAACACGGTAAATTTAACCAGAATTGTTAAGCTATAATAGAGGGAAATAAATACAACTACCCCTCTGTATCCACGGGTTCTGCACCCCGGATTCAACCAACCGTAAATTGAATGGCAGTAGATTGAATCCTCGGATGCAGAATCCTCCAATGTGGAGCCCCGGGGTACTGAGGGCAGACTGTACTACTCCATTTTATATAAGAGACTTCAGCAATCGCAGGGGACTGGGTGGGCAGGGGGAGCCTTAGGACCAATTCCTTGCTCATGCTGAGGGATGACTGCGTGTTGAGAGCTCTTTTAACAGTACCCTAGGGCAGAGGGAGAGTACCCAAGGAAAGGCAAGCTTGGAAGAGTATCCCCGTCTGGCATTCATACCTCTGATGGAATAAAATTTAAAGGCAGGACAAAAAAAATTAAACACGGAATTCTGTTCGGGCCTTCTCCCTCCCTAATGCCCAGTGTGCCTCTGCATTACACATTAAGCAGAGCTCCTCACATCTTCGCGATCTAAAACAGAGAGAGATGATAAGTATTTTAGCTGCTCAAAACTTGAAAGAGATACTCGTTACATATCTTCTCGCTGTAGATCAGAGAGAGAGCGAAGGCGGAGCAGGTCTCGTTTAAATCTGACAGAGGTTCTAGAACTACTTCATCCTATTCTCGGTCAGAACGGTCCCATTATGACGACTCTCATTATAATGGTCGTTACCATAGGAGATCCCCTTATCAAGAGAGGGCACGCTAGTCTCGGCCATATACCAATAACAGGGCAAGACTGATGGATACTGTAAAACTGAGTCCTCTTACTTAGAGATGGAAAAAAGAAGAAAGGATTCTTCAAAATTAGAAGGAGAATCCAAAAGGACTTCAAAAAATGAAGCAATGAAAAGATGTTATTCTCCCACTAATAAACAGGGATTCCGACGCGGGTCATCATATTCCAAGCACCGTAAGAGTGCTTCCCGTTATAAATCTGCCCCTTCAAAACCTGCACCCAAGTCTGATAAATTTAAAAATTCTTTGTTGTACAGAATTGAATGAGGAAATCAAACAGTCTCATTCTTTTAGTTTACAGACTCCTTGTTCTAAAGGTAGTGAATTAAGAGTGATTAGTAAAGTTCCTGAAAGAGAGAAGATTGGGTCTCCATCTCCATCAAATCGATGAAATGATTCACCTACTTCTAAAAAGCTAGATGAATCACCTGTTTTTAAGTCTGAATTTATAGGACATGATAGCCATGATAGTATTAAGGAATTAGACTCTCTATGTAAAGTGAAGAATGATTGATTAAGAAGTTATTGTCCCACAGAATTTAATACAAACGGATCTCCTGGGGCAGAATCTGATTTGGCAACATTTTGCACTTCTAAACGTGACACTGTTTTGATGTCTTCTGATGATAGTGTGACTGGATCAGAGGTATCCCCTTTGGTCAAAACGTGCATGCTTTCATCAAATGGATTTCAAAACATTAATAGATGTAAAGAGAAAGACTTGGATGATACTTGCATGCAGCATAGTAAGTCAGAAAGCACATTTAGAGAAACAGAACCTCCAGTGTCGCCACACCAGGATCAACTCATACCTTTGCCAGTTATGACTATAGATTATTCCAAAACAATAGTTAAAGAACCAGTTGATGTGAGTTTCTTGCTGTAAAACCAAAGATTCAGATATATACTGTACTTCAAACGACAACCGCCCTTCTTTGTGTCATTCCGGAGCTGAAAATGCTGAGCCTTTAGTAACGAAGATTTCTTCAAATAGCTTTATGAATGTGCATTTGAAATCAAAAACAGTTATATGTGATAATGGAAGTCTGACAGATCAGCACTCAAAATTTGCATGTGGAGAATATAAGCAGAGTGTTGGTAGTACTAGTTCAGCTTCTGTGAATCATTTTGATGATTTATATCCACCTACAGGGAGCTCATGTATTGCTTCATCTCTTCAGAGTCTTCCAGCAGGGACAAACGTAGACAGTTTAACTCTCCTGCAATGTGGAGAGAATACATCTCTAGTTTTGGATGCTGTGCTGAAGAGTAAAAGCTCAGAGTTTTTAAAGCATGCAGAGAAAGAAATAATAGAAGTAGCTAGTGGCCTTCCTGATTCAGGAAGAGGATTTGCTTCCTGGGAAAACAGGCATAATAATGGACTATCTGGGAAATGTGTGCAGAGGCTCAAGAAGAAGGGATCTCCATACTGCCCGATAGAAGAGGAAGCCCAGAAATCTCTTCAGATGAAGAAGGTGGAAGACGACATGCACATACTTCTGATGACTCAGAAGTTGTATTTTCTTCTTGTGATTTGAATTTAATCATGGAGGACAGTGATGGTGTAACAGACCACTTTCCCTAACAGGCCAGATAGTAGACTGGGAAAAACAGAGTCAAATTTTTCTTCTTGTGAGATCTCCCGAGTGGATGGTTTCCGTTCATCATCGGAAGAGCTCAGAAATCTAGGGTGGGACTTCTCTCAACAAGAAAAGCCTACTACCACATATCGGCAACCTGACAGCAGCTATGGAGCCTGTGGTGGACACAAGTATCAGCAAAGTGCAGAACAGTATAGTGGGACACGTAATTACTGGCAAGGCAATGGCTACTGGGATCCAAGATCAGCAGGTAGACCGCCTGGAACTGGGGTTGTGTATGATCGAATTCAAGGGCAAGTACCAGATTCCTTAACAGATGACCGTGAAGAGGAGGAGAATTGGGATCAACGTGGAGGATCTCACTTTTCAGGCCAGTCCAATAAATTTTTTCTGCCCCTTCAGAAGGACAAGGGGTCAGTGCAAGAACCTGAAATAAGCAGCAATTCCATTAAGGACGCTTTAGCTGTGAATGAGGAGAAAGATCTTCCGAAAAACTTAGAAAAAAATGATAGGAAAGATAGAGGGCCGCTTAAGAAAAGGAGACAGGAATTGGAGAGTGATTCTGAAAGTGACGGTGAGCTTCGGGACAGAAAGAAAGTTAGAGTGGAGGTAGAGCAGGGAGAGACAGCAGTGCCTCCAGGCTCAGCATTGGTTGGGACTTCGTGTGTCATGGAGGACTTCAGGGACCCGGAGCGGTGGAAGGAGTGTGCCAAACAAGGGAAGATGCCTTCTTACTTTGATCTGATTGAAGAAAATGTTTATTTAACAGAAAGAAGGAAGAATAAATCCCATCGGGATTTTAAGCGAATGCAGTGTGAGTGTACACCTCTCTCTAAAGATGAAAGAGCTCGAGGTGAAATAGCATGTGGGGAAGATTGTCTTAATCGTCTCCTCGTGATTGAATGTTCGTCTCGTTGTCCAAATGGGAATTATTGTTCCAATAGACGGTTTCAAAGAAAACAGCATGCAGATGTGGAAGTCATACTCACAGAAAAGAAAGGCTGGGGCTTGAGAGCTGCTAAAGATCTTCCTTCGAACACCTTTGTCCTGGAATATTGTGGAGAGGTAGTTGATCATAAAGAGTTTAAGGCCCGGGTAAAGGAGTATGCACGAAACAAAAACATCCACTACTATTTCATGGCCCTGAAGAATGATGAGATAATAGATGCCACTCAGAAAGGAAATTGCTCCCGGTTCATGAATCACAGCTGGGAACCAAACTGTGAGACTCAAAAATGGACTGTGAACGGACAACTGAGAGTTGGGATTTTTACCACCAAACTGGTTCCTTCAGGCTCAGAGTTAACATTTGACTATCAGTTCCAAAGATATGGCAAGGAAGCACAGAGATGTTTCTGTGGGTCGGCTAATTGCCGGGGTTACCTGGGAGGAGAGAACAGAGTCAGCCTCAGAGCAGCAGGAGGGAAAATGAAGAAAGAACGATCTCGGAAGAAGGATTCGGTGGATGGAGAGCTAGAAGCTCTGATGGAGAATGGTGAGGGTCTCTCTGATAAAAACCAGGTGCTCAGCTTATCCTGGCTAATGGCTAGAATTGAAACTTTGGAACAGAAACTTACCTGTCTCAAGCTCATACAGAACACACATTCACAGTCTTGCCTGAAGTCCTTTCTGGAACATCATGGGCTGCCTTTGTTGTGGATCTGGATGGCAGAACTACGTGATGGCCGGGAAAGTAACCAGAAGCTTCAGGAAGAGATTATAAAGACTTTGGAACATTTACCCATTCCTACCGAAAATATGTTGGAGGAAAGCAAAGCACTTCCTATTATTCAACGTTGGTCTCAAACCAAGACTGCTGTCCCTCAGCTGAGCGAAGGAGATGGGTATTCTAGCGAGAATACATCACGTGCTCACACACCGCTCAACACACCTGATCCTTCCACCAAGCTGAGCATAGAAGCTGACACAGACACCCCCAAGAAGCTAATGTTTCGCAGACTTAAAATTATAAGTGAAAATGGCATGGACAGTGTGATCTCTGATGCTACCAGCGAGCTAGAAGGCAAGGATGGCAAAGAGGACCTTGACCAGTTAGAAAACGTCCCTATAGAAGAAGAGGAACAACAGCTACTCACACAACAGCTGCCTGAATCTAAAGTTGATAGTGACATTGCTGTGGAGGCCATTAAGCTACCCACATCTGAACCAGAGGCTGACACTGAAATAGAGCCTAAAGAGAGCAATGGCACAAAACTAGACGAACCTATTGCTGAGGAAACACCATCCCAAGATGAAGAGGAGGGTGTATCTGATATGGAGAGTGAGAGGAGCCAGGAACAGCCACATAAAACAGTAGATATAAGTGATTTGGCCACCAAGCTCCTGGACAGTTGGAAAGACCTAAAGGAGGTATATCGAATTCCAAAGAAAAGGCAAACCGAAAAGGAGAGCACAATAACCAAATGAGGAAGGGATGCTGTTGGTTTCAGAGATCAAACAGTTGCCCCAAAGACTCTTAACAGGTCAAGAGAGAGAGACCGAGACAAACAAACTCAAAATAAGGAGAAAAGGAAACGAAGGGGCTCCCTCTCACCACCACCTTCTGCCTATGAGCGGGGAACAAAAAGGCCAGGTGGCAGATATGATACACCAACATCTAAAAAGAAAGTACGAATTCAAGATCGCAATCAACTTTCTACAGAGGAGCGTCGAAAGTTGTTTGAGCAGGAGGTAGCTCAGCGGGAGGCTCAAAAACAACAGCAGCAGATGCAGAACCTGGGAATGACGTCTCCACTGCCCTATGACTCTCTTGGCTACCATGCCCCTCATCACCCCTTTGCTGGCTACCCACCAGGTTACCCCATGCAGGCCTATATGGATCCCAGCAATCCTAGTGCTGGAAAGGTGCTCCTCCCCACACCCAGCACGGATCCTGTGTGTTCTCCTTCTCCTTATGATTATTCTCAGCCCTTGGTGGGACATTCTACAGAACCCCTTGCTGCCCCTCCACCTGTGCCCATGGTGCCACATGTGGCAGCCCCTGTGGAAGTTTCCAGTTCACAGTATGTGGCCCAAAGTGATGGTGTGGTACACCAAGACTCCAGGGTCACCGTCCTGCCAGTGCCAGCCCCAGGCCCAGTCCAGGGACAGAATTATGGTGTTTGGGATTCAAACCAACAGTCCGTGAGTGTACAGCAGCAGTACCCTCCTGCACAGTCTCAAGCAACCTTATGTTATCAAGGACAGGCTGCTCCAACTGTCTACGGTGTGACATCACCCTACTCACAGACAACTCCACCAACTGTACAGAGTTGTGCCCAGCCAAGTCTTCAGTACATCCAGGGACAACAGATTTTCACAGCTCACCCACAAGGAGTGGTGGTACAGCCAGCCACAGCCGTGACTACAATAGTTGCACCAGGGCAGCCTCAGCCCTTACAGCCACCTGAAAAGGTTGTGACAAATAACCTCTTGGACTTACCACCCCCATCTCCTCCCAAACCGAAAACCATTGTCTTACCTGCCAACTGGAAGACAGCCCGAGACCCAGAAGGGAAGATTTACTACTACCATGTGATCACAAGGCAGACTCAGTGGGATCCTCTTACTTGGGAAAGCCCAGGAGAGGATGCCAGCCTTGAGCATGAAGCTGAGATGGACCTAGGAACCCCAACATATGATGAAAATCCCATGAAGTCCTCAAAAAAGCCTAAGACAGCAGAGGCAGACGCCTCCAGTGAGCTGGCTAAGAAAGGCAAACAAGTATTCAGAAAAGAGATGTCCCAGTTCATCGTCCAGTGCCTGAACCCTTACTGGAAACCTGACTGCAAAGTGGGAAGAATTACCACAACTGAAGATTTCAAACACCTAGCTCGCAAGCTGACTCACGGCGTTATGAATAAGGAGCTGAAGTACTGTAAGGACCCCGAGGACCTGGAGTGCAATGAGGACGTGAGACACAAAACTAAGGAGGACGTTAAGAAGTACATGCAGAAGTTTGGGGCTGTTTCCAAACCCAAACGGGACACTGAATCAGAGTGACCTTCAGGGCCAGGGTTGGAGGACGGACAAGCTGGTAGGAGAGGCTCTGGGGAGAAGAAATCCCGTGGGCCCTCTCTCCCCACCCCACTGTCAGGGCTGTGCTACTGATGACACATCACCCTGGGGAATTCAAACCTGCAGAATGAGCTCACAAAAATGAGCTCCATCTACAACTAGCGGTCCCTGGTTGTGAGCTGTGGATAGAGGCCATCTGAGGCAAGGGTTTAGGCCCTTGAGACCTTCCCTTCCGAGACCCCGGCCGGGCCTGACCCCACTCTCAAGGCTGGGTCTCCTCCTTGGTGGTGCTGTCAGCACACAGACTCATGTGCATCCCCACCCACGACCCCTTACCCTGACGATCTGTATTATATTTTAATGTCTATGTGAATATATCGAAAATAATTTGTCTTTCCTGGTTTTTGGCTTTTGTTTTGCTTTTAAGCCTCTGCATGCTAGGATCACAGAAGACTTTGTAAGGATGGTTTAAGTTCTCCTGCAAGGTTTAATGTGTTATCATGTAAATATTCCAGAGCAGGCTGTCTTGTGGTTTCGGCCAGCCTTGTGCTATGTTGATAAGATTGATTTACTGCTTAAAATCACTTTACTTGGGCTTCCCTGGTGGCGCAGTGGTTGAGAGTCCACCTGCCAGTGCAGGGGATGCGAGTTCGTTCCCCAGTCTGGGAAGATCCCACATGCCGCGGAGCAGCTGGGCCCGTGAGCCATGGCCGCTGAGCCTGCGCGTCCGGAGCCTGTGCCCCTCAACGGGAGAGGCCACAACAGTGAGAGGCCTGCGTACCGCAAAACAAAACAAAAACATCACTTTATCCAATTTTTACTGAACTTTTTATGTAAAAAATAGAATCAATTAAAGAAAAAAAAAGGGTAAGTCTATGCCTTCAAATTCTAACAGGTGGAAGAGTTCTCAGTGCTTTCTGAGAATCTGCTTCCCAGGTTATAATACTCAGTTTGGCTCCAACAGAATTCCCTTTTTCTTAACTTGATAGTTAATTGAATTTTGGAGAAGGTGCGGTTGCAGACAACCACTGGCTGGTGAGAAAGTTTGCTGGGTTGCCTGTGCCAGAACTGGTTTAGGGTCATCTGATAAACAGGAAACAATCACCTAGGACACAGGCAAGCCAAGGCATGTAAGCAGGTTGCTGAGGAAACTGGGATGTTTCTGCGGGTGCCAAGCCAGAGCAGACATCACCCACCTTGGAAAGGTCTCAGGAACAGCCCTGCAGGGGGGCAGGAAAGTCAGGCCTGGTCATGCTTGGGAGTGTGCGTGGTGAGGGCTGTGGGTTGCTACAGCATGAAGCCAGAAGCACGCGGCGTGCCTCTTAAGACCGCAGCAAGGTGATCACCAAGGCTCTTGGGCTGGAGCTACAAGGTAGTCAAAGGACTGAGCACTCTGGGTATGTAACTGGAGAATGAATTTGGAGCTGGGAAGCAATAAGTTCATAAGCAGCTCAGTCGACCCCTTTGACTTCTCAGCTTTCATATGCACCATTCACCATTTCAACGCCTGCCCAGCAAAGAAACTACATTTTAGCAAGAAACAGCTAACCCTCTGATAAGTAAAGTTCTTGCCCTTCCCCCAGGTAAAACACAAACCCCAACGGTCACTGAATCCATTGCTGCCTATATTAATTGGGCCTCAATTTCAGTCTTAGGTCCCACTAAAGACTACATTGTAAAGTTAACCTCCACCTAGTGTTATATAAAATTAAAATGGGAAGGAGAAGTTAGAATAAACACATACATATAACAGAAAATATGCAAAGCTACCAGTCCTGGTTTCTGTAGTTATTCACAAGGTCAGAGTTGACGTCTATAGCTTCCACCTTCACCCACTTATTCCCTGTTTTCCTTGCCCACAGCCAGAGCCCACAGCTCCATCCAGATTCTTTACTGGTAGAATGATTCAATCCTTCCCTTCTGAATTGTCTGAATCCTCAATTGTCCTGCCTTTTTGCAGTTCCTGTAGCTTTCCATTGATCTTTACTGTTGGCATGGAAGTATTGAAGGGAACCTCAGAAAATCTCCTGGGTTCCAGAGAAAATCTCCTGGGTTCCAGAGAAAATCCTCCTTGCTTCCATTAAAAAGGCAACCAACTTCCTGCGGTAACTGAGATAACACCAATAGATTAACCTCTTTCACCTGTTGGTTCAGTGGTATAAGGAGTGTAAGATGGCCAGGGGGCAGTCTGTGGTAGGCAGAATTCTCAGATGGATCCCACAATTCCTGCACCTTGGGGTAAACACCAGTGTAATTTCCTTTGAGCACTGTAGGGACCTGTAAATACCATTGGATGTCAACTTCATGATTATACAACAATATGGCAAAAGGAATTTTGCAGATGAAATTAGGGTCCCTAATCAGCTGACTATAATTCAATGGGAGATTATCCTGGGTGGGTCCAACCTATCTAATCAGGCAAGTCTTTTAAAAGCAAAAGTTCTATTCTCCAGGATAGATCACAGGCTAGGCCACAAGACAAGTCGCAGTAAATTGAAGATTAAAATCATATGTTGGGCTGCACCCCACAGGCCCGCAAGGCTTGTAGTTGCCAGCCTCAAGACTGAAGAAAGAGCCTAGAGACAGCAACACAGACATCAGTGACTTATCGGACGAGGGATCTTACACACCTGAAGCAAGGTCCTGGAGCAACACCTCACAGTTTGTGGCAGACAGCAAGCAGGACATGGCAGCAGTCTTTGCTACCCGGGGGAGGAGGAGGCTGCCATTTTTAGGGGGAATTAACAGTCAGGTTGGCTCATAAATCACCAGAGAGACCAGCAGCTGGGGCAGGAAGCAAGCACATAGGCAGTTACTAATTAAGCCCTATAATTAAGAAGATTGGATAGTCATGTGAGTGAAGCAGGTACTGGCTGAACAGGGGATATAGAGAGCAAGAGGACAGTCATCTTGAATGGGTGGTCAAACACTCCACCCTTACATACCCTTTATGACGTCTATAATCTTGGCCCATACTTCTTCTGCTATATCCCCAAGGACAGGTAGGTAGAAGTGCAACTGCAACCAAATACCACAAATGCAGTAGAGACAGTCCAACAGGTGGGCAAGCTTTGGAGCCAGGAGCTCATCAAGTCAATTTTTCCTGGACTCTCAGAGGTTGACAGTAGCATTTTGCTATAGAGCCAGCAATCAAACTCACTTCTCAGTGAGGCCACCATTGTCACCCAGTCCACACACAGATTCCCTTCACTCAGAGTAGGACAAGCTGCAAGATGACTAACAGGCACAATATAGGGAAGATCATGACCATTAAGCAAAATACAAGCAGTAACGTCATTCTGAGGTAATGCCGCCCCTGTCTACTCATTTTGTCCTGGCCTGCAATACCATACCACCTGCCCACCCTCAGTCTCCATAGCCAGTGCCGGATACTGGAGAGGTGGTGTAACAGTACACAGGGTTAGTATAATGGTGCCTTTCTACAGTAGAGGCCTGGATTAATTACCTTAGTAATCTGAGGTGGGGCTGGGTAGAAGACAGGTGAAATCTGTAAATCCCTTTCTGATCCTATTCCCCAATGGGACAGCAAACCCAAACCACTGAGAACTTACCTGCCAGTACTAAGGGCTATTTATAATATGTTCGCCTGGGGATAGATCCTGTGAAGGGCAAAACTGAGTTGCTGTCCTGACCTGTAGTTGGCAACAGTCCTTCAGTGGTCAACAGTTGAACTCGAACAGTGTTGACTAGTTACCTCCGGGTTAACGTGGCCTCGGCACTGGGATAACTGCTCCTGGGATGTGTCCACATATTAAGAGTGAGTTTCTCACCTCAACTGTTGTTTAAGTAGTCTCTTCATAGGCCAGTAGCAGTGGGGTTGTAAGGCAGGTGGAAATGTCCCTGTACGTCCTTTGTATCGGCCCATTCCTGAACTTCATGGCCAATAAAGTAGATTCCTTAGTCACTATTGATGTCCATGGGGATCGTATATGTTGCATACAAATGAATAGTGGTTTTTTGCATGCTCAAAGAATCGGGTAGGTTTTTTTGTAATGTCTCCCACCTGTTGTAATGTATCATAGACTGCATATAGCTGTTGTTCCATCACACTCTATCATTGCTCTGCCCCCTTCCATAGTTGGGACCAAAAGCCCAAGGGCACTCTTATTATTTTGCTGTTGCCACAGACCTCAACTAAACACTCCCGGGTAACGGGCCATGTTAATTCACAAGTCTGTCTCTGAATTCATATCCCTAAAGCCTGTGTCTCTAATTGTTTAGGGGTGGTAGGTCAGGGGTATGCTTGTATTTTGTAGATAATCCAGGTCCTTGAGTTTTGTCTCTATTCACCAGCCACCCCTGTGCAGTCAGATGAATGAGGAGCACTAGGCTGCTACTTTTAAACTGGGAAAAGACTGAGGTTAACAGGATATCATCAACATAATGGAAGAAAAAGACGTCTCTCATGGTACACAGCTACCACAAGGCCCCACATGCTAGTAGACGGCCTCCTCCCGATCACCTCCACAACTGTTTCCCGTCCTTATATCCTGACATCTAAGCTCCCAGGAGTTTTCTCACCCAGAGACAGCAAGAGAGACATCAGGGATTTATTGGACAAGAGAAACTTACACATGAAGCCAGGTCCTGGAGCGACACCTCACTGTGCGTGGCAGACGGCAGGCAGGACATGGCAGCAGCCTTCACCACTCCGGGGAGAAGGCGGCTACCATTTATAGGGTGAATTGATGCCAGATTAGCTCGTCAATTACCAGGGAAACCAGCAGCTGGGGCAGGGGGCAAGTAGGTAGGTAGTTACTAATTAAGCCCTATGATTAAGAGGATTAGAGAGTCATGTGAGTAAAGCAGGGACTGGTTGATGAGGGGAGGTACAGAGAGCAAGAGAACAGCCATCTTGAGGGCCTGACCATACATCATAGCAAGCATCTTTTCTGACCACAGTGCTATGAGACTAGAAATCAACTACAAGGAAAAAACTACCCAAAACACAAACACGTGGAAGCTAAACAATATGCTACTAAACAACCAATCGGCCATTGAAAACATCAAAGAGGAAATAAGAAAATACCTGGAGACAAATGAAAATGAAAACACAATCCAAAATCTATGGAATGCAGCAAAAGCTGTTCTGAGAGTTTTATAGTGATACAAGTCTACCTCAGAAAGCAATCTAACCTTACATCTAAAGGAACAACAAACAATACCCAAAGTTAGTTAAGGAAAGATATCAAGACCAGAGCAGAAATAAATGAAATAGTGACTAAAAAAAAAAATAGAAAAGGTCAATGAAATTAAGACCTGGTTCTTTGAAAAGATAAACAAAATCGATAAACCT
This sequence comes from Phocoena phocoena, assembly GCF_963924675.1. Classification (NCBI taxonomy): domain Eukaryota; kingdom Metazoa; phylum Chordata; class Mammalia; order Artiodactyla; family Phocoenidae; genus Phocoena; species Phocoena phocoena. Next base: position 47,885,866 of record NC_089235.1, on the reverse strand, counting down.
TTAGCCAGACTCATCAAGAAAAAAAGAGAAGGCCCCCCCAAATAAAATCATAAACAAAAAGGGACAGTTACAACAAACACTACAGAAGTACAAAGGATCATAAGAGATTACAATGAACAACTATATGTCAATAAAGTGGACAAACTAGAAGAAGGGGACAAATTCCAATAAAGGTACAATCTCCTGACTGAATCAGGAAGAAGTAGAAAATATGAACAGATGAATGACCAGGAATGAAATTGAGTCTGTAGTAAAAAATCTCCCAACAAAGAAAAAATCCCAGACCAGATGGCTTCACAGGTGAATTCTACCAAACATTTAAAGAACAGTTAACATCTACCCTTCTTAAACTAGTTCAAAAAATTGCAGAGGAAGGAACTCTTCCAAACTTATTCTACGAGGCCAGCATCACCCTGATACCAAAACTAGACAAAGAGAACACAAGAAAACAAAATTACAGGCCAATATCACTGATGAACACAGATGCAAAAATCCTCAACAAAATATTAGCAAACTGAATTCAACAACACATTAAGAGGATCATACACCACGATCAAGTGGGATTTATTCCAGGGATGAAAGAGATTCAATATCTACCAACCCATCAGTGTGACAGACCACATTAACAAACTGAAGAATAGAAATCATATGATCAGCTCAATAGATGAAGAAAAATCTTTTGACAAAATTCAACATCTACTCACGAAAAAAAAAAAAAGGCCACCTACTGAATGAAAGAAGATATTTACAAAGACAAATATTGTTTGGTTTCACTTATATGTGGAATCTAAAAAACAAAACAAATGAACAAGCACAACAAAACAGAAACAGAGTCATAGATTCAGAAAACGAACAGCTGGTTGCCAACCAGACTTATCATGGCAATTATTTTGAAATGTATAGAAATATCGAATCACTATATTGTACAAAAGGAACTAACAGTGTTGTAGGTCAATTAGGTTTCAAAAAGAAACAGACAAACTTATGGAAAAAGAGATCAGATTTGTGGTTACTAGAGGTGGGGACTGAGGGGAGGGGGAAGTGGATGAAAATAGTCAAATGGAACAAACTTCCAGTTATAGAAATAAGTACTAGGGATGTAATGTACATGATAAATGTAACTGACACTGCTGTGTGTTATCTGTGAAGGCTGTTAAGAAAGTAAGTTCTAAGTTCTCATCAGAAGGAGAAAAAATTTTTTTCTATTTCTTCTATTTCGTATCTATATGAGATGATGGAGGTTCACTAAACTTATTGTGATAATCATTTCAAGACGTACTTAAGCCAAATCATTATGCCATGCACCTTAAACTTCTACAGTGCTGTATGTCAGTTATATCTCAAGGAAACTGGAAGGAAAAAAAAGTTTCATAAGATCCCATGCTGGCTAGGGTAGGGAGAACAGAAATTCTCCAACACTATTGGCAGGAGTGAAAATTGTCATAATAATTGAGGGTAAGTCAGTGATATATCAAAATTTGAAACATGCTTCCTCTTGGACCCAGGGATAATTTGCCCTACAGGCACTCTTGCAGAAATGCCCCAGGACATACTGTGTGTGCAAGGAAATTTCATTGCAGCACTGTTTGAAACAGCGGGAATAGAAAGCAATGTTAACAGTCAGTCACTAGGGTCTAGCTAAATAAATGATGATCTATTATTACAATGGAACTCTGTGCAGCTGTTTACGAGGATGAGGTAAACATACATTTGTCTACATAAAAAGACATTCTTGGGACGTCCCTGGTGATCCAGTGGTTAAGACTCTGTGCTTCCACGGCAGGGGGGAACGGGTTTGATCCCTGGTCGGGGAACTAAGATCCTGCATGCTGCACTAGTGGCCAAAAAAAAAAGACAAAAAAACAAAAAAAAATCCCACAAAACAACAACAAAAAAGATGTTCTTAATGTTAAATGAAAGATAAAAACATGTTTCAGAACACTAAAAAAGCAGAAGAGTTCTCTTGCTAGTCTGGAAGCAAAACAGCCATGTTGAGATAGGAGGGGCCACGTGGCAAGGCCCTGAGAACGACCTCCAGGTGCTGAGAGCTATCCCCAGCTGACAGCAAGAGAACAGGGACGTTAATCATGCAGCTGCAAGGCCCCGAGTTCTGCTAACGACCACATGACCTGTGCAGAGGACCCTGAGCCCCAGATGAGATTGCAGCCTCAGCCAACACTTTGATTTCAGCTCGGTGACACCCTGAGCAGAGGACTCAGCTAACCTGTGCCTAGATCCTTGACCCACAGAAACCAGGGGATAAAGACATTTCTGTTATTTTAAACACATAGTCTCATCTTCCAATTCAGTGGAAACATTATTGTATTCCCTGGCAGAAGCATTCCCTTATTGGATACTTAGATATCCAAACCAGCAGAGCTCAAAGTTGTCAGGACAGGAAGCAAAAATCTGCAAATGGGTTATAAGATGTAATAGTGAGAGAAGCCACTTCCACTTCTGCCATTTGTATTCTGGCTATAGGAGCGAGAACACCATGTAATGCTTTCTGATCCAAAGCATATACTGCACCTGTAAGACAGAACCCCATTCTTTCAGGATGTTGTCTACCAACTGGTACCATCAATGAGTCCTCAGTAAGCCATTTCCCCTCTCATTTAGGCCAGTCACTCCCAGGTGATGGGGGATGTGGAAAGACGAGTTAATTCCATGGGACAAGCCCTATCGCTGCACTTCTTCGCTGTGACATGAAGTTTCTTGATCAGAAACAATGCTGTTTAGAGACTTACCTGGTGGTCCAGCAGTTAAGACTCCGCGATCCCAATGCAGGGGGGCCTGGGTTCAATCCCTGGTCAGGGAACTAGATACTGCACATCGCAACTAAAGATCCCGCACGCGGCAATGAAGATCCCACATGCTGCAACTAAGAACCAGCACAGCCTAATAAATTATATATATATATATATATATATATATAAAAGAAACAATCCTGTTTAGGTGGTGGATAAGGCATTCTTGAGTCCATGAATGGTAGTGCTAGCAGAAGCATTAAGGGCAGGGAAGACAAATGTGTATCCAGAATATATGTCTATTTCCATGAGAACAGATCTCTGCCCCTCCATGATAGAAGTCCAGGGTAATCAGCCTGCCACTAGGTGACTGGCTTGTCCCCCTGGGAATGATGCCATATTAGAGACTCCAGCCTGGACTCTCTGTTGGCCCATTAGGCACTCAGCAGAAGCACTAGCCGGGCCAGCCTTAGTAAGGGAAATTACATGTTGTCGAATCCATACATAACCTCCATCCTTGCCACCTCAGCCTCTTTGTTTAGGGGTCTATTGAACTAGCACTGGAGTGCTGGGGAGAGAAGCTGACTCACATCCATAGCGAGTTACTTTGTCCACCTCATCATTAAGAGCCTCTTATGCAGTTGATGTCCTTTGGTGGGCATTCACATGGGACACAAATACCTTCACAGTCTGTGCCAATTCAAAGAGGTCTTAACTAATGTTCTGGTCTCCACTCGATATGTCCTTAATCCCAGTCCCCACTTGTCACAATTTTTACCCATCTTGGTTAACTTCTACCTGTCTTCAACATGATTTCATCTAGACCCCCTCTCACCCACTTTTCCTTTCCAGGTTATTCTGAAGCAAATTCCAGACATCATATCACTTTATCTTGAATATTTCTGTATCTCTAAAATATAAGTGCTATTTTTAAATAACCACAACACTACTTCACACCAAACCCCCAAATCATTTTATATCAAATATCTATCAATGTTTAAACATCCTGAACTACCTCAAGCACCCAAATAAAGTCCAAACACAGAAAAGAGTCGGTATCTATTAAACCTTTTAATCCATGTTTTCCTTTTTCTCTTTTGTTGCAGTATATTTGTTGAAGAAACCCAGCTGTCTTTCAAGTTTCCCATAGTCCTGCTTTGCTGATTATAATCCTGATATGTCAATTAACATATTCTTCTATCCCCTGTATTGCCTAAAATTTAACGGTTGTATCTGGAGGCTAAATCAGATCCAGGTTTGATTCTTTCTTGCAAAACAACTTCTCGGGTAGTGTAACGTGCTTTCCTTAGGGGGCACGTAGTCTTCTTCTCATGCTGGAATGTTATCAGTCATTGATGATCATTGCTAGAGCCCTAAAATCATGCAGGGTTGAAAAGAGGGATATCCTATCACTTTCTTCATTTGTTATCTATACCAATATATAGTGCTATAAAATACACACACACACACACACACACACATTCTATAGAGAAATTTTCCTTCATCAACAAGTTGGTTACCCAGAAGTACAGTTCATGTAGAGAAAGCAGAACAAATGCTTTGCTTTTCCCCCCAAATTTCAAAGTAACAAGTTGATTTCCTGGCATCCTCTAAGTTGACCAATGAATTTTATTTTAATATCATTATGAACTCATGCATTTAAACATACCTGATGTGTTTCAAACCATTCCAGTTGTTATCTTCATTGATGCTTAAATCGTATCATCTCTGCCAGTGAGAACCAATCCACATTGGCTCTTGGATCCTGTTGAGTTGTCTTTCATAGTTGCCAAATGGTATGTAGAGATCACAATCTGGGCATAGTTTGGTCATTATTTCTAGGTCTTTTCAGTAAACAAAGCTAGGAGATTCTATTGTTGTTTTATAGCTTTACTTAAGACAAAGTAACTTATGAGTTCATACTGACACTTCCAAGTCAAGCCCAGGATTTACTTAACTTTATCAGTCTTACACCTGTACTTACTTCTTCATGAATTCTTTCTGATCACCTCAGCCAGAAGTGATAGGTCGTTCTTTGAATTATACCACCTCTTTAACAACTTTTGTCACAATCAACATATTAATCTTTGTTATTTTTGTATCTTAGTTTCCCTACCAAATGGTAAGCAATTTGAGACCAGAGTCCCCGTCTTTTTACTCTTTGTTAAATTAAGATAAAATTTCTCAAGTGCTAGTGTATTTCCTGACACATAAATATCACTTTCTCTTTGAATCCCTCAAAATATGGAAGAGGACTATTGTACTAAAAAAACATGATTGTCAAACGGATAAATACAAAATCAGGTTTATCCTCAACTCTCCAGATATAAAGTACCAGCAACCCTGATTTTAGTGGCAATTACGTTACAGATATTAAGGTTGTTTGAAATAAGTTTTATTTCACAGATATTAAACAATTCTGAACATTTACAACTTATACAAAGACTGGTAGCTTTTATATTTTAAAAAGTGCTACACTAAGAGAACAGGAAAGAAACGGAGACCACAATAACATTCCAAATTATAGGTTCAGGGAATGGGAATATGAAGAAAGTATTTTAATCTTCTACAAAATCCCAAAACCAGTTTTGATGGAAGGAAAATGAATACTGGATCTAAAAACAGTGTGAAATCGCACTTTGGTCTGTAAACACATTTAATTTTGTTTTTTCATTCAGATGTACACATAAAAATTATATAAGGGGGTCACAAAAATTAACCATTCAAAGGTATAATACAAGAGAGGTAGGGAACAAAAATGAAAGGATTTATTTTGGTAGCTCTTCAATAATGATACGAGACACTGAATTCCACCCCGTAGAGGCATCTCCTTTCGGGTAATCTGAGCAAGTTCCAACCCAGATAGCAATGTCCACTAGTCCGGCACCAATTCCTTCACAGAGTCCTTCCACTGCAAAACAAGGTGAGAATTACAAATCTCTATAGAACAAAAAGCAGAAACCTTTAGCTCAACTGTAGTACTTCAGCAAGCTAGGTTAAATCTACTTAATGTACAGGGAATTAAAAATGCTAATACTTAATAAAGGTCTCATAAAGATAAGTTCTCTTTTTCTTAGCACATAAATATTTTTTAAAGATGTTTACATAGCCATTCTGTGAAATAAGCTTCACGGGGAATTTTCTTAGAGGTTTTAATCATAAAGGGAGACTTTGTTTAGTTATAGAGATGACCTAAAACAAAAAAAAAGCAATTTATCTGACAAAACAAAGGAAGCCTACACTTTTGTTTTTTTCTTTTTGCGGTACTCGGGCCTCTCACTGTTGTGGCCTCTCCCGTTGCGGAGCACAGGCTCCGGATGCGCAGGCCCAGCGGCCACGGCTCACGGGCACAGCCGCTCCGCGGCATGTGGGGTCTTCCCGGACCGGGGCACGAACCCGTGTCCCCTGCATTGGCAGGTGGACTCTCAACCACTGCGCCACCAGGGAAGCCCAGGAAGCCTACACTTTTAAACGCCAGGACTTTGATGTGATCTGTAAGTCTTTTTTAAAGAAAGCCCTTTCCAACACTTACCTGTATACACTTGATGGTATTCAACTAGAAAAGAAAAAAGGACTTTTATAACATTAAAAGTAATTCTAATGTAATCATTATATCAGTCCTTCAATCTGGAATTTCCTCACCATGAAAAAAACCAAAAAAACTAAGTAAATCCTGTTTTTCCTCTGTTTTTATTCTTTGTAAACACGTGCCTTTTCACAGGTCCTCTCGACTTTCACATACTAATATATATAAGTTGCATTCCTTATCAAGGCTCTTCTCCAACATTAAAAAATTCCCCCAGGGGCTTCCCTGGTGGCGCAGTGGTTGAGAATCTGCCTGCCCATGCAGGGGACATGGGTTCGAGCCCTGGTCTGGGAAGATCCCACACGCCGTGGAGCAGCTAGGCCCATGAGCCACAACTACTGAGCCTGCGCGTCTGAAGCCTGTGTTCCTCAACAAGCAACGCCGCGATAGTGAGAGGCCCGCGCACTGAGATGAAGAGTGGTCCCTGCTCGCCTCAACTAGAGAAAGCCCTCGCACAGAAGTGAAAACCCAACACAGCCAAAAATAAATATAAAAATAAATAAATTAATTTTTTAAAAAAGACCTAAAGAAGAAATACATGGTTAATATCTTAAAAAAAAAAAAAAAATTCCCCTAGTGTTGATTTTAATAGGCAAAAGGTACAACCCCTTTGACGTCTGTGTCAGGGGGAAAAGGTTGGCAGATTGGCACATTCTTTAAGAAAACCGGTTCTTACATATAAGTAGGGTAGGGATGACCGCATGTGACTGGTTAGTTTTCCTATCTGGTTAAGGTTAGTGCATTTGAACCGAGCCAGGGCTTGCAGGCCTAAAGCAATCTGCTTCCACCAGCTGTGACATCAGTGAATTGAAGGCAAGTCCCTCTGAATCCGGGGACCTGTGACTGGTTCAGGTCCCTTTCAAAGTTGGGAGAACTAAGCTGTGCGTGCCCACAATCCCATTTAATCTAGAATTCTCAGTATCATGCCAGGTGAGAAAGCCTAGAAATCCTCATGTTCTCCCAAGGCCTTGACATCCACGGTCTAAAAATTTGTTCACTTCATCCCATAGGAGGTCAGACAAGTTTGCATTTAGTGTCAGCCTCACACGGGGAGAGTCAAGTGGTCACTTTATGGTCTTTAACAAATGAAATAATGTTTTTTGAATGAATGAACATTTTCACTGTGATAAGGTAGTATTGCAGCTTATTAAACACCTAAACTATGTTGGATTAGGGGTTCTCAACCTGTTTTCCTCCTAGATCCAGGTAAGAAGACGACATCCTAAAGTATATCAAACTCCCATGGACATATCCAAGGCTTAACGTCATCCTCTGATGTGCAAACTGTAAGTGCATCCCTTTCCTTTCCCTCAAGAAAGAGTACCAGTGTGCAAGGGAACTTATTATAGAGGTAACCTTTAACTCATCTCAAGACAAAAACTGTTACGAATAACAAATTACTTCTGACATTCTACCCAACTGATCACACCAAATAAGTTTCCACAACATGGTTGGGAAATGCTATGTTAAATAATTTACAAAGTATATGTATGTATAGGTCACAGTTCCTAGGCCTGAGAGCTTATATTATAGCAAGATATTAACACACACATTTAAAGATACTACAATAGAAAGTAAGTTGCTTATATCAACTACTATTTAAACACATATCATTTCCTAGTCAAATTTTGTATTTTATACCCAGATTTTAAAAATTTTAGTGACTGCTTCTCAGATGGAAAGCACTTCTTCGTTTACAGCACAGAACTTAGTGAAGAGGCTTTTTCATCTGATCAAACCTTGTCTTGGGAGACAAGAGAGCAGGGCTCTGGTTTCTGCTCTCCAGGACACTGAGCCTACTGTTCAGGGTAAGATACTTTATTTCCCTGGACCTCCTCTATGTGCAGAGAGAAGGGGTTAAAGTATCTTCTTTACATCTTGAGGATATTGTGGGGATCTGAGGAAGAAAATGGAAGGGATGCCCTTGATTTCTTAGGGATAAATGTGCTCTATTAATTTGGGGGATCAGTATCTGACTTGATCCCTAAGAATGCTGAAATATTTCTTCTGGTTAGTAGTGAGGGGATCTCTTCTCTTCCCTCTGACATTTTTAAGTACAAGATTCGTGAGAAATCCTTTCAAGAAATCAGGGAAATGAAGCTATCGCTATGGACACCTTGTGATTCTCTCGGCATGTGTTGTTACGGTGTGCCACACTCCCAGCTCCTGCCACACAGCAGCTCAAGAAAGCAAAATAGCTGGCAGCCAAATACTCATAGTGGTGTGTTTGGGTGATGACATTAATAGGTAGTTTTTCCCCCTTCTACTTTGGGTAGCTTCTAAACTCTTTCAATGAACCTTAAAATACAGCAAAACAAACCCCCCAAAACTCAACAAAAACAAAACAAAAAACCCAATAGTTTTGGGTTATTTTGGCCACGCACAGCATGAGGGATCTTCCCTGACCAGGGATGGAACCCGTGCCCCCTGCAGTGCGAGCGTAGAGTTTTAACCACTGGACCACCAGGGAAGTCCAAGGTGTTTTTTTTTTTTTTTAACAGCTTAAGTGACCACTGGTTTAATCGAATGTCGTTTCTTTTATAGGAGGTAGAAGCAAACAGAGAATGCAGGAACCATATAGAAATGTTCTCTTCTACAAATGCAGCAGACTGTACCTACCTTTTTAAAGAACAAGGCAGAGAAATCAGCCTTCTTATCAATCTAAGCTAGTGGTTCTCAAGCTTGGCTGAACATTGAGATAACCAGGAGAGACTTTATTTGTTTGTTTTTGCGGTACGCGGACCTCTCACTGTTGTGGCCTCTCCCGTTGAGGAGCGCAGGCTCTGGACGAGCAGGCCCAGCGGCCATGGCTCACGGGCGTAGCTGCTCTGCAGCATGTGGGATCTTCCCAGACCGGGGCACGAATCCGTGTCCCCTGCATCAGCAGGCGGACTCTCAACCGCTATGCCACCAGGGAAGCCCCAGGAGAGACTTTGGAAGTTCCATTGTCTGGGGTGTAACCAGACCCATTAAGTCAGCCTACATGGAGGAGTGTTACCCAGGCACGGTGATTTTTTAAAGTTCCCCAGTTGAACACAAGGTATAGCTAAGGTTGAAAACCACTGCTCTACGGCATTATTGGCCATTTCGCCATTTCATCTAACTCAGTGATTTTCAACCTTGTGATCTTTAAAAAAATACAGCTGCTGGGGTCTTACCCCAAGATTCTGATTCAGTTGATCAGAGATGAGACCCAGGCATCCACATAGTTTTTAAAAGATCTATAAGAAATTCTGAAGTGCAACCAGGATTGAGAATTATGCACAGAAAGCTTGCTATGACCTACCATGATAGTGGACAGAAAACTAATCTTTGGTCTCTAAAGATCTGAGGCACAATTCTGTAATGTCCCCATTCTACGTACCAGAGGAAGTGCGATGAATATTAATTGTCGAATTCAGTTCAGGGCTTCCTTGGTCCAAATAAATTATGGCTTCAATAGGAAGAGGTCCTGAACATTCAGCTCCATTGAACGTGAAATACCAACGCTGACAGCATGCGCTTCTGCATTTTAACCGAAGCGAGCCACTGAACAAGACTCTTAGGGCGCTGTTCGAACGCATCTTTGTGAATGTACACTCCTGTCACAAACAGAGAAATAGGACTTAATTAGCATTTTCATTTTAATGAAAAAGATGCTTTCAAATTGTATTGTGCATTTTCTTTAATGATCCTTTTCCCCAAACTGCATTTAAAAAGCTTAGCTTTTACAGAGGGAAAGCAGTTCTCTGCAAGATGGAAGAGACTCTGATATTAGAAACTCTAAGAAAATAGAATTATGGCTTTCTTAGAATTATTCACTCCATTGAGGGTATCTTTCAGTTTTTACCCAAAACAGCCAGTCTTCAGTATTTTAGACCAAAACAGTCTATGTATTTACTTTTCTTTTTATTCCAAAATTATTTCCTATGTTCTGGATACTACAGATACAACAGTAAACAACATAGAATCCCTGCCTAGCACTGCCCATATATATTACTTTGACCTGTTACTTTTTTTTTTTTTTAATATTTATTTATTTATTTGACTGCACTGGGTCTTAGTTGAGGCATGAGACATCTTCATTGCCTTGTGCGGGATCTTTTAGTTGCAGCATGCGGGATCTAGCTACCTGACCAGAGATTCAACCCGGGCCCCCTGCATTGGGAGCACGGAGTCTTAACCACTGGACCACCAGGGAAGTCCCTGACCTGTTTCTTTTTAAGCAACAGAAAACAGTATCAGGAGTAAAGCGTAGGTGGGGTTTTTAGTCTTTACCTACATGACACAATGATAAGACCCAGGTCTTTGCAAAATTTGTTTGTCTATTGGCTCACGGTCCTACTATCTTTTACCCGTAGAAGGCTCCCAAACCCATTCTGACCACTGCTAAAGGGAACTTGAAAACATATTGTATTAATAATCCAGAGTCCATAGGGCAAGTTTTTAGAGAGAACTCAACCAGCAACTTTTGATGAACTATAAATAAGCAACCAGTCTATCAACGTCAGGTGTTTAAAGAAGTAGGCAACATTTTAACAAAATGCTTTCTAAGAAATCACATGTGAAAATATAACTGGTCACAGTCACCAAACTATGGAAGCTATATGGAAATTTGACCACACAGAAATCAAATCAAGACAGTCTCAAACATTTTTATAGATAATAGAGCAGACATTAAAGAGCTGAAAGAGGAGCAGGGATAATACACAGATTGCTACTTAGAACCTGAGAATTTTATGAAAATAAAATCTCTTCTATTTGCCTGGTGGTAGTAGTGGTTAATATCAAGGAATAATATATTGTGGATACAGAACCATGTACAGAGTTTGTCAACAAAAGAAGAAAGAGGCTTGAAATGGCACCAACTTCAACTCTGTGCCATCCCAGTGGACTTGCCAGTTACTTTGGAAGCAAACACTAATCAAAGTGATGGAGTCATTAATCCAAATGCATTGCCAGACAGGCTATTTTGAGTAATTTTTCTCCCTAAATATTACAGAATAATTTTAAATGGTCATTGTAGTGTATCTCTGGTCCATTCTACTTCGCTTAAGCTTAGCAATTTTAAGCTAAGGACAAATACCAATGGACTCCCCACCTCTAGATAATTCCAATCATGTGTTAATTTCTTGGATATTTCTTTCCACCTTTATATCTGGAGCCACAGCAGAATTTCTTAGACTAATTTAAAATCACTTTAGGACAAGATTGGAAAGTTGCTTACTTGTCCAACACAAACACCTATGCTCTCCCTTTTTGTTTCCATTTAAACAAAAAAAAGAGTAAGTTATTTTAAGTATTGTTAGGGTTAAAATAATATGGTGATACATTTATCTCAGAAATAGCTTTATAAAGTTAATTCTGAAATGTTATCAATGTTTTCACTAATTCTAAGTTAGAAGTCACACGGTACCCATTCCTTAATACTTTTTGTCTTTTAGTAAAAATAAAATAAAAGCACACTTAAAATTACCACTGAACTATGAAAGCCTTTAAGTTTTACTTCAACTTTAAAATAATTCAGACTTTACTTACCGCAATTTTTCCAAGGTCTATGCCATAATTCAGTGAACTCCACGAACACTGCTTATAGTTAGGCGTCCAGGGCTCCTCAAAGACTTCCCTCAGGCATTCCCCCTTTTCTCCTTTGAATCCATCTCGACCTGGGACCCCAGGGGTGCCAGGGATGCCATTGGTCCCTGGGCTCCCATCTCGCCCAGGCACCCCCGCGGGCCCTTGTAAGCACATGCCATTATACTGCATCAGAAAAAAGAACGGGGGAAAAACTCCCTTCACTTAAGATTCAAAGACTCAGTCTGATCAGAACTGCATTTATTTTGAGGCCTTGGAGTCAAGAATCCCTTCATACCACTTGCCCATGTTCCAGATGAGTTATTTTTTATATATAAAGAACCAATTTTTAAAGTCATTTCTAAAATATTGGGATTTCTTTCCTATTCTTTTTTTTTGGCAGACTTTACACACACAAAGAAGAGAAAATGATTTCATTTGCTTGCTTTTTTCTACTGCTCATTAAAAGCATACATAAGTTTTAAATGGCTGTATTATAAGGTAGACATAATTTGATATACTGCTCTTTTCTTCTAACCCTACATATTGTAAAGAGACTTGGATTTCAGAATTATACTTTTACAATTTTATGCAAACACTGCACTATTTGGGGATCGTCATTTCTATTTTTTTCTATCGTTAACATTATTGTAAAGAAAATCTTTATCCACATAGCTTTTTTCTTCTTTTCAATTATTTCCCTAAGATAAATTCTCAGAGATATAATTATAAAATGAAATCTTAACTCAATAGTTATCTTACACTGGCAATATCTCTAAGTTGGATAAGCACACCTGCTTCTCCTCCCTATTTTCATGTGGAGGAAGTGTTGGAACACTTCTGGCCTCCCACCCCACGCAGCCCTCCCCACCAAGAAGGGATAAATAATCTCATTGCAAGTGACCATTAGTCTTAGATAGGGTGACAGTAATCTAACAAACTCTTAAGTGCTAGGATTATCTGTTTTCCTTGGGGTGGTGGTGCAGTAGTATCACGTAGAAGTTGAGTGATAGATTCTAGAGGCATATACTCTGGATTTTAATCCTGGCTCCACCACTTATTAGCTATGTGAGATAGAGCAAGTTATTCAACATTTCAATGCCTGTTTCCTTAACCGAAATATGGGGACAAATAATAAAGATTCTTACCTTGTAGGAGATTTAAGTGAGATAATACATAAAATGTACTAGAGCAGTACCTGGCACATAGTATAGTCAGCCATGATTATTCTCATTATTTCCTCAAGACCATGTGAGATAGTGGCCCAGAACAAGTGTGTCCACTCCCTTGAGTGGACTAGGACTGGGGAAGAGAGCATTAGCAAACCTGCTGGCTGACACACATAGCCATAAGCCACACACAGCAATATAGTTGCATCGGTGGTAAAGCTGGATCTCCATCTGCCTAATTCTTGTGCCTATCCCTGAATTGGTCCATTATTAGACCCTTCAAACCGCACACCCAATTCATTTAAATTTTTACTTTAACAATCCTTATTTGTATAAATGATCTAACACTATCATTCTCTATAAATATACTGTCCAGTGAGAACAAAAAAAAATCAAGATTCCTTATATATTAAAATAACTTCAAAGCTTTTTTATAAACATCTTTATTGGAGTATAATTGCTTTACAATGTTGTGTTAGTTTCTGCTGTATGACAAAGTGAATCAGCCATATGTATACATATATCCCCATATCCCCTCGCTCTTGCATCTCCCTCCCACCTTCCCTATCCCACCCCTCTAGGTGGTCACAAAGCACGGAGCTGATCTCCCTATGCTATTCAGCTGCTTCTACTAGCTATCTATTTTACATTTGGTAGTGTACATATGTCAATGTCACTCTCTCACTTCGTCCCAACTTCCCCTTCCCCTTCCCCATGTCCTCAAGTCCATTCTCTACGTCTGCATCTTTATTCTTGTCCTGCTCCTAGGTTCATCAGAACCATTTTTTTTTTTTTTTTTTTTTTTTTTTTTTTTTTTTTTTGTGGTATGCGGGCCTCTAACTGCTGTGGCCTCTCCCGTTGCGGAGCACAGGCTCCGGACGCACAGGCTCAGCAGCCATGGCTCACAGGCCCAGCTGCTCCGCAGCATGTGGGATCTTCCTGGACCGGGGCACGAACCCGTGTCCCCTGCATCGGCAGGCGGACTCTCAACCACTGCGCCACCAGGGAAGACCCATCAGAACCATTTTAAAAAATTTTTAGATTCCATATATATGTGTTAGCATACCGTTATTTGTTTTTCTCTTTCTGACTTACTTCACTCTGTATGACAGACTCTAGGTCCATCCACATCACTACAAATAATTCAATTTCATTTCTTTTTATGGCTGAGTAATATTCCATTGTATATGTGCCACATCTTCTTTATCCATTCATCTGTTGCTGGACACTTAGGTTACTTCCATGTCCCGGCTATTGTAAATAGAGCTGCAATGAACATTGTGGTACATGACTCTTTTTGAATTATGGTTTTCTCAGGGTATATGCCCAGTAGTGGGACTGCTGGGTTGGATGGTAGTTCTATTTTTAATTTTTAAGGAACCTCCATACTGTTCTCCATAGTGGCTGTATCAATTTACATTCCCACCAACAGTGCAAGAGGGTTCCCTTTTCTCCACACCCTCTCCAGCATTTATTGTTTGTAGATTTTTTGATGATGGCCATTCTGACTGGTGTGAGGTGATACCTCATTGTAATTTTGATTTGCATTTCTATAACAAAGCTTATTTTTTAATTTCACCATCTAGGATTGGATATGGTCATATTATTAAATTCAGTAATGACACTGCCTAGGAAAGATCCTTATGTATCTAATGTTTGCCAATCAATCTTCTCACAACACCAATTTGATCTTTATTTTGCTAAATGATTTTTTTTTTTTTTTTTGCGGTACGCGGACCTCTCACTGCTGTGGTCTCTCCCGTTGCGGAGCACAGGCTCCAGACGCGCAGGCTCAGCGGCCACGGCTCACGGGCCCAGCCGCTCTGCGGCATGTGGGATCTTCCCGGACCGGGGCATGAACCCGTGTCCCCTGCATCGGCAGACGGACTCTCAAGCACTGCGCCACCAGGGAAGCCCTGCTAAATGATTTTCATGACTTTGACCAGTGCTATTTTCCTGACTTTAAGAAAAAAAAAAAAAGACACTTCTATTTATTTGCTGCCAGAGAAATAATAAGAAACGTATTTAACAAAATTGCAAAAGTACTCAAAGACATGCTAAAGTATAAAACATTCTAGTTGGCTTTATTTTATACTTAATTTTCATTTTGGTAGATATACTTTAATTTTACTTGGTAGATTTAAATTTAGTAGATATACTTTAATTTTCATTTAGTAGATAGGTTACTTTCACTAACAGATATATGCAATGTTTACACAAAGATTTCAAGTGGGAAGGGAGAAACAATAAAACTTCTGGTATTCTTTGATTTTTTTTTTCACTGTTATTCCCCTCAGAGCAAAGTTTTATTTTTCCATATATGAGCAGTTCTTAACGGGGACAATTTTGTCCCCCAGAGGATACCTGGCAATGTCCGGAGACATTTTTGGTTGTCACAGCTTGGGAGGGAGAGATTGCTATTGGCACCTAGTGGGTAGATGGCAGGGATGCTGCTAAGCATGCTACATGCACAGCACAGTCCCCGTAAGCCCCAAAAGTCAATTGTGCCATGGTTGAGAATTTTTATTCACCTTTTTATCTAAAAACTGCATTTCAGAGACCACATAATTTTACTGAATTCGATTCCACAGGTATTACGTCTGCCTTCTTTCACTTCTTTCACTAACCCAGCACATGATCAGTATCAGGTAGGGGTTCCATAAATGTCTGTGGAAGGAACCCCTGTTTCTTTCACTGGCCACCAGGGGGCAGAGCTTGTTGCACGCTTGAAAGGAAGGCTTTGAAAGATCCTGTACAAAGAAGCTGCTTTATAGAATCTGTTGAAACCTTAATGACTGTGTGGATTCTTTTCCCCCAGCAAAACCAAATCCAATTACAGGATGCACCTGAGCCAGGCTGCACAATAAAGTTTTCCAAGTCGGGCTAGAGTTGTGGGAAACCGCAGGTACTGTAAATCCTTGGAGGGAAAGAAAAAAGTTGCTAGCTTTATAGGGAAAGGGGGTATTTTGTGTATCATAACGACAGATTCATAAAATGCAGACTGCACATGAACCACATTCATTTGGTACAGTTTTAAACAATTTAGGCACTAAAAATAGAACTGTAGCCCTGAACACACAGTCTGCTTTGTGGAGCAAAATTACATAGCACCACACCAAAAAGTGCAGTGTGGAACGGCAGGAATTTTTTTACAGAGCGTTTGAATCTGGCATAGAACTAGCTTCCAGGGAGCTTGGCTTATTAGCTCAGTTTACAATGGCAGCTTAACAAATTTGAAACAGTTTTTTATCAAAAAATGCCCCCTCTTATGTCCTGCAATGCCTGTAACACTATATTTGTCTGCTTAAAGATTGAAGTTTATCATATACCAAGGAATATAGTGGTTTTGAAAGAATCACTCTTGCTCCAGGGTAGAGACCCACTCTGCCCTTCACTGGGTTTGTTGACTTTTAGAAGGAAAGAGCTTTAAGTAAACAGGCCTTCCCATAGATTACCCCTTCAGAAAGCACTTGGGCTATTTATTTGCTCTCCTGGTAACTGTCTTCTCCCCTTAGTTCGGCTGTGATGCTCCTACCTGGTGCTCACAGGCTGAAGACCCAGGGTGTCTGGAAGGGCTGCCCATCTGTCTAAACAGAACAGTGAAATGGGTCCTTGGAGGGTTAGTGCTGGGCCCCTTCATTTCCCCTTCTGATCGTAAACCCTCTGAACAATTCCTGGCCCAGCTGTGGTCGTCCAACAAAGTAAACTGCAGCCCATACTCCCTAGGAAGATGGCCCAACATGACTCACTGTCATCAAGTTACAGAGTTGGACGGATGTTGGGTGAGGATTGTTATTCTCTCCCGCTGGCAGACGTGGTCACCAGCCCCAACAAAGGACACGTTGCAAGTCCCTGGCCCAGGCCCACCCAGGAGATCAGTTAGCCCAGGGTGTCCCAGGCAGCTCCCTGGCCCACGTTCTAACCTACCCAAGCTCCCCATTCTACTCTCATTGCAGCCCTAACCCTCTCCATCCCTGCGGGGGGTGGGGGTCGGGAATCGATGGGGGCTCAGAGGTCAGAAATTATTGGGCGACTCCCTGTACTCTGGGGCGTCCCACACGACCCGCGGCGCATCTCTGGTTCACGATGGCCCTCTCATACCGGTCTACCTCGCCAGTTCCAGGACTCCACTACCCGCAAAGCCCAGGTCCTTCCTTCCCTGGAGACTCAGACAAAGCGGGACCCCCAGGCGCACGCTAGACATACACCCCTCCCCCGTCCCCGCTCGGGGCTCTGTCCCCTCCACCGGACTCACCAGGTCCACCACCTCCCTCTGCCGGAGCACAGCCTTTTGCTTCCCCTTGGGGGTCTCGGAGGCGCTCGACGGCGCCTGCAGCTGCAGCAGCAGGAGCAGCAGGATGCCGAGGAGCCGCTGCGGGGAGCCGGTGGCGGGGCCCTGGAGGCGCATGGCGCGCGGCGGCCCCGGGACGCGCAGAGCAGGCGAGGAGGAGGAGGAGGAGGAGACGACCCGGGAGCCGAGACGTGATCCCAGTCCGGCCCCGCCGCGCTCCGAGGCCACCGCCGGCTGCATCACTGCGCCTTTCAGCCGCACGCTTCCCTCCCGCCCCCCGGACACAGGAGTTTCCCTCCCTTCATAGGTCGGAGCCCTCACCCCGAGCCCGACGCGGGGCGGGCCGACAGCCGGGCCCGCCCCCTCCTGCGGCCGCTCTGCCCGCGCGGACCCTCGGGGGCTGTGCAGGCAGCTGGGATCAGCCCCCCTGCAGAGGCGGGGGAGGGGGGTTGGGGTTGGGAGGGGTGGTGCGGGTGCGGGTGGCCGTGTTTAGTGAACCACAGGTGGAGGCTTCGAGAACCGAGTGGAGACGGTACCGTTGAAGTGAGCATTGAAGAGGCCCGTGCCTTCACCTGGGTCCAGGAACACCTGGGTCAAACCCTGGCACCGTGGGCGAGCTCTTTTGAGAGATGACGTTTTTGGGGGGCGTAGGAAGGGCTGGGAAGGAGTCATAGATAGCATCAGGTTCTCCCAGGGGCCCATGACCCACACAATCACCTGCTTCACAGGGTGCTAACACAAAGCTCCAGGAACCACACAGTCTTTAACGCACACTCTCTGTCCTCTTGGCAGTACTGTGGAAGTTGATACCTCCTCTGCTTGCCCCGTTTACAGACGGGGAAACTGAGGATCGGGTGGTTAGGCAACATTCAGTGGTAGAAGTCCACTTCTGAGCAGTCATTCTTGACCTCTGATTGATAATTAGCTTTTTCTAACCCCCTCTGTCCTCCTTTGTCCATTCTGGAAGAAAGCATCCTCAGAGACCCAGGCCACCCACCAGCTAGGGTCAGGCTAGAGCAGGAGTTCCTTTATACACCACTAGCTGGAGTCAGGCAGGACAGGAGTCTTGCCACACCACAACCTCTTGGCAACCACAGAGGCTGCCAACAGAATGGTGATGATGCTGAGGTCAAATTCAGCGCAGCCGGGTTCTCTTTACAGACCCAGCAAGGTTCTGGGAAGTTATGGTGGGCCCAACAGATGGATATGAAAAAGAAGGAACAGTCTGGCAGGGCAGCAGTTAAGGGCAGTTCTAGGAATGTTCCCTCCTGGGCCAGTGCCTAGATTCAGGTAAATTCCATTTCTGTTTGTCAGAAGAAACAAACATCCAAATGGGTTCTACAGCCAGGACTGGCTGCATAATATGTGGAGCCCGGTGCACATAAAAATTCAGGGTCCTTTGTTAAAAAAATTATTAAGAATTTCAAGACAGTGTTAACAGAGAAATACAACAAGCATGGGACCTGTCTTAGTGCAGCCACACGGGCTGCTCACCCATGAAACCAGCCCTGTGTAAAGCTGAACAGGCTCCCAGCTGATGCCCTTACGTAGCGAAACCAGTGTAGTGGCAGCAGTCTACAGGCTGGAGAGGAGAAGAGGGCACCACCAGAGTCTGTCTTCTATCCACAATTCTTGCCGCTGTTACTGCTGCCGCTACTACCACCCAGTGACTTCAGATGGTCCCTTTCTGTGTGAATTTGGGTCGAGATTAGCAATTAGCTAATCCTGTGTTAACATCCATGTGTTTTTAATCTACACATTCACATAGTTAATTAAGTTACACTGCAAGATAAGTAAACCAGATACTGTTATCTATATTTCAAAGATAATATATAATAATGTATAAGTGCTTTACAGCATACAGAGGGCTTTCATATACCCTGTCTCTCAGATCCTAAAATTATCATAAAAGTACTCCCACTATGGGTTTGATGAACTTCACTCTCTCTATGCTTACTTCTATACGTCTGTGGGTTTGCAAAGTCATTTTTCCTACTACCTCTGGAATTTGAGTTTTCTTGGTTTAAAACTTAGACCCATTCTACCATTATAGATTTTTAGTTTACATTGGGGATTATGGATTAAAGTCCTAGGTGCTACTTCCAGAGTGATCTTTCCTGAAGATTTCCAAATGTTCTACATATTTTCTGTTCAAATATTTAACTTTTTTTCCTATCGAACTATTTTTTTTAATTAAAAAAAATTTTTTTTTTAATTTTTGGCTGTCTCACGTGGCATGCAGGATCTTGGTTCCTCAACTGGGGATAGAGCCTGTGCCCCCTGCAGTGGAAACACAGAGTCTTAACCACTGGACCACCAGGGAAGTCCCACTAGTGAACTATTAATGCATTTCTTATGTCATAAAAACGCCTTTTTTTATAGATTTTTTTTTCATACAGTTAGTAACTTTTTTCTTAAATTTTATTTTTGGCTGCATTGGGTTTTTGTTGCTGCATGTGGGCTTTCTCTAGTTGCGGCAAGCGGGGGCTACTCTTTGCTGTGGTGCGCTGGCTTCTCATTGTGGTGGCTTCTCTTGTTGCAGAGCACGGGCTTTAGGCGCGCAGGCTTCAGTAGTTGTGGCTCGCGGGCTCTAGAGCGCAGGCTCAATAGTTGTGACCCACGGCCCCAGCTGCTCCGCGGCATGTGGGATCATCCCAGACCAGGGCTCGAACCCGTGTCCCCTGCATTGGCAGGCAGATTCTCAACCACTGCGCCACCAGGGAAGCCCCCTAGGTGTGTCTTTGATGCATCAGTTGATGATAAACATTTCAAAGTATCACATAATCACCGCCTGTCAGTCCAAAATTTCATTTCAGCAGCATTTCTATCTTTGTAAACAGTATCTGTGCAATTATTTGATACTTTTGTCGTATCTTCTAAAAAAGTAGTGATAGTAATGATAAGAACTCTTAAACTTCGTATAGTTGAGATACATATAGAAATAAATGGGCTGAAAGTGCCAACTGTTTAGAATCAATGGGACACTTACTAGAATTAAGGTGGAAGGACTTTTGTATTAGTCAAGGTCAAGGTCTAGTCAGAGTAACATAAACCATGCTAGATATTTCAACCAGAGGAGATTTAATACAGGATATTGTATTGTATTTCCAGATGTTGGAAAGCCAGGATGCTGAGGTAAACCAGACAGTTACTGAAGGAAGCAGCTGCCACACCTAGGGCTGGAATCCAAAAGCGAAGAGTCTCTTGGGGAGGTCCTAGAAGGTAGAGCTTGGAGGAAGTCCCAACCCCAACTCTAGGGTGCCTAGTTGGTCCTTAGACTTCTGGCTGGAGCGCCGAATGCATAGTATTTGGACCACCAAGGAGGTCATGGGCAGCTGGTGCTGGTACCTCCGAGGGAGTATAACATGGCTGCTGCCAAGAGAAGCTGGAGGCTAAAGCTGTGGCTATCCTCTGCTGAGTTACTTACTCAGTACTTTTACCTGGTACTTATAAAGTGCTCAATATACATTAGCTATTATTATTTTTATTATAAAAGTAGGGGATTCTGTATAAAATTAAAGGAAGCCTTGATTTAATAGATGACAACCTACAAAACAATTGTATCATTCAGGATCCAATTAGGACACAGAAACCACTCCGGGTATTTAAAACAGAAGGAATTTAATGTAGGAAGTTGACCACAAAGGCTAGAAGCTCAGCAGGGGACAGTGAAGCAACCCCAGACTGGTCATAGCTATAAGCTGCTACCACCCCTAAGCTGGAGAGACATAGGTGACCAGTCAAAGCTGGGATCATACTGGGCTTGTCCATTGGAAGCTGGAACCAAGGAAGAGATGAAGCCACTACCAGAGAGGGAAGATGATCAGTACTCTGGCTTCTCCCCTTTTGCCACCCTCCAATTTCTGATGGACCAGACCCAGCTAGAGGAAGAGAAAGGAAGGGAGGGAGGGAGGGAGAAGAAAGGAAAAGTAGTGATATTAATGATAAGAGCCTGGGAAACAGACAGAAGCCTGGAAACAGCCTGCAGAGGTCAGCCTCCTGGGATACAGAGCAGGGCAGGGGAAGCACAAAGAACGGTACTGAGGGCACACAGCACTGATAAGTCCTGAAACGGGGGACTGAATTCCTCCCTCCACTGGCTCAAGTTCACACATGCACACACAGTCAGCAATAAAATCCAACAGTGTAGTGGCTTCATCTACGTTCCTAAATCCCTAGATTACCAGACTGTTCAAATCGGTATTAAATGGTTAAGCTACCCACATCCTGCACTGATAGACATTAAATATACATTTCCCTTACCAGCTCACGAGTGATTGGAATTTTTATAGTCCTAAAAGAATAAAATTTCATGGAAAATTATAGAACCGAAATCATTGATGAATGATGAGTAAGAGTCCCTTGCCCACGATTGTGGCAAGTACATTCTACATGCATCCTGTTTTATTTGTGCATATGTATACAGCTGGAAACTGGCATCCTTTGCAGTGCTTGAGGGCAAGCCCCGGTCTGTGTTAGACCAGAAGAGTTACACTTCGAGTTACATTTCCTTTATTCTGAGTCACAGCATGCTACATGCTTTCTACTTGGGTAGTCTTGCATTTCCTGTCAAATCTTCTTCCTTTTTCTTAAGTTACCCAAAGCTGTGGACTTCCTTTCCCTCTTCATTATGCCCTGTGTACAGAGGTTTTGAAATCAGCATCCTCTGAACAGACTCTGCATTGTAAGAATTCCTTAGAAAATTCTTCACCGTGGACATTTGTGTTTGAAAATGGTCAAGATTAAAGACGTTTCTGGACAGTTCAGATGAGTCTTTGCAGCCTGTGTCTCTTTCCAGGCACAAAGCACTGTCTGTTTTATGACAAAAGAAAGCCAAAGTAAGCAGGATATTTGGAATTACATCTTAAAACATTTAGGTTTACAAAATACATCGAGGTCTCCTGTCCCCATCCACAGATATCCAACCCCATCAGCTAAAACGTGGATTCTGGTTACTTTTTTTCTCCAGCTCCCCTGATATGATTGCTTTGTTGATATAAAGTCAGACCATTGCAATGGAAATTGAAATAAGCCAGTAATATTAATCTCCTCCCTCACCTATCAGAGTTTTTATCAAATGACAAAGCAAGCTGAATGCAGTTTTACAACTCTCAAATCTGTCCAATAGAGGATGCTAAACAGTGACAAAATGAGAATTGACTGGTGACAGGTGAGAGAAAGAGATCAAGAGGTTTGGATACAAAACACGAAATGGGTAAATGTCCAAAGAAAAAACAAAAGTTAATGGAATAGGGGACTTCCGTGGTGGTGCAATGGTTAAGAATCCACCTGCCAATGCAGGGGACACGGGTTCAAACCCTGGTCCGGGAAGATCCCACATGCCGCAGAGCAACTAATCTCGTGCGCCACAACTACTGAGCCTGCGCTCTAGAGCCGGTGCTCTGCAACAAGAGAAGCCACCA
This sequence comes from Phocoena phocoena, assembly GCF_963924675.1. Lineage (NCBI taxonomy): Eukaryota > Metazoa > Chordata > Mammalia > Artiodactyla > Phocoenidae > Phocoena > Phocoena phocoena. The sequence continues at coordinate 47,863,097 of NC_089235.1, read as the reverse complement.
CAATGAGAAGCCCGCGCACCACAACACAGAGTAGCCCCCGTTCACCGCAACTACAGAAAGCCGGTGCGCAGCAACAGACCCAATGCAGCCAAAAATTAATTAATTAATTTTTTAAAAAGTTAATGAATAATTCATTGTCAAGTATGGCATAGTGGTCATAGGACTTGCTACCCACTGTGTAGAATTTAAGTCTAGGCAAACTCCCTTCCCATGTTCCTTACCATGATTTGAAAATAACCCTTTGGCAACATTAATAATACTTTGGCAGTATTATCAGAATCATCAGAATTACAGAATTATCAGTGTTATCAGAAACATCCTCTTACCACTTTCCCTTCTAACTCTTGGCTAGATTAATGATTCCTATTTTTATGGACACTGCCCCCCCTTTATTTATGGATTCTATGGAAAGCATGTTTGAAATTTATAGGTGACCCAAAGCTGGAAGAGATAGCTCAAGTTGTCTGCACTAAAGCCAGATGGGAAAGATCAGCTTTGCAGCAGTTTCTGAGAAAAAGATCAGGGAGGATAGATCTGGGGGTGAGGGGAGCAGGGCGGAATTAGCCTCTGGCTAAGTGAAAACCACAGAGTTGTTATACAGAGGAAAGTCATCTGACACTGAATAATGAGAGAGAATAAAAAGTCTCACTTATTCATTAAACAGATATAAAGTCTACTCACCCCATCCATATACAAATTTCCTTTGGATCTTAAATTCACCGATTAGATGCTGCCACTAGTTGTGTGTGACTCCCATACCAGGGGTGATAAGAAACACCCTGGAGCTTGACCTCCTCAGGGTTTTATTGTGAAATCTCTTCATTAGGTAACTGGAGTCTTTGGCAAGGACCTTAATTTTTAAGTGACCGCTCCCTCGAGCATCACAGGAAATTTGTACTCGTGTCCTAGTCCTTGCTACCACTTCCGTTTAGGTAGAATTCTTCTGAGAGCCAGGTCACATCCTCAGCGTCTGCTTGATATGTCTCCAGGAGCTTCAGCTTCTTGGTAATCCTTTATTAAGTGTCTGATGACATGTCCAGGTTGTGTTTGGAATGTCAGATTCTGGGGCTACCTCCCAGTCCCCTTGCCTCCCCAGCCCATATTCATGCACGTAGACAAAGGCAAAGTCCTGAATTTCTGCTCTGATTGTAATTATATGGCTCCATATTTCACAATTATCAAGGCCAGGATGATGTAGCTACTATAAACAAAGGTAATCTTAGTGGCATTATAACCACTATAAGAAACAAATCCACTGACAGACATACACTGTCCTGCATGGTGAAGAACTTGCTGGAGTACTGTATTCTCTTCTAGGCAGCATGTTTAAGAGGAACATGGGCAAATACAGCACAGGAATGTTTCTAAGTAGAATGAGCGTGAGTGTAAGGGGGTTTAGAAACCATCTCAAAGAAGGAACAGTCGAAAAAATCAGAGCATGGTGGCTTAAGAGGAGACAAGATGCAAAAATCTGAAGGGCTGTCACAAAAGGGAGAGAAGAGCCTTGGTCTATTGCACTAATAGGGTGGTGTAAACTTCTCTGAGAGTCACTGCTACGTTCCAGGAAGCGCGAAGAGTGGAAGTGATCATTGAGGATGTTGCTTGCATTGCAACAGACATCCCCGTGTCCTGGCTGTGGGTAGGCAGGAACAGAGGTGCTGTCAGAACGTGCAGTGGGGGAATTCCCTGGTGGTCCAGTGGATGGGACTCCCAGCTTTCACTGGTGAGGGCCCGGGTTCAATCGCTGGTCAGGAACTAAGATCCCACAAGCCTCGTAGTAGTTAAAAAAAAAAAAGTACGTGTAGTGGTACCTCTGTGAGGCCTCCTCTTTGGGGATCGTTCGCATAGGGCAATTTCAGTTGATTCTGGAAGACCAAGGCTACATTCCGGAAATAGGCATGTGGACAAAGCATCCCCCTACCCCCCAGCCTCTCCACCCAATTAGGCTTTCAGAACGGTCTAGCTAGAGACCCAGCCCTTACTTCTTCTGGTCTGCTATTTGCTTTACCTTTCCACTCTATTTTTAAAGTATAGGACTTTATTAGACTGCGGTTTTGAAACTCACCTACATTTTAAAAGCCATTCCTTTCCAGTTCAAGGACAGATAGACTTTGGATTTCAGGACACATGCTGGGCAATACAGATTTATTAATTGAATAACTAAATATGGATTAGCATTCTTCCAGAGGCAGAAACATGAAATGACCCTGTTGTGTGTTCCCTTTCAAGGGTAAGAGCGTTCCTTCCTGAGTCCTCCCTGTAGACTTCCTTCCAGTCTCACTGGCCAGGATTGTCTCACATGCTTGTTGCCTAAAACAAATCTCTTTGGCAAGAGAAATTACCTCTGTGGGGCTAAAAAGAGACTGTGCCTCCCCTGAAGAGCATGGCTTCTTGGAGGACAATGAACATTTGGGTTCTATTAGCAAAAGGAAGAAGGGTGAGTGGCAGGCATAGCCGGTTGACTATTGGGTAGGCACCTGAGTTTATCTGCCACAAGATAAGATAAACTGAAACCCTCAAAGTGATAATCTTGCCATTTCTCCCTTCCTGTCAACCTCAGGAAAGTCCTTCGTTTATTTATCCAACCAACCGTCAGTCATTTCAGTTCTGGATATCTTTTGGAAATGGGAGACTCCTGGGTGACAGGCTTAGGGCAAAGCACCAGAGGAAGTAAACCCTTAAGTTCAAAGGATGTATCACCAAGTTCCATTCATAGATATTAACCCATGATACCTACTCTCTTCTTGTACTGGTACTTTTCCTAGTATACAAAGGCCAATCAGAGAACGAGCTCTAATTTTAGGGGAATAGCACCATCTCAGTGTGGTTGCAATGGAATGTTCCTGAGAAGATCCATTTTTATGAGTGTCTTATGCTAAGTCCAAGAAGCTTGCATACATTTTTCTGCTTACTCAGTGTCTTGTCAGTAATGTTTGCTTCCCCCCTCCACAGTAATTCTAATCTCAAAGGAATGTGCCTTTTCCTTCTGGGATGATCATCTGGGGGGCCCCACTTTCCAAAGAGCCTGTGTAAGCCTGGGAAATGCCACTGACAAGCAAAGGTTTTCTGGTCAGTCATTCTTCCATGGGCATTTTACTGTCTCTTGATAATGTCTCGGATGAAACTTAGGCTCTCGCCTGATGCTCATATTCTTTTCTAGGCTCATTACAGTCTCCACGTTCCTGAAGGATTGGTCCATTGGTAGAAACTCAGTTATTAGGCACTGGTTTCCAAATTACTATTAATGATTGCTATCATGCCTCTATTATAATAATCATTATTGTACTTTAGCTCACTAGCTGGTTGTTTCCACACCAGTCTTTTTTTCCACTGATGCGGTCGTTATTTCCACGCCAAAGAAGAAAGTATGAGTCCTTGTGATGTTTTCTCCATTTACAGAGTTCTCCACCAATTTATCTATTTGAAAGAGGTATAAGATGATTGCTCCGTTCCTTCTTCTACTCTGCTTGCTGTAGTTCAGTGCATCAGTAAAAATGATATGTATATGCAGTTTATAAGTTTATAAGTTAATAGTTCTCAGTAAAATACCTGCCTAATTGATCATCACCTTTCATAAAACATCTTTTAAATGTATGTAGATAGAAACTTTGAGTTTTAATTAGATCAAAAACTTTCACGGTAAGTACTTAGAGGGGATAACACACATATGGCAATTAACCTTTTATGTCCTTCAGTGCTAATTTTTTTATAGCCATATTTTTGGTTCCCCCAAAGATTTCCAAAATGGCAAGGATTGTATCTGACATGTTTTTGTATCTTTGACAATACTTAAAGCAATGTGTGGGGACACATAATAGATGTTAAATAATGTGAATCATATTGAACTGAAATTCTAGCCTTGCCTTCCTGTGATTCTAGAGTAGCCAAAATAGATGGGATGATGATCAATCTCTTTTGAAATCTGTCAACAAAATAAAGTTAAAAATTTGGCTCAACAATGAGAAAACAAATACCCCTATCAAAAAATGGGCAAAAGACCTGAGCAGATACCTCAGCAAAGAAGATTTATAGATAACAAATGAGTGTATGAAGAGATATTCACATCATATGTCATCAGAGAATTGCAAATTAAGACAACACTTACTGGTACCACTACATACCTATTAGAATGGTCAAAATCCAGAACACTGACAACACCGAACGTGGAGCAACAGGAACTCTCACTCATTGCTGATGGGAATGCAAAACAGTACAGTCACTTTGGAAGACAATGTGGTTGTTTCTTACAAAACTAAACACATTCTTACCACCTGAGCCAGCAGTTATGCTCTTTTGTGTTTACATGAGTTTAAATGAGTTGAAAACTTATGTCCACACAAAAACCTGCACATAGATATTTATAGCAGCTTTATTCATAATTTCCAAACCTTAGAAGCAGCCAAAATGCTCTTCAGTACGTGATTCCAAGTAAATGACATTCTAGAAAAGGCAAAACTATGGAAACGGTAAAAAGATCAGTGGTTTCCAGGAGTGGCAGGGTCAGAGGAGGAGGGAAGGATGAATAGGCAGGGCACAGAGGATCTGGTGGGCAGTGAAATTATTCTGTATGATACTATAATAATGGACACATGACATTATTTATTTGTCAAAACCCATAGAATATACAACACCAAGAGTGAACCCTAATATGAGGTGTGGATTTTGGGCGACAATGGTGTGCCCATGTATGTTCTTCTATTGTAACAGATGTACCAATCTGGTGAGTGATGGTGATAATGGGAAAGCCTATGCATGCGTTGGGCAGGCGGTATATGGGAAACCTCTATACCTTCTGTTCAACTTTGCCGTGAACTTAAAACTGCTCTAAAATAAAGTCTGTTTTTTTGGTTTTTTTTTTTAAATTGGGTATGATTGTATAGAATAGTATCGTGTTGAATAAGGTCCCCATGAATTTATGGCTCTGGGTCATTTTTTGAACAAAGTCTGCCGAGAATTGCCATTTCCCCCTTTGCAGAAATCACTTTGAACGTGCAAAGCAGATCTGTATGGAGTGGCATTTCTCTAAGTATGTACAAAACGGTACAGGAACTCAGGGCATAGCCAAAAGCTTTAAACCTGTCATCTAAAGGTTCTGTATCTGTTTCATTTTTTCTCACCAGGCCTCAGATTGGGAAAAGCTTTCAGCTTACCAGTTATTATTCTGCTCTGCCATCATTCCCCCATGTTTATAGCAGAATCTTCAAGCATTTCACACTGAAGGTTGAAGTCCCTGAAGGCATAAACCACATTTCCTCAGCCGGCTGGTTACTGCTGCCTTCCCTGCTGACTCCTGACCATCAGTGATCCACAGATGTGCCCACTCTGCACAAACCCTACCATGTCCTCTTACTTTGCAACTCATTTTGCAGTATAAACAAGCTCAAATTCAGTCGTATTGGGTGGAATGATGTAACTCTAGTTGAGATCATCAGAGATCTGCTATATACATTCTTATAATATTTCAATAAACATTCATTGAGCATCATTTGTGTGATAGACACTTTGTGTTGGGGGTTATGTATCACCCCCAACGAGCTGATTCTTATATCAGTTAAGATGCTTTCAGCAGCAGGTAACAGAAAATTGTGTGGCGTAAACAATAAGGAAATTTCTTTTCTCTATTGACATGAAGTTCAGAGGGAAGGCTATTCCACGTGACTCAACACATGATCAAGGATGCGGATTTTTTCCATTTTTCTGTTCTGCTACTCTTAGGGCTTTGGCTTTGTCCTCACGTCATCACCCACCCCGGGAGGAGAGTCAGTCCAAGTGTCCCTGCTGCATGCAACAATGTCGAGAGGAAGAAAAGGAACATCTCTCATGATGTCTCCTTTTTAGGAGGAAGAGAATCTTTCCCAGCAGCCCCCAGTCCTTTTACATCTCATTGGCCAGAAGGGGATCACAAACTCAACCCTAGAATAATCCTTAACTAGGGAAGGGTGATAACCACAATAGACTTCAGCAAATCAAGAAGACTCTCCACGTAGAATAGAATCGCTGTGTGAGTCAACTGGGGTAGTTGGTGACGAAAACAGATGGGGGAATGAATGTTGAGTTGGTAACCAACAGCTTCTGGTTGAGGACACAGGTATGTATAACAGGATGCTAAAGATGACTGTTCCCTTTTCCTCAGAACTTTGGATGAAGCCCGAGTAGAGGACACATCCCCGCACATTCTACGGAGAGGTGCTAGAGATGCCTGTAGTACAACACTTGACCCCTCAGCAGGCAACAATACTCACCCTCTTCAGACTATGTACCCTCTGTGTACTCATGGCTCTGGCTGCCTTTACTCAGCATATGTTTGAGATCCATCTATTATTACAAAATCAGTAGTTTGTTTCTTCTCATCACTGAGCAAAATTCCATGGTTTGTTTATCCATTTATCAGAGATTATACCCCATGAGCATTTACAGTTTAGGATGAGTGAGTGAGTGCATCAGCTCCTTTCCAGAGAGCAGGATTTGGCCCCAGGGGCTAGAGCTCTGGGGTGTTCCCACTGCAGAGGGATGACCCCCAAGGCCAGAAATGTGCTGAGAGCAGACGACACTGTGCCAGCGAGCTGCTTCCACCGGTGGAGGGGGACCAGATGCAAGTCCCAGGGAACTCCTGGGGATTCTCTAAGAAGGTGAGAAAGCACAGATTTCCCTCTCCTTATAACTTGTCACCAGGGCTCATTTTGTTCTGAGATTTTTGGGCAAGAATCCAAGTTATACCATGGGCTGCTGCAATGGAATTTTTCCCCTCCTGCCTGACAAAGTCCTGGAAAACAGAAGGCAGAGGGAGACAGGGAGGTTCCCCTACCGTCTCAACCCAGCAGGATACATTATTAGCAAACTCTTGGCCTTGAACTTAGGAGTCAAGTCCAGTATATCTATTTCAATTCCAATTTTCTGTTGGTGTTACAGTAATCCTAGACCTCAGCACATCCAGAGCTATGAGCTAAACATTTAATTCCTTCGTATATTTAACTCATGTGGTTATGAGTCACTGTTAATACATTCAACAGATATGCCGGTCTCCAAGCTGAATATACAAAGTCAGGGTTTTAACTGTTTTTCTTAGTGATTTACTCATGTCTGCATACCGGCCGTCCAGCTTGGCCGATCAAAGCCATCTTGAAATATTTAACTTAGAATTCAGTATAGGACTAAAACATGTCAACTATTTCTAAGATCTCTATCCAGAGACACAGATCACTCATCAAAGTCAAGTTTCAAACCAAGTTACAGTAGGAAGTAAAATCAACTATGTATTTTATACATTAATATTAAACTTGGAATAAATGAAAATTTACATCATGTAGGAAATTTTCATGCATATAGAAACAAGCATATTGTGTCTTTCACAAAATTGAAAAAAAAAAGGAACATTTATCTGGTGAGCAATAATTTTCTTTCTTTCTTTCTTTCTTTCTTTTGGCCACACCACGCAGCTTGTGGGATATCTTAGTTACCTGACCAGGGATCGAACCTGGGGCCCTGGCAGTGGAAGCTTGGAGTCCTAACCACTGGTCTGCTGGGGAATTCTGGGACTGAAGCCTTAACCTGTTTCTGTCTCCAGACGGCCAGTGTCAGAATTGAATTAACTGCTTGGTGGTGTGGAAAATACATCCACGTTGGAACAGATTTTCTATAACCTGCTTTTTTTTTTCACCACTGATACTTCCTGGACTTCTTTTCCTATGAATATTTAGAGTTACTCCTTGTTTTTTTTTTTTTTTCTTTTTAAGGGATATTACGGAACATAGGTTTTTTTTTTTATTTGTTTTTAACAAACTGTGTTGGGTCTTCGTTGCTTCGCCCAGTCTTTCTCTAGTTGCCGCGAGCGGGGGCTACTGTTCGTGCGTGGGCTTCTCATTGCAGTGGCTTCGCTTGTTGCAGAGCATGGGCTCTAGGCATGCAGGCTTCAGTAGTTGTGGTGCGTGGGCTCAGTAGTTGTGGCTCGTGGGCTCAGTAGTCGTGGCTCGTGGGCTCTAGAGTGCAGGCTCAGTAGTTGTGGCACACGGGCTTAGTTTTTCCGCAGCATGTAGGATCTTCCCGGATGAGGGCTCGAACCCGTGTCCCCTGCATTGGCAGGCGGATTCTTAACCACTGCACCACTAGGGAAGCCCCCTCCTTGTTCTTTATAATATTTTCACAGTATTCCATTCAATGGAATGAATTATATAACGAGTTGCATATTTGTAGACACTTAAGTTTCTGTTATAAATGATGCATCAATTAATATCATTGAATAATATTCTAGTATAAAGCTTATCCCTATCTGAATTTACCTTGATGGTTTATTCAGTTACTTGCTTATAGTCTGACACCCCCTGGGATATGAGCCCCATGAAAGTAGGGTCTTGTCTCTTGTTCCTCATTATATTGCTAGCACCCAGGAGTTAATATTATTTGTTGTTATTTCTGGGAGCACTTGGACATTTCTAGATCCCTTCCACGAGGCATGAAAGCCAAGGGGAACGTGGCGGGAGGTAGCTACTTCTGCTCTCTCCCTGCCTAGTTCCCTCACTTAGCCACTTAATAACTCTTTTCTGCCTAAGCAGTGCCCTTTTGGAGATTTGCTTCTCTGAAACCTTCAAAGTTTCCAGTCTGAAAATTAGGAACCAGTTCAGGTCTCTGGAATTCCACCCCCCCGCCCAGCTCCTTTCCTTTTTACAACTTATCTGGCTGCATGGGGTAGGTGGGGAGCCAGGACACGTTCAGTCACTCACATCCCTAGACCCCTTTGCTCCTGATGGAATCCAATGGATTATTTCCCATCTGTGTATCTTCTTTGGTGATGTGTCTATTAAGGTCTTTTGCCCATTTTGTAAATCGGGTTTTTTGTTCTTTTATTTTGAGTTTTAAGGGTTCTTTATATATTTTGGATAACAGTCTTTTATCAGATGTATCTTTTGCAAATATTTTCTCCTAGTCTGTGGCTTGTCTTCTAATCCTCTTGACTGTCTTTCATGGGGCAGAAATTTTTAATTTTAATGAAATCCAGCTTATTAGTTATTTCTTTCATGGATCATGCCTTTAGTGTCATATCTAAGTCATCTCCAAACCCAAGGTCATCTAGGTTTTCTCCTATGTTATCTTCTAGGACTTTTTTGTATTTTACATTTAGGTCTATGATCCATTTTCGTTTTTGTGAAGGGCATAAGTTCTATGTCTAGGCTCTTTTTTTTTTTTTTGCATGTGGATATCCAGCCGTTCCAGCACCATTTGTTGAAGTATGTGAATTTTTTCAATCTTTACTTTGACCTAGCCAACCCTGATTAGCAACACAGGGTTTCAGGAAAGCAAAACCTGTCTTTTTCCGTTTGATTTTCCAAAATCTCTATGGCTTGTCTGAGTGGTTCCTCGTTTAGTTTTACCGCCTTAATTTTCAAGACTGCATGCTAAATTTTTGTCTTTGGAGGTCTCTGATAAATGATACCTCCGTCTGAAATCAGTTGAGAGATTGATACAGGAGTCAGCCAGATGAAGATAAAAATCCTACTTTTGTTAACATTAAACACCTACCGGAGAAAGTGGTTTATTGTGAGAGCCACGTGGGCTCGCGTGTGCTCCTTGCCTCCTGACCCTCCAAAGTTGAGACCTCAGAACAGGTCACCCAAGGGACAACTGGAGCTTCCAGAACAGACTCATTTGCCTGAGTGTGCATGATGGAGGCTTGATGTGGGGTTTTCTTAGAGGTTCCCAAGCTTACACCCACTCCCATCACCCTCCAACCCCCCCCCCACATTTAATATTTATCCATTTTAAACTGGAATGCCAAGAGCACCCTTTGCTTTCCTTCATGAACAGGCTTTTACAACCAGGAAATGATCCTGTTTCCAAATCCAAAGTGATATGGAATAAGTGTCTTAGCAAAATATTTCAAAAAACAAAGTTGTCTTGTTGTCATGGACCCCTGTTCTTTGTATGAGACACATAATGTTAACTGCTTGGTGTATCTGGAGTCCCGTTCCAGGAGGAGTTTGCCTGCAGCCTGGGGTCCGGACAATGGCTGCCTTTGGGACCTCACCTCCACCGCCTGGAAATGCTAAGGAGGGACTGTAGCACCTGCCTCTTGGGAGGAACACAATCCAACTTGGACACCAGCCTCTAGTTTTGCAGAAACCATAAAACTGAACCAAAACATACAAACAAAATAGCTACTGGGAGTTCCTGAGTTCAGGTTTACAGTGTGTGCGTAATCTTGCCAAAATATAACTTACCTTTTCTTCTTGGCTTGTTTCTGGAGCTGAATGGCAGACCCAGCAGTGGGAGGCTCTCATGGCCCACAGCTGGGCCTTGTCTTTGGCTGATATATATAGTACTCCTATTGGCACATTTAGTGAATCTTTGGTTTAAGTGTCAGGTGGTTAAGAAGGTTATTTTTGCTCCTGGCAAACATGTTAAGAGGAGAAGTTGACTCACCTGGTCTGGAGGGAAAAGACTATGTCAATTGCTAAAATCAAGACCTAATCCCTTAGCAGTTTAGGCAGCAGGAAGGTACAGACAAGAAACTTATTCCCTTCACACTCCAGCCTAAATTTGGAACTACTAAGCCAGCTGGGAACGGTTGAGCAAAACTAGGTGGTCCCAAGAGGACCTAGCCAGGCTGCTAGGACAGAGCCGGCATAAACAGCCAACTTCTTTCTCAGATCCGTGGGCCCCAATCGCTCAGCCCAGGACTCAGGAGCCTGGGCCAACTGCATGGCTCTAAGGGGTGGGTGACTACACGGGGGGAGTCGCTAGAGAAAAGCAGGGGTCTGCCTTCTTCAGAAAGCCACAAACGCCTTAGACTCTCCCTGACTTTCAGATCCCAGACTCTAGCATTCACTTTTGACCAGCTTCTCAACCTGAAATTCATGAACACGGAAACAAGTTGTATGTTGAATTACCTACTGCTGGAGCACTTGAGGTGGTGGTGGTCTGTGTGTAGGGGGGTGGGAGGGTGGAGGGGTGGTGGATAGAAAGGATTTGCCGTTGTGGTTGTTCAGCTGAATTCAGCCTACTGCAGCCTCTCTTCCTTTCCTCGTGTGCCCCCGTATCACACTCTGTGGGGCTGGTCCTCTGGTCCTCTGTCTCCCAGTGCTGGATCAAGTCAGCAGGCCTAAGCTTTATTTGTGGGAATGGGAGTAGAGTCTGGGGAAGGGACATTCTCAAAGCCCATATGCTGATTGCCACCTAAAGGTTGTTTCAGGGGCAGAGAGAAGCACAGGAGGGAGGAAGCAAAGGGAGTTTGAACTGGATGAGCTGGTGGCCTTTCCAGATCTCACTGGTGTGGGCTGCTGCCCCTCCCTGGCCTGTAGGTGTGCACATCAGTGATGCAAGGACCCTTGAAGCCAGATGTGGGTGGACCCACTGTGTCGCCATTAGCTAGACATGTGCTTAGTAGATCTTCTATTAAAAAATTAATTCTTAATTATACCATGTGATATATTAATAGATCTTCCTTATAAACATTTAAACATTACAGATCAGGCTAAAGTCTGCTTTGATCATCACCTATGATGCTGGTCCCCTCCACAGAGGTAACCCACGTTACCACATTTTCCAGAGTCCCTGCTTATGTAACTAGAGAAAACATACAGCATTATTCTGCGGCCTGGGGGTTGTTCACATACGTGCTGTTACCCTGTAAGTATAGTTTTGCCACTTGCTTTTTTGTGCTGAGCGATATTTTGGAAGGCTTCCATGTCAGTGCCTTTAGATTTCATGCTAATTCTTTAGATGTTCTTACCTCTTGCATGTGTGAAGTCAGCCCCTTCCGTCACGCTCTATGCTTGCTGAATGGAAGGGACATCATCTTATACTGTCTTTGGTCTCTTCAGGGTATCCAGACTGCCCTGCCTCCAAAGTCCCCAAGGCACCCTGTCCCTGAGACAGGCTAAGACCTGGGACCCTTTGCTGAAGTGCTTGCACTTGGAGAAACGTCTCTCTGAGCCACGGAATACAAAGAAACTAGAAGGCAGGGGTCCCCAACAATTTTGGCACCAGGGACCAGTTTTGCGGAAGACAATTTTTCCACGGGGGCAGTGGTGGGGGATGGTTCAGGTGGTAATGAGAGCGATGGGGAGCCCCGGATGAAGCTTCGCTCACTCACCGCTAACCTCCTGCTGTGCGGCCCGGTTCCTAACAGGCTGCAGACTGGTACCGGTCCATGGCCCGGGGGCTGGGGAGCCCTGCTCTAAGGGACTGAAAATAATTGCATGCCTGCACAGGTGGGGCAAATTATGAACAGTAAGGTACAAAACGACCAAAACCCAGCTTCCACTCATGAGGTGCCAGGAGCAAAAGCAGGGGCTGCGCACGATTCCTGCACACGGCACCACCCGGGGGTGGGCAGACCACCTAAGCCGTCCCTCTGGCCTGACCCACCAGTCCTCCCCCATCCTCCCCCCATTTAAGGGACCAGCCCACCCTTGGGGGACAAGCAAGGGCACCTGTTACTGGTTTTCCCTCGCTCATACTGCAGCGTGAGTCCCAGTAAAGCCTCGCCTGAATTTCTCGTCTGGCCTCTTAGCAATTTCTATTGATTAAGGACTCTGAGAACTCTGGTCGGTAACAGCCCAGTTTTGGATGTGCTGCATGCCCCTCTCTTGGTTTTTGTTTTCATAAAGAAAACCTTTGGATCTCTCAGTGTCTGCAGGGCCAGCCTGGAAAGCCCTACCTGGAGTCTCAGAACAGTGACAAAGAGGCAGTGATGACTCAGTTGAGAAAACACAGTCCTCCTGTTTTGTTTTACTGTACTTTTTATTTGCACACAGCCTGCCAACTAGGTCAGCTCTAGAAACACAGTGTGTTATTCTTTTTCACTTGGACTCTGAACTAACAGAGGTGGCAGCTAAGAGGCTGAAAATGCCAGCAAGGGGTTTTGCCAGTGGTCAGCTTGGTTTACAGGCTCCGGAGGTTCCTGTTTTATGAAAGTTTTCATGGGGGCACTGGACTGGCCATTCAGAAGGACTGAAACCACTAGGGAGCTTGTACTTTGCTGGTGACTTTTCCCAGATAAAGTCTGGAGTCTATATATTCAGTTTCATATATTTCCTGACTGTGAAACTAATTAGCTCCTAGAATAGGCCCCCAAGGAAATAAACTCACAACTAGACAGTTTTGCTTTGGTTCACACTCTGGAAGATAAAATGGAGAAGATATTAAGATATTTTATTTCCTTTTGAGTTTAGGAAAAAGTTTTTCTTAATCTCTATTGATTTCATACCTCCTTTCTCAACATATCCTAAATGTAATAGTATGCAATAGTGTAGTTATAAACATAGGTATTAAACGTAGGGTTTAATAAACACTTTGCACTTAGGTATGTTAAAACCCAGTATAGGAACTTCCCTGGTGGTGCAGTGGTTAAGAATCCACCTGCCAACACAGGGGACACGGGTTCAATCCCTGATCCGGGAGGATCCCACATGCCGTGGAGCAACTAAGCCTGTATGCCACAACTACTGAGCCGGCACTCTAGAGCCCGTGAGCCACAACTACTGAGCCTGCGCTCTAGAGCCCGTGAGCCACAACTACTGAGCCTGCGCTCTAGAGCCCACGAGCCATAACTACTGAAGCCTGCACGCCTACAACCCGTGCTCCACAACAAGAGAAGCCACCACAATGAGAAGCACGCGCACCGCAACAGAGTAGCCCCACTCTCCACTAGAAAAAGCCCGCGCACAGCAACAAAGACCCAATGCAGCCAAAAATAAATAAAATTAATTAATTAATTAATTTTTAAAAACCCCAATATAAGTGAAACCAAATAAGTAGGAATTATTTAAAATAGGACCACTGTAAATGAAAATGAACTATGGCATGCATTTGGAAGATAGTTTATCTGCAAAAATTTCTCCAAGATGTTTCTATGAAAACTTAAGTAGCTTAACCCACTCTCACCCCCTCCTTTTGTGGTGGAGAATTAGAAAACCTACTTAGACCATTTTCCTGGTTTTTCCCTTTTTTTCTTCTTGGGATGGAAAATAAAAACCTCCAATTTGCCTGCTAAAATGTATTCAACTAGCAATCATTTTTTCATTTGTTTTCATTTCTAACTAGTGTTTACAACTTCCAGTTCCACCTTCTTTTTCTTTTATCACCCTTCTTTCATACTGCTTCCTTTGGTTTCCACTCCTCCCGTTATGTTCACAACAAACTTTACTATGCCACTTCCATTACTGTTTAGCTCTGCGTCCCAGTGTCTTTTGATACTTTTGGATTAGCCTTTTAATCCTTTCTTCTCTTTTCTCTTTGTTGATTCATTGCTATTGTGAGTTAATGAAAGTGTGATTCTTCTGCACATGATAAATCCCAGTGGCCACTGTAAAAAGCTTTGGCATCTGGAATTTTAAGTCTTTGACCTGCGGTGTGAGCAGTGAGGTATTAAAGATTATGCTTTCCATGCAGCAAAGTAACAGCAGGGCTCCTGTGGTTATTAAAAAATTATATCTTTCATTTCCTGAGAGTACCAGTGTTTAACTGTCTTGGCAGCGTTAAAACTTTCCAGCAGTATTAACTGGAAACTCTCACCAGTGGTATAGTTCCGAGAAGTAAGGAAACACTAAAACTGTGATTTTGATGATGGGTGGCAATTACAAGCTGTTTTCCATCCAGTTTTTCAAGGAGAGTGTAGGGCAAGCTTCCTTCTGTACCACCAATAGCCCAGCAGTGATGGATCCCAATGAGGTACCGAGTTTTTTTGAAAGATGGCATTCCATAAAGTTCTGTTGAGGATTTGTGGCTGTCATAAAAAGCAGTGAAATGCTGCTTTATCACATCTTTACTGCTGTTGAGTTCAGATGCACATTGCTCATGCCAAACTTGTCATTGTAAATGTAAACATATTACGCAATTTAGGTTAAAACGTTCTTGGTTAAAAAATGCTATGTAAATTCTTATAAAAATTAATATCACCAGCTCTGAAATAGCAGGCTCTTTTTGCATCAAAGACTCTCGTTCCACGAAAAAGAGAAACTGCCCTTTTCTTTTGAATTAGATGATGGTTTTGAAGTTTGTAATTAAAAATGAATACTTAAAAAAATTCAAGCTTACTGATTACAAATATTATGCCATGGTTGAGACATCATTTGGAATATAGGTGGATATAGATGAAAATTTTTATCCTAAACAAGTCACTAACAAATCAAATCCAGCAGTATATTAAATGATAAACCATGATCAATTACAGTTATTCAAGGCATGAAAGGATGACATTATACATACTAGGAAAAGTACTGACTATGTCACATTTGTAGATTGAAATATTGCTGTCCAGTTGCTCATTAAGCCTGTTTCTTCGCCCTCCCAGGCACACACCTAGACCACATTTCTTAGCCTCCCTTGCACTTAGGTATGGATCCTTGCCTGAGTTCTGTCAAATGGAATGTTAGCTGAAAATGATGTGAGCCAGTTCCGCTCCACCCATATTTTTGTGTGTGCAGTGGGTTACTCTTTGCCTCTCTGCCTCCACCTGCTGGCTGGGTGCAGAGAATCTGAAGCCCTAACGGATGGCAGCGTCACAAGATGGAAGAGATGGGTCCTTGAATAATCACTTGGAAGACTACCTCAAGGACATTTGCATCTGTCGTGTGAGTGGTAATAGTTTCTTAAGCTACTAAAATTTTGAGGTTTGCTAGAGCAGTTAGCCCCCTTGACTAACACTGATAACAAAAAGGCATTTGATAAAATCCAACACCTACTGCTAATTTAAAAAAATTGTCAAATGGAACAGGATTCTTTATTAACTTGTTAAAAATATCTACCTTATATCAAATGCAAACATCGTTCTTAATGATGGAGTACTATAGGCATTTTCATTAAAATAAACAAGAATGCCTGCTGCTACCACTATTAATGATTACTGGCTTCAACAGGGGAGAAATGAAATTATCATTATTTGAGATGAAAAGATCATCCACCTAGAAAATCCAGGAAAAATCAACTACAAAATTATTAGGGACTAAGGGACTTTAATAAAGTCATCTTACAAAATAAAAATTAAACATTCATATATTTTCTATGACCTTTAAAAAGTAAATTATATATCTTCCAATATATATAAAAGAGTCATAAAAACAGGAAGATACTACTTAAAAAGAGATAAAATGCTCTGTGAAATTAAAAAATGATAGCCAAAATAAAAATTCAATAGAAATTTAGAAAAGTTTGAGATATTTTCTTAGAAAGAGAACAAAAATTCAGAGATGAACAAAAGGAGAGGGAAGATAAGAAAACTGGAGCATCCATCCAGCTGGTGAAAAGGAATTCCAGAGACAAAGAGCAAGCAGAAGGAGGAACTTATCACGTATGTAATTCAAGAATATTCCACTGAATTGAATGACAAAACTAAAGCCCATGCTTTACTCAGATTTTGTTAGTTTTTATCTAATGTACTTTTTCTTTTCTAGGATATGTTACATTTACATCATGTCTCCTTAGGCTCTTCTTGGCTGTCACCGTTTCTCAGACTGTTGATCTTGATAGTTTTGAGGAGTACTGGTTTTGAGGAGTATTTTGTAAAATGTCCATCTGCCTAGATTTGTGTGACTGGACAAGTCATGACTAGAATGAAGTTATAGATTTTGGGG
This sequence comes from Phocoena phocoena, assembly GCF_963924675.1. Classification (NCBI taxonomy): domain Eukaryota; kingdom Metazoa; phylum Chordata; class Mammalia; order Artiodactyla; family Phocoenidae; genus Phocoena; species Phocoena phocoena. Next base: position 47,846,532 of record NC_089235.1, on the reverse strand, counting down.
AGGAAGATCACAGAGGTCAAGTGCCATTTTCAGCACACAGTGTGAAGGGTACATACTCTCAACATGACTTACTACTGTTGATATCGACCTTCACCTGGTGGAGGTAGTGTTTGTCAAGTTTCTCTACTGTAACAAATACTCATCCCCCACCCTGTTCCCATACTGTACTCTTTGGGAGGAAGTCACTATCTGCTGTCCAGACTGAAGGAGTGGAGGGCCTTATACTGCACCTCAACGGTGGCACATCTTTATAAATCAGTTGGATAAACACCTAGGAGTGTGATTGCCTGATCATATGGTAAGACCTTATTTAGTTGTGTGAGAAAACGCCCAACGGTTTTTAAAGTGACTATACCATTTTGTATTTCCATCAGCAACGAATGAGCTTTCCTGTTGCTCTGTAACCTCAGCAGAAATTGACGTTGTCAGTTTCTTGGATTTTAACCATTCTAACAGGTGTGTAGCGGTATCTCATTATTGTTTTCTTTGCTATCTTTTTAAGTTATATGAGTTTAATGAACCTGTGCCTGGTAATTTAGGAGTATCTCTTTCTCTTGTCTGATGCTTGCGCCAATTCTTGTTCATGTATTATCTTTTTGCATACCTGATTATGTTTGATTATATGATGGACGTTACATTTGAAAAATTATTCACAGTGTATGTAAAATGACATTTTCTTCCTCCAGAGAAGATTTTCATTTGTTTCTGCCTGGTGCCTGAGGGTACTAGTCATCCAGAACTACAGTATTCTAATTCCAGGGTTAGAGATTTTTCTAGTCCACCCAGATAACAAAGCAGGGTTGCTTTCCCTATAGTTCATCTTACTCCTAGATGTATCCCTTGGAGGTCAAAATTCTGACTCCCTTCTCCTTGTCCTCCAGACTTTGAGGCTGTTAATAGCACTGTTAATGTCTCAGCCAGCTTTTCCAAATCATCAAATGCTCCCTAGGCAAAAGAAGCGCCAAATGTTGGGCTTGGCAGTATGAATTTCTCTTCTCCCAGATCTTAACCTGGCAATTTCACATGATCTTATTAGGTTTTTCTAATGTTTTCAGGATGATCTTGTTTTATTTCCCACTGTCAGGAGTGAAAGCAGGGTCCTGGGTTCCCTTTGCTTTACCCCATATCCCAGGTCTAAAACTGGCTTAAAAAGGTTATGACAAATATAGCTCTGTAATTATATTTTGGGAAGAAACTGTGACAAAGAGAAAATAACACAAGTCCTGACTGTCTTCTCCTTCTCTAGTTAAAAAGAAGCTACTGGTAGGGCTTCCCTGGTGGCACAGTGGTTGAGAGTCTGCCTGCCGGTGCAGGGGACACGGGTTCGTGCCCCGGTCCGGGAAGATCCCACATGCCGCGGAGCGGCTGGGCCCGTGAGCCATGGCCGCTGAGCCTGTGCGTCCAGAGCCTGTGCTCTGCAACAGGAGAGGCCACAACGGTGAGAGGTCCGCATGCCGCAAAAAAAAAAAAAAAAAAAAAAAAGAAGCAGCTACTGGCTTATTAGTCATGGAGCCACTGATCTGAAAAATTATACCACTTCCTGGGCCAGAACCACTGTGCATAACCACAGAATACTGTACAATCTCATATACAGAGAAAATTTTATTACTGAAAAGGTCACACAAAGTTTTTGTATACAAAGTTTAAAAATGTGTTAAAGTTAATATTTACAACCTTTTTCATACAGTACCTGATAATTTTCTTTTTAAGCTTTAACAGAATGTTAAATAGAGAAAAAAAAGCAAAAGTATAAGGAAACCTTGTTCAAGGAATAATAGTCATTGGAAACAAAATTAAGAAAGTTCTTTAATATTTCAAAGTATGTTATATGAAATACATTTTATTCTGTTTATCAGGACTACATTTTTTTTCATTTGTTTGGCACTAACACTTCTAGCACATTTCTGAATGTTCAGCAAAATCCTATTTAGCTGCAGAGATGAATTCTACATGATGTCTGAGAAAGATACTGCACAAATGCAAAGGGTCTGTAGTATTCTAAATGTTAAAAAACAAAAGTTAAAACAAAAGTATAAGCAACTGTAAATGGTCATACAAACATAATCTTGGGTGGTCATGATATATTAAAAAAAGGAAATCAATTGCACTTGGCTTAATTTATAAAGGAGTAACATTTCATCTACTAATCCTTCAGGACATTTTATTTTAAAAAGTCAGAAGGATCAGCCAGCAGCATAATATTATCAACAGTGGACACTCAGTAAGCACCTTATTTCATCTGCATAATAGATCTGTGAAATTCCTAAACCAACTAGACTTTATAAAATTCACACACTGAAGATGATAAGGTAGAGTAAATGGATTTTTTTAGTTGAATTCCCATTATAACATCTTTTGGTGTATCAACTATTTTTTATATTATAAAAGAACACTATTTTTCAATTTTCTTAGAAATTCAGTGTAAAAGCTACCAAAGCAGTGCTAAAATAAGGTACTGGAATAATGTAATAAAAATATTTGAAAAGACTTTCCAGGATTTCTAAAAAAAGCTCAAAACATATAAACTTGTTTTCAAATATATAAAAAAAAGATACAAAGGTAAGTTTTAAATACTTCAGCAAAGAAAAATCTTGATTTTATACCATAAAAGTGAAATAGCATAGTACAACTTAAAATACTTTTAACAAGAGTAGAATCTTCATAAATAGAAAAGGAAGGTTCCTCTAATACTCCCTCCTCCCACACCACTTAAAAAATATCATTAACCTGCACATTTCCCTTTTGGGGGTATACTGTTGTCAATTAACCTCTATGTGAAATGAATCACATTCTCAGAATCTATTGTTTCCAGTGTAACAGGAGGCAATGTAGCTTTAAGTGCAGAAGAAGAATATAACAGTGATTCTTATGAGACAGTGTACTGTTACCTCCAGTGTAACAGGAATTCACTTCTTAGTAACGCGATGATCTGGTTTTCAAGTATCTGAGTGACCACCAGTGCCCTGCTCTTTTCCAACTCCTGACGCTGAGTGAACAAGCAGTGATGTGGAGCCTTTGAGGCTGCTTGGCTCTGAAGACCTGGGAACATGCAAGCTGTTGCTCTGCACTGGGCCAGTTTCAGTGACATCACTCTTTGGAGTCACCCTAGGTAAAAGAACAAAAGCTGATGTACATACACACCAAAGCACAAATGTGATGCCAGTTGTCCTCATAATTGCTGTTTCTTTTTCCATGAGTTTTACTCCCAAGCAGTATCCACTTTTATCAGAAATAATTAACTCTTTATGTATACTCTTAACTCCTCAAAGTACAAATAATTTATTTTCAAATACAATTTTTTGCTAACTTCAGAAACTTCAACAAGCACCACCCATGTATGGGCTGAGCATGGTATCTCATGGGGAATAAGACAGCTTGATTCCTGCCTTCAGTTTAGCAAATTTTTTATTGATTTCCTACCATGGATTGGACACCGTGTAAGAGGTTGGGAGCACAAAGATGAGTCCGACCTCAGCTCTGCCTTCGAGGAGTTTACAAATCTAGTGAAAGATAAAGGCATGTATCTAATCATACATAATCCAGTATGCAAAAGCTGTTGGAGGTATATTTGGCCTATTTGGGAGGAGATGATGTAAGACAACCTTGGCTAATTTGATATTTACCTGTGTTTGGATCATCTATGACCATTCGGAAAAATTAAAGATAATGTCAATATCCTTTCATGTTCAGAAAATAAAAACATTTTATAATCATCTTCATATAAAATGACAAATACCTTTTATTTATTTTTTTCTGCATCTATTGAGGTGATCATATGGTATTTATTCTTCAGTTTGTTAATATGGTGTATCACATTGATTGATTTGCGTATGTTGAAGAATCCTTGCATCCCTCGGATAAACCCTGCTTGATCATGGTATATGATCCTTTTAATGTGCTGCTGGATTCTGTTTGCTAGTATTTTGTTGAGGATTTTTGCATCTATATTCATCAGTGATATTGGTCTGTAATTTTCTTTTTTTGTAGTATCTTTGTCTGGTTTTCGTATCAGGGTGATGGTGGCCTCATAGAATGAGTTTGGGAGCGTTCCTTCCTCTGCAATTGTTTGGAAGAGTTTGAGAAGGATGGGTGTTAGCTCTTCTCTAAATGTTTGAAAGAATTCACCTGTGAAGCCATCTGGTCCTGGACTTTTGTTTGTTGGAAGATTTTTAATCACAGTTTCAATTTCATTCTTTGTGATTAGTCTGTTCATATTTTCTTTTTCTTCCTGGTTCAGTCTTGGAAAGTTATACCTTTCTAAGAATTCGTCCATTTCTTCCAGGTTGTCCATTTTATTGGCACAGAGTTGCTTGTAGTAGTCTCTTAGGATACTTTGTATTTCTGCGGTGTCTGTTGTAACTTCTCCATTTTCATTTCTAATTTTATTGATTTGAGTCCTCTCCCCCTTTTTCTTGATGAGTCTGGCTAATGGTTTATCAACTTTGTTTATCTTCTCAAGGACCAACTTTTAGTTTTATTGATCTTTGCTATTGTTTCCTTTGTTTCTATTTCATTTATTTCTGCTTTGATCTTTATGATTTCTTTCCTTCTGCTAACTTTGGATTTTGTTTGTTCTTCTTTCTCTAGTGCCTTCAGGGGTAAGGTTAGATTGTTTATTTGAGATGTTTCTTGTTTCTTGAGGTAGGCTTGTATAGCTATAAACTTCCCTCTTAGAACTGCTTTTGCTGCATCCCATAGGTTTTGGATCGTTGTGTTTTCACTGTCATTTGTCTCTAGGTATTTTTTGATTTCCTCTTTGATTTCTTCAGTGATCTCTTGGTTATTTAGTAACGTATTGTTTAGCCTCCATGTGTTTGTGTTTTTTACTTTTTTTCCCTGTAATTCATTTCTAATCTCATAGCGTTGTGGTCAGAAAAGATGCTTGATATGATTTCAATTTTCTTAAATTTACTGAGGCTTGATGTGTGACCCAAGAGGTGATCTATCCTGGAAAATGTTCTGTGCGCACTTGAGAAGAAAGTGTAATCTGCTGTTTTTGGATGGAATGTCCTATAAATATCAATTATATCTATCTGGTCTATTATGTCATTTAAAGCTTTTGTTTCCTTATTTATTTTCATTTTGGATGATCTGTCCATTGGTGTAAGTGAGGTGTTAATGTCCCCCAGTATTATTGTGTTACTGTCAATTTCCTCTTTTATAGCTGTTAGCAGTTGCCTTATGTATTGAGGTGCTCCTATGTTGGAGGCATATATATTTATAATTGTTACATCTTCTTCTTGGATTGATCCCTTGATCATTATGTAGTGTCCTTCCTTGTCTCTTGTAACATTCTTTATTTTAAAGTCTATTTTATCTGATATGAGTATCGCCACTCCAGGTTTCTTTTGATTTCCATTTGCATGGAATATCTTTTTCCATCCCCTCACTTTCAGTCTGTTATGTGTCCCTAGGTCTGAAGTGGGTCTCTTGTAGACAGCATGTAGATGGGTCTTGGTTTTGTATCCATTCAGCAAGCCTGTGTCTTTTGGTTGGAGTATTTAATCCATTCACATTTAAGGTGATTATCGATGTGTATGTTCCTATAACCATTTTCTTAATTGTTTTGGGCTTGTTTTTGTAGGTCCTTTTCTTCTCTTGTGTTTCCCACTTAGAGAAGTTCCTTTAGCATTTGTTGTAGAGCTGGTTTGGTGGTGCTGAATTCTCTTAGCTTTTGCTTGTCTGTAAAGCTTTTGATTTCTCCATCGAATCTGAATGAGATCCTTGCCAGGTAGAGTAATCTTGGTTGTAGGTTCTTCCCTTTCATCACTTTAAGTATATCATGCCACTCCCTTCTGGCTTGTAGAGTTTCTGCTGAGAAATCAGCTGTTAACCTTATGGGAGTTCCCTTGTATGTTATTTGTCATTTTTCCCTTGCTGCTTTCAAGAATTTTTCTTTGTCTTTAATTTTTGCCAATTTGATTACTATGTGTCTCGGTGTGTTTCTCCTTGGATTTATCCTTATGGGACTCACTGCGCTTCCTGGACTTGGGTGGCTATTTCCTTTCCCATGTTAGGGAAGTTTTCAACTATCATCTCTTCAAATATTTTCTCTGGTCATTTCTCTCTCTCTTCTCCTTCTGGGACCCCTATAATGCGAATGTTGTTGCATTTAATGTTGTCCCAGAGGTCTCTTAGGCTGTCTTCATTTCTTTTCATTCTTTTTTCTTTGTTCTGTTCCACAGCAGTGAATTCCACCATTCTGTCTTCTAGGTCACTTATCTGCTCTTCTGCCTCAGTTATTCTGCTATTGATTCCTTCTAGTGTAGTTTTCATTTCAGTTATTGTATTGTTCATCTCTGTTTGTTTGTTCTTTAATTCTTCTAGGTCTTTGTTAAACATTTCTTGCATCTTCTCGATCTTTGCCTCCATTCTTTTTCTGAGGTCTTGGATCATCTTCATTATCATTATTCTGAATTCTCTTTCTGGAAGGTTGCCTATCTCCACTTCATTTAATTGTTTTTCTGGGATTTTATCCTGTTCCTTCATCTGGTACATAGCCCTCTGCCTTTTCATCTTGTCTATCTTTCTGTGAATGTGGGTTTTGTTCCACAGGCTGCAGGACTGTAGTTCCTCTTGCTTCTCTTTATTTTATATATATATATATTTTTTAATGTATTTATCATTTATTTTTGGCTGCGTTGGGTCTTCATTGCTACGTGCAGGCTTTTAGTTGTGGCGAGTGGGGGCTACTCTTCGTTGTGGTGTGCAGGCTTCTCATTGCAGTGGCTTCTCTTGTCGCAAAGCATGGGCTCTAGGTACGCGAGCTCAGTAGTTGTGGCTCGCGGGCTCTAGAGCACTGGCTCAGTAGTTGTGGTGCACTGGCTTAGTTGCTCTGTGGCATGTGGGATCTTCCCAGACCAGGGCTCGAACCCGTGTCCCCTGTGTTGGCAGGCAGATTCTTTACCACTGCACCACTAGGGAAGTCTGACAAATACCTTTTAGACAGTACTATAATGTAGTACTAATCGAAACTTAATGGCCTGTATTTTATATGAATCTTAAACATTTCCCTAAATATACAAGCAGCTGTTAACAATTACCACAGAAATGAACATTACTTTTCTATTTGAACAATAAACATCAAAGGGTCTTCTCAATGCTAAGAATTAAACTACGAAATAGCATTATAGGCAAAACCCAAACTTCCTTGGATTAAGTGTATAGACATGTCATCTCAAGAATGCTTTCTTTCCAGATATGTCATGCTTTAATGAAAAATGTGCAATGCAGTATTCAAAAGAGTCATGGTTTAAGATAGCAAAGTCCAAGCTCACCTTCCTTCACTCCGTGCACTTTCAGACACACTGCTCTTATCATTCACATTGGCTGCCTGGCCTTTCCCGTCAGTCTGTTCCCCGCAGAGTTTGGAGCTGGATGCTGCTGGGGAGGCAGGTTCCTCACAGTCCTGTTCTCGTAATTTGGAGGTGCTCGCTCCATCTGCTCTCACCTCTCTCACTGATGTTTCTGGTGAGGTTTGTATTTCTGTCAAAGTTTCTTGTCCTAAGTAATCATGGTTAGTGATTGCTACTGCAGAAGTGCCATGATTTGCTGTAGCTCCTGTGCTGGTTCCCATGGATTTGGAAATGACCTTCAGCTTATGTGAACTTGGTTTGTAGTGCTTCTTTTTGTGTTTAACTTTAGAATTGTGCTTTAAGAAAAACTCACACGACTCCTGTAGTACTCTTCGACTTTCACTGATTGGACTGTAAGAAAATCCAAGGAGAGAGTTTACTTGATAAATGTTAAGTGTTATAACAGAAATCATAAAGCATATCACATATCTTGTGTCAAAAGTCCTAATTCATTAAAGTTACAAACTATATGATTTAAATTATTTATAAAATCTGGGATTATAAATACTATGAGATATAAGTAGACTGCCATGAAATGAAATCTTTTTGTGCATACACTGTTAGTTGCTTTTGTCAGCATAAAGAGTAGAAAAAAATTAAATAGACAAAATCAGAAGATGAGGGCAAGAAAACTCAAACCAGCAAAATGTAGGGGATTATCTGTATGTGTATCATATATAAATATATCAAATATGAAAGTAAACCAGAGAGAAAGAACACAGAATATAATTAATGGTCTTTGTTTAAATGCAATTGTTTTCTTTCTAACATTCAAGTTATAGCAAGTTATTCTGAAGTTAATGTGGGTATATAAATACAGGATAGAGATATAATAATAGTTCAGTTAAATGCAATTCTTCAGACTTCAAAAACTTATTTGTGAAAAGGTTCTGAAATTTTTACCACAAAAAGAGTTCATTAATCAAACCAATTGGGAACAGTTTAAAAAATTCTATACTACATTGTTGATTGTACACAATGTACAACATATATAAATAACAAAATGAACTATTTACTCATAAACGTAAATCTACTATATTGTTACAGAATATTCCATAAGCTCAAATTTTTACCATCTTAAGCAAGGCAAATAAGTGACATGTTAAGTCAGTATTATGTGTAGTAAAATTTAAAGGTAATGATTGTACATCACATTTGAATCGTACTCTATAGACTGCCTTACATATATTTGACCCATTTCATCTTTCATCATTGATAAAAAAGGATAAAATTATTTAAAATTCTGAACCCAAAACAATGAACTTAATGATAGCAGTAATAATACTAGATATATTAGAAGCCATGGAAAGGAAATGCACTTTTTACAAACTTTTCATTCATATTTCAATAGAATAGTACATGTCAAAGACTATCGTAACAAATGCTAAAAATAAAGCATATCTCTCCATGAAAAAGATTTCAACTTGAAACAACAGTTGACATAATGAAACTCCAGTACAATGATTTGGTATTTGATCTATTTATTTTAAAACAATGTCAGATAATTCAATAGATTCTTACTCTTTCTTGCGATTTCGTTTAAAAAACCCAGCCCATTCTGTGCATGTCTTTTTGCTTCCAACCCAGAAGACAGCAGAGATGCCAACAATTAATGTCATCAGATATTTTATCATAAATAAAGCCAACTCTGGTCGAGTTTCTGTTTTGGCCTACAAAAAAGTAATGAATAAGAATTTTAGTGATACATTTAAAGTGGAGAAAAGTCTATACAGTCAATGCAAAACTTGAACAAAAAGTATAAATCATTTTGTCTTATTATGAAATGTTTGATATAACATAATATGAAAAGTGCTTTAATTGTAATATAGAAGTTCTGAACAAAGACCTTTTATCAAAATATATAGCTAGAAAGGGAAAAATACTTATTAAATATATTTAGGAAGGACGTCTTACATCTTGGCTTGATATCTGGCATTTTTTTCCCCTATAAGTACAGCAGCTTCTTATAATTGCCAAAATATCTGCCTCTCAATATTTATCTTTTCCTTCACTATAATCTATAAAAAAATACATTTAAACTCATTATAACAACATACTTTATGCATTGTTGATGTTTTATTACAAAAACTTAGAGCAAAATAAGTATCAGTAAAATGTAAAAATGTGAAAATTCTGTAAAAATTAAATCATACATTTCTTTCAAGCATAAACTTTCAAATATTATTTTTTAAATGTTACAAGTATCAAAATACTATATATTATGCATTATATCTTGCTTTTTGCACTTAGTAATATTTCTTGGAGACCATTCTAGAGCACTTCATTCTTTTTAAAGGCTGTTCCATTGTGTGGATGAACTATAATTTATTCAGCTATCCCTACTAATAGATACTCAGGTTACTTCCAACCTATTGCCATTGCAAATAATGTTGCAGTGACTATCTTTGTATGTATATAATTTCTCACATTTGTGAACAGAGCTGTTGATAAATTCCCAGAAGGACAGGATCAAAGAGTATGAGCATTTTAAATGCCAGATATTATCAAAATGCTTTCCATAGAAGGTTGAACTAATTGAACAGCAAAGTCTAGAATGTGTATTTTGCCAGTTTCATCAATACAGTGGTTATAAAACCTGTCATAAGCAGACATATAATTTTATTATAACTTTAATTTGCATCTGTCTTATAACATTTTTCATATGTTTAAGAACAGCTTTTTTATTTTCCTTTTTTGTGACCCCTCTATACATTCTTTTCTCATTTTTATATCAGGTTGTTGGTTTTTTTCTTATTGATCTATAGGAACTCTTTTTAAATAAGGAAATTAGCCCTTCAATTGTGATGTGATGAGTGAATAAATCCCAGTTGGTCTCCTGACTTTGATTATGGTGGGGTTTTTTGCCATGCAGAATCTGAAAAAAGTTTTTTCCTTAGTCAAATTTAGCAATCTTTTCTTTTATAGCTCCTGCATTTTATATCATAAAGTCCTTCCCCACTATAAGATTAGAATTTTCTCACTTTATCTTCTAATATCGTTTCTTTCTTTACATGAAACGTAATCTTAAAAAATCATGTATCTTGGGCTTCCCTGGTGGCGCAGTGGTTGAGAATCGGCCTGCCAGTGCAGGGGACACGGGTTTGAGCCCTGGTCTGGGAAGATCCCACATGCCGCGAAGCAACTAGGTCCGTGAGCCACAACTACTGAGCCTGCACATCTGGAGCCTGTGCTCCGCAACAAGAGAGGCCGCGATAGTGAGAGGCCCGCGCACCGCGATGAAGAGTGGCCCCCGCTTGCCACAACTAGAGAAAGCCCTCGCACAGAAACGAATACCCAACACAGCCAAAAATTAAAAATTTTTTTAAATAATAAAAAATCACGTATCTTAAACTTTTTAGTAGTATGTTACAGTTGCCTTCCCCCCCTAGTTTGCCAAAAATACTGAGGAATCTAGGAGACATTTAATACAGCAGTATCACTTTAAGGGAGCTCGCTTATTAATCATATAGTGAAAACAGACAATGGATAACACACTATGGACAGGATGTAAGGCAAGTAAAACCATTATCCCCACATATCAGTATGTAAAATAGATTTCACTGTGTTACAGTGCAGTAATTTTCTAGAATATAAATTATGTAAAATAATTCAGCCCACACATTGTTTGATCTGATACACTGTGATGACATGACAGCACTCACACTCAATATAATTAGTTAATACCATATATAAATATTCAAGAAAATATATAAAATCTATTAAAAACAAAGTTTCTATTTAAAAAAACTCAACTAAAATGCTTTAAGAGATTTTCTATTTTCAGATATTTATTTTTTTAATCTTAAAATCACCACTTTAATCCAACCAGAAGCATCAGAAACATATGAAACGTATTTTGTTTTAATTGCGCGTTTTGTCATAAGAAATGACAGGGTGGTTTCGGCATAAGTTCTGTTTTTATAAGCATATACAAGCAAAGTATAAGATGATATATACCATTTTATTATAAACTCAAATAAGGGTTTCCCCAACTAACTGAAGAATTAAAAACAACTACTTCTCTCTCTCTCTCTTTTTTTTGGCTGCTCTGTTCAGCTTGCAGAATCTTAGTTCCCCAATCTGGGATTGAACCCTGGTCCCCTGCAGTGGAAGCGCCCAAGTCCTAACAACTGTACTGCCAGGGAAATCCTGCAAGTTACTTCTCTTTTTCTCCCTATGACAAGACCTGTTCCTCTGATTCTGTTCTGCAGTACTATTCATTTGCCTTTGCAATCCAATTTAATTTTTAAAAGAATAGCTAAAGGAGGCACTTTACTATTGTAACTGAAGCTAAAACTTCAGGAAAGAACTTTTGGGACACTTACCCTAGTTTCAACTGAGGCGTAGGGAACAACTCCCTCTGTCTATTGGATTTTCTCACCTGAAATCTAATTTTATGGTCATGACTAATTCAAAGATATTTCCAGGGAACATTTGCCATGTTAAAATTAAATAGTGAAATAACACAAATGATAGGTTTTACCTGGTAAGGACATGGGATGTGGTATTGGCGACAATGGTCAGAGACCCAAGTTATCTCCCAGGTTATCCTGTTCACTTGCTCATAGACGTAACATCCAAGAAGTGTCACTAATGGCACAAGATACAGGCCACTGAAGACTCCAATTCGAATCATAAATTTCTTTAGTTTCTCTTGGTTCCGGCCATCATGTTGTATAACTTGTCGAACATGGTTTAAGGAAATAATGCCAGCTAAAAGAAGAGAGAGCCCAACAAACACACAAAGGCACAGTGGCAAGAGTACAAAGTAGCGAGAGGCATCCAGGTCATAAAGGCCAACAAAGCAAACTCCACTAATATTGTCTCCTTCAACTTTGTTCATAGCAAGAAGCATAACGGTCAGAAAACCTGGTATTCCCCATGCAACAGCATGAAACCACACTGCTTTCTGTTCAATGGCTTCACAACTCCATTTTCTCCCAGCAGCTAAGAACCAAGTAATGGTAAGAATCACCCACCACACGGTGCCAGCCATTGTGAAAAAATACAAAAACATAAACAAAACGGTGCAAGCCTTATTTTGAGAGCCTAGAACAACTGTGTCACCAAGTTCTAGTTTCTCATCTGCCTTATTGCAGGCTGTGCTATTGCCTAGCAAGAATCCAATGAAGTACATAAGAGATACAATGCTGTAACAGACAGAGTAATATATAATTGGTCTCTCAGGGTATCTGAACCTTCTAACATCAATTAAAAAAGTAAGGAATGTAAACAGAGTTGCACAAAGACAAAATATTGAAACTATTCCAATAAAACTTTTTGCAAACTCTAGCTCATCACTTTTAAAATACATGTTGGGGCATGGAGGTGCACATTGGTCAATTCCCAGAAACTTATAGCCTTGTCCCCCAGAAGTCTTAAGATGCCTTGGACACCAAAATCCAATGTCTCTTTGGACTTGTTCTGTTTTCTTGTGAGGACTGAGAAACTCTGTGTGTTGATCAAAAGTTACAGGAACAGACTCGTCACAGTATTGTAATCTGTAAAGATTTTAAAAAATAATACATGAAGTTGACATTTTTGAGTCACTATTTTAATACTCTGCTTTCCAACTATAAGATATTTCCTTATGCATTCGTAACTGATGGGAAGACATATGAGCTTAAACAGATTACAGCTTTAGAGCTGGGGAGAAAGTTTTGAAGTTGACTAAAAACTTGTAGGTGCTAATGAGGCCCCAACACACTAACAAATATATTAAGTATCAGGCAAGTGAACATGAAAATTCCCTTACTCAGAAAACAGTCAATTAATAATTGTTAAATAAAAAAAAAAATAATAATTGTTAAATAAAAAAAAAATAATAATAATTGTTAAATAATTTCTGGTTTCAAGACTAAGTACTTAAGAAAGAATGTATCTTGATTGGTATTCTTTAGACAAAAAAATGCTGGCTTGTCTGTTTAAGCATTTGAAATATGTCTTGGGGAAATTAGTTTTTATTTTCTAGCGTCCATGAGCAAAGTAGATCAGCCACATAGTAAGATGATGACAACTAAAATGACTGAAATGAGATCATTTCCCGGATGGAGAGGACAGAGTTCAAGTGATACCTAAGTTCATAAAGAAGGGCAAGAAGAGGAAGGCCGAGGACCAGCTTAACTCACATCACCATTTTGTTGCAGTGTGGCTGTTTGTCTCCCTTGTTTATGGGCAGACCGGAGAGATAGAAAGGGATATTGCTGTTTTGTGCAGAACTTTATCACTGAGTTGTCTCCACACACCAGAATTATTTTGGAGGATCTACATAGTTTAGAAATTAGTGGAGGTTTTTAAGGAGAAAGCATTTGAAATACGCTTTAGATAAGAATAGAAAATAATAAAACATATGCCCATAAAAACAACACAGATGTATCTACAAGCTTTTTCAAAAGGTGGTATGTCAGTTTTGTTTTATATCTTTTTAAATAAAGCAATATAACATTACACATACAGTCTGGACTCCTTTCTGGTCCTATTCTCTTTTCTCTCTCTTCCAAAATATTCATTACTACAAGTTCAGTTTTTATTTCTCCTCATGCATTTTTAAATATTTTACTATGTTATTTTCCAACTACAATGTTATATAGTATTATTTTACACGTTTTGAACTTTATATAAATGACATTGTGCTATATACATCATACTTTTTTTTTTACTTACGCTATAATTTTTAGATTTATCCATATTGACAGATGTGGGTCAACTGCATTCATCTTAAAACTGTATAGTAGTATTCTAGTGTGTAAGTACATCACAATTTACTTATCATTCTTACAGTGGACTTTCAGACTTTTTCTCATTTAAAAAAATTACGAATAATGTTACAATAAGTATTCTTGCATACGATTCCTTGTTTGTGAAAAAGTTTCTATAGAAGGGTAACTCCTAAGATGTATGGCATGAGCATCTTCACCTTTACTATGTACTAAGTTGTTCTGGAAAGTGATCAGGTATCTACCAGAAATGTATGAGTTCCACAAGGGTCTGTAGTTTCTTCAGTCTACAGATAAGAACAAAAAGGGAGGCACCTTCCTTCCCAGATCTATTATATGAGGTGTCTTTATGTTAGTAGAATATTTCAAATTACAAGCTCCCAACATCTAGAGAATAGGAGATAAAAGTAATCAATCAAGACAGATGCAAAAAGGTCCATGAATTGATAATAAGGCCCATTTCTCCCCAGTTTAGGGCAAAGGCACCATCACACATTCTCACAGAACTATGCACCCTCACTTGTTGTATTAACACAGTTGTAATTTTGCATTTATTTTTATGATTATTGGATTACTCTCTGTTCCTCCCACCCCACTGTGAGTTCCCTGAAAACAAGAACCAAGTCTGGTTTTGCTCACCACTGTTTACAGTGCTGATATATAGTAAGTGCCTAACATATATTAAGTGTGCAGTAAACAGCTGCTGACTTAAATAATGAAAGCCTGTCACTAATATTTTGGAAAATTAATACCAATATTGAAATATCATCAGTAGCTTTCAGCTGAAAACATAATTTACCTGTCACATTCAAGTTCCTCAGGCCATCGGATCCCAAAAGTGTCCATTAATTTTTTGCAGTCAGAATACACTTTCTCACAAAATTTACGACAGGGTGGAACCACATCAATTTGCTCTGTGCAGGTTGGTACAAAAGCTTTGCAAAGGAAAGTTTCAACATTTGGTGAACATTCCAGATTTGCAAGAGGAAGAAAAAGCTATTAAGAAAAACAGTAAGATAAGGTTAGAAAACATTTTAATATAACAAATGAATTTTTTGGTATATACTTTTTCACTTAGTCTCCAAAAGAATCTTTAAATCCCACTCTCAATATAATCAAATTTGAGGAGATAATTTTGTTTAGTTAGACATAAGAACCCTTAATACACAGTGAAATATTATTTTATTCAACTATGCATTTTTCAAGAAGACGTGCTAAATCAAAACAAATCAAAAGTATGAGTTGACTGCTAGATGAAATAGATCATACAAATATTTAATATGTAAATATATGCTGAAATACCTTAACACTTTACTGTGCATTCTAGAGAATAAAGGAATGTTTGGGGTGGAGGGAACAGCATGAAAAAGGCATGAGGATCACAAGAACATGGAGTATTCAGGGCAAGAAGTCCAGTATGACTACAAGATAAGGTCAAAGAGGTGAAGTCAAGGGCAGAGTAGAGAGAGATGAGACTGGAGAGGTTCTCTGGACCTGATCATAGGGAGCACAGATGACATGCTAAATTGCTTGGATTTAAAAATAACGAGTGGGGGGCTTCCCTGGTGGTGCAGTGGTTGAGAGTCTGCCTGCCGATGCAGGGGACGCAGGTTCGTGCCCCGGTCCAGGAAGATCCCACGTGCCGCGGAGCGGCTGGGCCCGTGAGCCATGGCCGCTGAGCCTGCGCGTCCGGAGCCTGTGCTCCGCAACGGGAGAGGCCACAACAGTGAGAGGCCCGCGTACCGCAAAAAACAAAACAAAACAAAAAAAATGAGTGGGATACTATGGGAGAGTTGTAAGCAGGAGGTGTCTCTACAGTCTGACAGCTAAGTTTGAATGCTAGCTCCACATTTACTAGTTTTATAACCTTGGCAAGTTACTTAAATTTTCTGTGCCTTAGTTTCTTCATCTGTAAACTGGCAATAATAACAGTACCTGTCTCATAAGATCATTGTGAATACTAAGTTAATAAATGTAAAGCATTTATAACAGTGTCTGGCATACAGGTAAGTACTCAATAAATATTAGTTATTGTGATTACCGTTTAGACAGTGTGGATAGGTTCTGGAAAAACATGGTGGATTGAGCACATATGTTTATCTCCTTTCCCTCCGCCTTGCTTCCTTAGTAATATGACAATAAAGAAAAAAAAAGGTACTAATCTATTAGTAAGTGAACAAGAGAAACTACATTAGCATATCTGAGTTTTCCAAAAAACAAAAATGAAACAAAACAACAAAAAAGAAAGCCCTAAACTTTGAGCGACAGAAAGCTATTAGAGGAGTGATAAGTCACTTAATGGGACAAAGCTGGAGTGGAGGGATTCACATGAGAATGAGCTGATTTGCCCTAAAGAATCTGAGAGTCTCAGTTCTTTGAAGCACCAAGTAGCATAAAAGGCTAAAATTGGAGGAATGTTTACAAAATTACTTCCTCACTATGTCACCCCCCCATCCCCACCCAGGCAGCCAGATGACCACCGCATTCTACCAGAGCTGTTTCCAGAAGAGATGGCACTAGAGACGTTCTGCACTTGGGTATCAGGCACAGAGCAGGGCAGAAGTACAATCCACAGTGACGAAAGGGGGACTGAGTAAGAGTCTACCTACAGAAACAGGAAGCCCTCATCTTTTCCTGCTCTATTCCCAAAAGGTTGGCAAACAGGCATATACCTACCATCCCCAATCTTTGAAAAAACCCAACAGTCTTGGAGAAAAGACCTCTCTCTACACATTGACAATGAAAAAGCTAGTCAACCTCAAGCTCACTTTACCACGAAGCCCACCGGTGACCAGTCCCATTCATGCACACAGAGCTTTTCAGGGCCCCACAAACATGAATGGGCAGCCAAGGATCATCAGGCATTTGAAGAAAGCATCATGAAAGACAGAGACCAAAACAAGCAAGCAGATAAAAGGAAATTTGGAGGAAATAGAGACTATGCAGGGAACAGAAGAAAACAAATCACAAAACAAACAAAACCCTGAATAGCTTAAGTGAGAAGCTATCGCTTCCATTACAAAAGAATAAGATGCTATGGAAAATTTAAAAATAGTAAGAGCTGAAATTAAAAACTCTATAGAAGGATTAGAACATAAAGCTGAAGGAAGAGATGGACAATAGGAGGATCACTCCAAGTGCCCAACTCCTGACTAAAGGACTTCCAGAAAGAAACAAGGAAAATGCAAGTCGGGGTGATAATCAAAGAAGAAATTAAGAACATTTCTCAGAACAGAAGGATACCAGTTTCCACACTTAAAAGGTTGGCAGCACACTGCAATCCTGCTACTAAAACATTTCTGGGCTCAAATGTCAGTCAATGAACTCTCTTTTACAGAGATCTCTCTCACATTCTCTTCTTTTTTCAAACCTCCAGTTCCACACCCCATCCTCTCAGTTGATGATTCTGTTCCTAGTTCACTGAGAAATCAGAAATAACCAGAAGACAACTTCCTTATTCTCTCACAAAAGGCACCAAACCTAACTGCAGCTTATCCACATTCTCTGCCTTCACTATTTAAACGGATGAACAACTTGAACTCCTAACCAACCAAGTCTTCCATTTGTACACTGGATCTCTTCCCACTTGTCTAGTCAAGGACTTTGCTCTGGTAACTGTCCTGTCTCCTATTCTTGCAGTAATTTCCCCCTCTGTGTTACAGTGATTCCCCCATCATACAAACTTACTCTATTATCTCTCACCATAAAAAAAAAAAAAACTTTCCTTGGGCTTCCCTGGTGGCACAGTGGTTAAGAATCCGCCTGCCAACGCAGGGGACACAGGTTCGATCCCTGGTCCGGGAAGATCCCACATGCCACGGAGCAGCTAAGCCTGTGCACCACAACTACTGAGCCTGTGCTCTAGAGCCTGTGAGCCGCAACTATTGAGACTGCGTGCCACAACTACCGAAGCCCGTGAGCCTAGAACCCATGCTCCACAACAAGAGAAGCCACCGCAATGAGAAGCCCTCACATCGCAATGAACAGTAGCCCCCACTCGCTGCAACTAGAGAAAGCCCGCGTGCAGCAACAAAGACCCAATGCAGCCAAAAATTAAAAAAAAAAAAAACTTTCCTTGACTCTACATTCCCACCCCCACCCAGCTATTACTTCATTTTTCTCTTCCTCTTTATAGAAGAAACCCTGAAAACAGTTGTCTTTACCCACTTTCTCCAATTCTGCTCTTCCATTTCCTTTTAAGCCCACTCTCCAGTCAGGTTTTGTCCCCATACTTCAATTAAACAGCTTGTCAGAGTTACCAATAAACTTCAGATTGTCAAATCCAATGGTCAATTGAGTCCTCATCCTACTCAACTCTTCAACATTTGACACAGTGGGATCCTGTCTTCCTCCCGAGACGCTTTTTTCAATTGGCTTCTAGAATATGAATTTTCCTGAATTTCTACGGATCTCACTGTCTGTTCCTTTTCTGATTTCTTCCATTTCTCAAGTCTCAGTATTGAAGAGCTCCAGGGCTCAATCCTCAGACCTCTACCCTATGTATTCCCACTCCTCAGGAGAAACTAATCCAGAATCATGGTATTAAATACCAACTATACATGAAGGATTCACAAATTTATTTCTGGCCTCCATCTCTCCTGTGAACCCTAGACTTGAATGACCATCTGCCTTCTGGACAACTCCACTTGGCTGTCAACACATTATCTCAAACCCACCATGTCCAAAACACAACTCAAACCCACTACATCCTATCCCCCAAACACTCCCTTAGTCTCCCCATCTCAGTAATGGTGGTACCACCATTCACCAAGTTACTCAGGCCAAGAATCTAAATATTCATCCTCTACTCCTCTCTTTCTCTCACCCCATATCCAGTCCATCAGCAAATCCTATTGGCTCTCCTTCCAAAATATATTTCAAATTTGACCACTTCTCACTGTTATTAAGTTACTACATCTCAGCCAGTATATATTTCACCTTAGACTACTGAAATAGCCTGCTAACAGGACTCACTACTTAACCACTCTTGCTAATCTTACAATTTCTGTACCAATCCATACTCCTACTGATGTGATTCTTTAAAATGCAAGTTTGTCCTTGTTCAAAAGACCCCAATAGAAAAAAATTCAAAGTCCTTTAAGGCCCTAAATTTCCTGGCCCTTAGCTATGTCTCCAGTTTCATTTCGTAACTCCTTTTCTTACTCCATTGCCACCAAACTGGCCTTTTGCCTCTCAACATTCCATGTATATGTCTGCTTCAGCATTTGCATTTGCTGTTCCCTTCATCTAGAACACTCTTCCACCAGGTAGTCACATGGCTTGTGTATCTGCTCAACTGGGTCTCTGTTCAACGGTTACCTCAGAGAGGCATTCCCTGCCCACCCTACATAAAAAATTATACTGTCATTCTCAGTTCCATTATTATGTTTTGTATTTCTTTATAGTCCTTATCAGTATGTGACATTTCATTATGTTACTAGTTTATTTCTTAATTTCTAACTTCACCACTAGAATGTAAATTCCAGGAGCAGAAGGGATTTTATCTATTTTTTTTTTTACTGCTGTATCCACAGTGCCTAGAACTGTGTGTGTGTAGAGTGATTTCTCTATAAATATTTACTGAATAAACAATAACTATCTACATCAATGAATGAACAATGACAAGGCATGTCCAAAAATTTCAGAGCATCAAGATAAAGAAAAGATCATAAATATTTCCAGATAGAAAAAAACAGGTCACATGCAAAGGAATTAAATTCTGACTATCTGGTAATATCAGATGCTAGAAGGCAATGCAGAAATAATTTCTAAAATTCTGAAGGAATATTACTTTCAACCTAGAATGCTATACCCAACCAAACATTTAGGTGACAGTAAAATAATGACCTTTTTGGCCCTGTAAGGAAGCAAAATTTTTAACTTTCAAATATGCTTTTTTAGGAAGCAACTAGAGGATGTAGTATTCCTAAAACCAACTGAAGGAGTACATGAATAAACTAGGAAGGAAAATGACATGGGACTCGGGAATTAGTTGATCCAACACTAAGCATGGCAAGAGGAAGCCACAGCACGACAGCTACGCATTTAGACCAGAAAGAAGTCAGAGCATATTGATAGGAGGACAGACAGCTGAAGGAGGAAGATCTCCAAGGGGATGGGAGTGGGGGATTGGAACTGACAGATTATATGATATTCTGAACATCTGAGATAATTACTGCTATATGTCTAACAGGTCTGCTGGGATATCTAAAAAAAAATTAACCATAGGCACACAGAAAACAAAGCAAATGGGGAAAAATGCAATTGCTATATTAACTATGTGGGGGGCGAGGTTTTATGGAAATAAATGCAATCAAAGTATACTACTTGATTCAGCAGTGAAAAAAAATTGTATTAAGAGGTTGAGAGGAGAAGTAAAAGTGGTAAAGTAAGAGAAATATATTATCAACTACCATAATGAAGGAAAGACTAAAAGTCTACTGCCTGAAGTTCTAAACTGACGAATCCAAATAACACACTACGCATATTAGGTAGAATATGGCCTATGTAGCAGAGGAACACCTAAAAGAGTTCAAAGTGGCTGCCACTGGGGAGGAGGACTGGGTGGGGATAGAAAACAGTGGACAGGGATTATTGTTTTTCTGTTAAAAGTCGTTAATAATGAGGGTTTTTTCCCAGCTTTATTCAGGTACAATCGATGTATGATAAACTGAACGTGTATAAAGTCCACACATTGATGGGCTTTGAAACCATTACCATAATCAAGGTAACAAATTCATCCATCACTACCAGAAGTTTCCTCTTGCCTCTTGGTAATCCCTCCTCTTATCTCCCCTCTCATCAACACCCTCTTCCCCGACCTGTAACCTTCCCTGGCAACCACTGATCTGTTTTCTGTCACTAAAGAGTGGTATTTTCTAGAATTTTTCATAAATTTATACAGTATATTTTCTTTTTTGTCTGGCTTCTTTCACTCAGCATCATTTTGAGATTCATCCTGTTGTTCTGTGTATCAATACTTCATTCTTTTTAATTGCTGAGTGGTACTCTATTGTATGGCTATACCATAATTTGTTTATCCATTCACCTGTTGATGGACAGTATGAAGTACCTGTGGGACATTTAAGTGTGGATGTCTACTAACAGGAAGTTAAACAAATAGAGCTCTGTAGGCGAGAGACTTTAGGTTAAGGATATAGATGTGGAAGTCATCATTATAAAAACAGTAACTGAAAGAATTGAATGTAATTATCCAAAGAGAACATGTAGAGTTAGACGAAAAATTGGATTCAAAAATCTGATTCAGGGGCTTCCCTGGTGGCACAGTGGTTGAGAGTCCGCCTGCCGATGCAGGGGACACGGGTTCGTGCCCCGGTCTGGGAAGATCCCACATGCCGCGGAGCGGCTGGGCCCGTGAGCCATGGCCGCTGAGCCTGCGCGTCCGGAGCCTGAGCTCCATAACGGGAGAGGCCACAGCAGCGAGAGGCCTGCGTACCGCAAAAAAAAAAAAAAAAAAAAAAAAAAAAATCTATAGCTGTACAAAAAAACGGGAAGGGTCTCATCAGTGAGCTACGAACACTGAGACATCTCTGAAAAATAAATAGGAGAATGAGGACTTCTATTTTCAGCACTGTGACCAATTAAGTATCTCTGGCCACAACACATTCAGATTCTAGATAAACTGCAACAGATATACATTAAAATGCATTGCTGAGCACTGCATACGCCTAATAAAATAGCATAAAATATGTAAAATGAAAAGCAACAAATCTACAAGGAGAAGTGGACAATTCCATGATCACAATCAGAAATTTCAATTCATATTTCTTAGTAAATGAAAGGCCAAGCAGACAAAAAAAATTAATAAGTAAATATGAGATGTGATTACAATACTACAATTAACAAGTCTCATTTAAAGGGCACGTAGAGAACCCACTCAACAATTAGAGGACAAGAGCTGTGGAGGACTTTGGACCAGTGGAGAATTCACCCTGCCCTGATGGGGCAGACTGAGCAAAGACAGGGCTGCCACGGTTGTACACTGCATCTCCCTTATCTGAATGGTGCTGAGGCCTAGACCTTTGCCACCTAACAAGAGCTTGTTGGAGAGCAAACAGTAGGGTACTTTTCTCAATTTTCTCTGTCTGGAGGGGGAGAACGCCCAGCTTGTGTATCTTCCTCTCGACTGAGGTGGAATAAAGGGAGGCATGGGCAACTGGTAGCATTTACCTCTTTGTTTCCTGTTCCAAGTAAGCCTAGTTCCTACAAATTTTGAGTGTCTGGTAATCAACTCTTATGATGGAAATAATTAAAACACACTGTTTAATTCTTCTAACTCAGAAGCCATTCTACAATAGCTATAAATAAACTGATGGTCAGCACTTAAGAACTATTATTGTCCAGGGCAGACGAAATGAAAGTAACACGTGTACTTTTTGCTATATTAGAACAATTTTCTTATGGGGCAAACATGCAAGTCACATCCTCTGTTTAATTCTTCTAGAGTGCCAACACTGGTTAATCCAATAACATTGCTGTTCATGCAATCTGCAGGGATAAATCAGATGCTGAAAACTCAAATACCTTCAGTGGCCAGGCAGATAAATTCAGAAGGGTATAAGACAGCAGGAGTAGTTGGGGAGCAGCTGCTACTCAGTTCTAGTGGACTGTTATTGGAGAGTGGGAGCACAGAGCTGTTAGGCATTTCAATTTTTCGTAAGAAAACAGAACCCGATTTGTACACGAAATCTCCAAATTTAAAAAAATTTTAATGTGAACATTTAAAATAATGTACAGGACAAACAAAACATGTCTTCAGATCAGATCTAATGTGGGTCACTAATGTTCAAGCTATGTTGCAAACTAATAGACATAAAGAAATTTTTTTAGATTTGGAAGGGACCTGAGTAGACTTTTAAGACTGTTGTTTTTAAAATATGTGTGTGCATTCTGCCAAGGATTAGTTTCTTTAAGAGGTTACAAAGAAGCTTAATATATTAAATAAATAAAAGCACAGCTGCTCCCGCTGAACAGGAAGCCCTCCCTCTGAGACACCTCTCACCACTCCCCTTCCCCACCAGTGACCTCAAAGCACCTCCAGAGATCACAGTTTGAAAACTACTGAGCTAATCCATTTTCTCAGATTACAAGTGAGAAAATGAAATCCAATTTCTCATTGAAATTGTTACTGAAATCCCCAAATCTAGCCTAAATTAGAATTAAGTGCCCTTATTCCTGAGCTAATGCTACTAATAATAAATGAGATTTATTCAGCACCTATCATAAACTAGGCACTGTGCTTTCTCATATACCAGTTGTTTTTACAACAATCCTGTGAGAGGGATGTTGTTTTTGCTCAGGCTTCTCATTGCGGTGGCTTCTCTTGTGGAGCACAGTCTTCAGTAGTTGCTGCGCATGGGCTCAGTAGGTGTGGCCCACGGGCTTAGCTGCTCTGCGGCATGTGGGATCTTCCTGGACCAGGGATCGAACCCGCGTCCTCTGCATTGGCAGGCGGATTCTTAACCACTGTGCCACCAGGGAAGTCCCTGAGAGGGATGTTCTTATCTCCACTTTGCAGATGAGGAAACTGAGGCTCTTAGAGCACCTTTCATAGGGTCACATAAGTAGTAAATGGCAACCAGGATAGGAACCTGGGTCCAAATGATTCCAGATCTGTCCTCTGTAACTCTGATACTAAGTTGCCACCCAACTCTCCCTGAAAATTACCCTTCCCCAAAGCATGAGACAGGCAGGAATGCCAATAAGAGTGAAGGGGAAGAAGGATATCAAAAGAGGACTGAGAATCTTCTAACATGAAACAAAACTCAACAAATGTTCACAGGACACATTAATCAAAGACAGTAAAACCTCAAACTATGTTTATCATATTCAGATGATACATGTACCTCCTGAAGCAGGTAATTCTGGAACAGGTAATTTTTAAAATCAATCAATCAATCTATCTAAAAAAAATTTTTTTTGGCCACACCACGCAGCTTGCAGTATCTTAGTTCCCCGACCAGGGATCGAAACCGTGCCCCCTGCAGTGCAAGCTTGGAGTCCTAACCACAGGACACCAGGGAATTCCCTGGAACAGATAATTTTAGAACAAATAATAGCACTTTAAATAATGGATAGTCAGCCTGTTATTGAACTCATCCCAAATGGTTGAAAAAACAGAATGAGCATATTTCCCTAATTGTTTAAATAAAATTCTTGACAGGAATCTTTTATGTTCTTCCACAAAATGTCCTAGGTATCATTCTCAGAAACCAAACCTTGACTGAGATGGAAAGACTACTAACCTGACTCACTGTGACATTTCTTGTGTCCTTAATCTTTTTTTTTTTTTTTTTTTTTTGCGGTACGCGGGCCTCTCACTGCTGTGGCCTCTCCCGTTGTGGAGCACAGGCTCCGGACATGCAGGCTCAGCGGCCATGGCTCACGGGTCCAGCCGCTCCGAGGCATGTGGGATCCTCCTGGACCGGGGCACGAAGCCGTGTCCCCTGCATCGGCAGGCGGACTCTCAACCACTGCACCACCAGGGAAGCCCTTGTGTCCTTAATCTTATACTCAGAATATCATATTATTAAACTAGTATTTAGCATGGTAAGTGCTATGTAAACCCATGAACTGAGCAATGATTCAAACTTTCTAGGCTCTTCAGTCCGTTCCCTCTCTCCTCCCTGAACGACACACCTTCTTTAACTCTCTCAGTAACCCAGAGCCTTCATGGTCTCATGCAAGAATTTCTCCTTTTCAAATTTTATTCTCAAAGAAGGCTCAGAAACTCACCCAATAACTAACCACAGCATAAAAAAAAATCAATGCTGCTTTTGAAATTCTAGCATTAAGTAATAATTAAAATAGTCCTGTTGATTATACTTTTAACACTCAGAGAAATAAAAGGTAGGAAACTTTAAGAAAATGGTCAGTTCCTGGTAGAAATCCTGTGGTAGTTACTATCAGTACTAGCAAGAACAAGAAAGAAGAGGGCAATTAAGAAGGCAAACTATACCTCCATTCTGAAAAAGAGCAGAGCCAAACTATGATATATAGACAATGAGAACCAAAATACATGGAGTATTTTATATAATCCTTTGCTGGAAATAATACCAGCATTGTAATTCTGGTTCCAGCTCTGTCATTAACTGCTGGTGTCACCTTTGGCAGATAATTTTCTGTCTTTGAGTCTCAGAGCATTCATCAGTAAAATGAACATGATGAACTACTGGATGGTCTCTAAGGACACTTTATGGCTCAGAAAGTTTATGAAGAGGGTAACAAAGACTTGAATTGCAGAGCTGGACATAAATTTCAAAGCAACTGTAGGTACCACAGTGAAATTTTCTCCTTGTTAGTTAACTAACTCTGTCTTGCACTGAGCTTTACAATGAACATTTCCATATCCATCTGCCCAGCAGTCCTATTTTGGGGAATCCCAAAGTAGGTGGTATGCTACAGAAGCTTAAGGACAGATGCAGGGGTGCAACCTGACAACAAAAACATAGGGACATAATCTAAGCTTGGCCAGGTGGATGCTCCAGGTATTGAGATTCTTGTATAAAAGAACAGTCAGATTATCTGAGGCAGTTGCAGTGGGATCAATAATACCCACAGTGCCAAAATAAGTGTCCAGGGACAATGGTTCAGGAAGTGTCCACTGGCATTGGCACTGGTGACAGACTGATCTTATGGTATGATCTTAGCTGTGTTCTGGTTCCCTATGCTTCTCCCTGGTTCTCCAGCCTCTCCATTGATCTGACAAGCTACCCAACATCCACCCATTTTCTGCTTCAGTTAGTCAAAGTTGGTTTCTATTGTTTGCAACCAAGAAGACCAACTGGCATAAAAATTATATAAAGAACAATTTGTAAGTGACCTCGGTGAAATGGGAAGAATTCTAGAACTGGTTTTCTGGACTAACTGGGGTCAAAAGCGAGCAAACATTCTGTCAGTATTTAAAGATGGAAATCTGGCAGCCCATGGTATATAGCAGAAAAACAACTAATTGTATTATCCTTATAATCACTTAGATTCAAAGAACTTCTTAGAATTATGTGCCCAGTGAAGACAAGGCTGAGTGGCTGCTGCCAGACAAGCAGAGAAAGGTATAAAGACCATCACGTATTCAAGGACTATGGGCTGAAGTGAGTGCTTCTAGGGGCGCTGTTCGGCTTAGGAAGAGAGCGACATACTGGCATCCCTGAATTCTTGGCTCAAGGTGTGGAGTGAAACAGAAAGACTAAAAAGATGCAGACCACTCCAGATTGGTAGGTGGCAGATTTAATAAGCAAGAAAACTTAAATACGAGGCTTGTCTTGGGATGAGCAGATCTCCGTACCCGCCCGCCAGAATCTTAAAAGTTTATATAGAGGCCTTCACTGGGCTCAGTCACACATACTGTCCAGGTGATCTCAGCACCACTTTACTATCTCAAGGCTGAAGGTGAAAACCAAAGGCACAGTTTGATCCTGCAGGTTGCCAAATTATAGCAGTTAAATTTGCTTCCCTTTCACATTGGAGATCCAGTGATATTGTGATAAGAAGGCAGTGTGACGTCAAGATCTGAAGCAGGGATACATGACAAGGTTCAGAGTCCCCACACAGGACTCTGAACCCCCAGCCCTCAAAGCAGACCCTCATCCCTGGTCTGTTGAGGCACTCATCTGAAAGATTTACTTTGTAAGAAGCAAATAAATAGCCTCATACCCCATCCCCACCACGCTTCAATGTCTCAATCTATAAGAAGAGTTCAACCCCATCATGCCCTGGGAGGGTCATGTCAAAATTAAATCTGAAAAAAAGGATTATACATTATTTGTAAGACACTATACATTTATATTGGTTTGAGGATGCTGGATTATGGAGGAAAGAACAAAATTTTAGATGGTGCTAATACTGATAGGAGTGTATTGATTCTAGATTCAACGTGCTAGCTTCAGAGACTGGGCTTTTTACAGGGGCTTGGTGGGACCCTGTTGGAGGAGATAATCGAGAGGACATGACCCATGAGCTGGACCCTGGCAAACGGAAGTCCCTCATCCCCTCTCCTGTCCTTTGAAGGTATGTTCCACTGGCCTTCCCCGCACCACAAGCTGCCCGAGGCCTCAGCCTTGAGAGTAAAGTGGTGCTGAGATCATCTGGACGGTATGTGTGACTGACACCAGTGAAGGCCTCTATATAAACTTTTAAGATTCTGGCGGGTGGGTGCGGAGATCTACTCTTCTTGTGGCCACCCAAGACAAGCCTCATATGTAAGTTTTCTTGCTTATTAAATCTGCCACCTACCAATCGGGAGTGCTCTGCCTCTTCGGTCTCTCCCTGCCCTCCGTGTACGGGGGCCAATTTCAGATTACACAGGGGCAACTCCAGAGAAGGATGCAAACTAACAGATCCCAAACCCAACCCAGTGTAATTTCCCAAGCCCAGGTGTGTCTACTTCAAAGAGCTGTATTTCACAATAGCACAATCACCATACTGGCTTCCTGGATAAACATTTTTATGGTCGAGGTGGCAAAACAAAAAACATTAGAGGTCCCCCTCTACCATGATAGAAAATCAAAAGCAATACTGTAGACAGGGCTTTCAGAGATGAGTGACATCATCAAAAACAGATTCAGGGGTAGTAATCGGTGGCACCTGTCCATTTTAACTGGATATGTTATTAATACATTGTCTTAAGCAACCTTAATCAAATGGCTAAAGTACTTTCCCAGATGTGATCTCTCTACTATAGCAAATCAGTACAGCCTTGGCAACACATATGCAGCTCTAATCTGGCCAGTGCTTTTTCCTCCAAAAGGAATTTACTTTCACCTAACAAGGACAGCAACACATCTTCCCCAACTTGCCTCAGAGCAGTCATTCTCAAAGAGCGGCCCCTGAAGCAGCAACAGCATGCCCCACTGGAAACTTGTTAGAAGTAAATTCTCCATTCCACCCCAGATCTACTGATTCGGGAATTCTGGAGGTGGTGTCAGTGATCCGTGCTTTAACAAGCCCTTCAGATGATTCTGATGCACACCAGAGTGTGAGAAGCACCACCTTAGAGTAATAGCAGCTCTTCAGCTCTGTGCCTCAATTTCATTTGACCAGAGACTCTAACCATATCACTATTTCACAGGACATCACGCTGGCCCATCATATTTAGGACATAAAGCTGGTGAGGCCATAGGTATGTACCAATGAGGAGATTAACCCTACATAAATAAGAGGAACCTTCCACTTTGATTCTGCTAATGGTTCCTGGTAGACATTGGACACAATTATGGGATATCTAGAGATCATCAGCCCAAGACCTCTCATGAACTGGGTGTTTTCTAGTCACCTATTTATGACATCAGGTGTAGCCCATGTGATTCCCTCTTCAAGTGGCCGGAGTAGATTTTAAAGACACAGGAAAGCAGCATGAGCGTACTACTCACACTCTCAGAATGCCTACTTCTGTCATACTGCACCTTGTCCTTAAAACACACCAGCTAGCTCCCCATGATCTAATGACATGATAATGGAAGGGACCATAGTATAGACCCGGGGTTGCTGGTGCTATAAGATCCTGAAGAGAAACTCTGGGTTAAAAGGCTAATAGAGAGGGATCAAAAGAAGAAAAATATTTTGATTTTAAGAAATACATAAAGCTAAGCCTAAGCAGAGTGGGCTTGTGGCAGTATCTCGCCTGCACCTTGCCTCCCTTAGCAATAAAGATGCAGGTTATATAGACATTTGTCACTTTCCTGAAGCATGAATCAGAATCCCCCGGTACATGGAAGAAGCCACTTTACTAGTGACCAAGGCCAAGTGACCGTAAAGCATCTGATTCTCATCTCAGGATTTGTGCTTTCTCCTCATGGTGTCACACAGTAACTCTCAAGAAGTGGTAAGAGCTTTATTTCTTACTTTAAAATGTCACCAAAAAGAAAGCCAACCTCTAGTGATAGTAATGAAAATTGAGAAAAAGTGAAGAAGTTTAAAAAAATGATTGAAAAAAAAAAAGTGGTGCGCCTTAGGTAGGCAACAGACTCACTAAAGATCTAAAGGGGTCCTTAAATGTTTACACTTCACAGAGCAAATACTGTCAAAGTGGTTACGAGAGTTGAGTAAATTCTTTGAGATTGTTAATGGACTACTGTATAATCAAGTGGTACAAACTCTGGCACTTATCATGAATGTGACCAATCTCAGGCAAGTCAACTTCT
Source organism: Phocoena phocoena (assembly GCF_963924675.1). Lineage (NCBI taxonomy): Eukaryota > Metazoa > Chordata > Mammalia > Artiodactyla > Phocoenidae > Phocoena > Phocoena phocoena. The sequence goes on along the minus strand of NC_089235.1, from coordinate 47,817,303 downwards.
TTTTAAAAAATGCAAACCAGGGCCTGGAATACAAGACAAGAATAAAAAACAGAAATTTGCATTATTTCCACAACAGAAAACATGTTATTTTTTAAGTAGTTCTTAGCGAGCACGACAAATTTTAAACTATTTCTCCAAAAGACCTTTCCTTTAGAAATTAGACAAAGATATATAGTAAGTGGTTGGTACTGCAGAATAATCTGTCCACTGAAGAGTCAATTATTTAATTTAAAACTTGTAACTTAGAGAATGTGGCCAAGATGGTGGAATAGGAAGACTCTAAGCTCACCTCCTCCCACGGGCACACCAAAATTACAGCTTTACAGAGTGACTACTGATGAACACAACCTGAAGACTAGCAGAAAAGATTTTCCACCTCTAAGAATATAAAGAAGGAACCACAATGAGACAGGTAGGAGAAGTAGTAATACAGTACAGTCAAGACCCACTCCCCAGGGTAGGCAACCCATAAATGGAAAGATAATCACAATTGCAGAGGTTTTCCCCAAGGAGCCAGGGGTCTGAGCCCTACATCAGGCTCCCTAGCCTGGGGGTCCCGCGCTGGGAAGATGAGCCCCTAGAATGTCTAGCTTTGAAGGCCGGCAGGGCTTGCATACAGAAGAGCTGGAGAGATGCAGGAAACAGACACTCCACTCTTAAAGGGCACATGCAAAACTTCACACACTCCAACTCCCAATGCAGAGGCAGTAATCTGACTGGGTCAGACCCTCTTACTGATCTCAGAAAGGCTCCCAGAGAGGCAGAAGGCCGGGGCTCCTCCTGGAGAAACAGACATTGGCAGCATCCATTTTGGGGAGCTCAATCTACCACAAGGACACTGGTCCTGGCAAGCACCATTTTGGAGTCTTCCCTCTAGCCTATTAGTGGTAAGTGGGTACCACTACCTCTGGCAGCCACCACACAAGGCAGGGACTTGCAGCCAGCAGGGCTGGGGACCAGCCCCACCTACCAGGGTGCTCACAGTTGTTAGCCCCGTCACAACAGAAGGGCCCACACAGTGGGCACCCTTTGAGCATACAGCTCTGGTGGCCAGAGGGGAGTGTTCTACTGGGCCCCACAGGACGTCTCTTACATAAGACCAATTCGCCAAGATTGGGAAACATAACTTACCTACCCAATACATAGAAATAAGCACAAGGAATTTGGCAAAATGAGGAGACAGAGGAATATGTTCCAAATGAAGGAACAAGACAGAACCTCAAAAGAAGAACTAAGTAAAGTGGAAATCAGCAATCTACCAGATAAAGAGTTCAAGACAATGATCCCAAGATGTTCAACAAACTCAGGAGAAGAACGGATGAACACAGTGAGAAATTTAATAAAGAGTTCAAAATTATAAAGAAGAACTAAACAGAATGGAAGAATACAGTAACTGAAATAAAAAATACACTAGAAGAAATCAACAGTAGATTAGATAATACAGAGAATCAGATCAGTGAGCTGGAATACAGAGTAGTGAAAATCACCCAAGCTGAACAAAAAAAAGAATTTTTAAAAAATGAGGACGGTTTAATTTAAGAGACCTCTGGGACAACATCAAGCATACTAACAATCTGCATTATGAGGGTCCCAGAAGGAGGAGAAAGAGAGAAAGGGGCAGCTAATTTATTTGAAGAAAACTTGTAACTTGAAAAACTATAATTCACATTCAGGTACACATTCAACAAACATTAATGAATGAATACATACATATATACAAACTAGAGTAATAAAACTTCATTATCTACATGCCACATTCTCAAGGAAAGGAAAAAAATCACAACACAACAGTCTTCCCATGGTCTAAAAGAACCATGTCTCTTTGCGGACAGGCTCTCCTGAAGGCATAACTAATAATATCCCAGACTGTGGAATAACAAGGAATGACCCTAGGGATTTTGTGCCTATCAGCAGAGACTCCCAGGAGAAATACTGTCCTCTGTTCACATACAGGTCTAACCCTGATTCTGCAGACTCAGAATTAGTCAAGGTACTTTCCCTACTACTGCAGTACAATGTCAGAAAGGAAGGTAAGTTTATAGTTTCTACATTTAAAACCCAACAGTAGCCACTATACACACAACTGATCTGGAATACTTTTCTATATTTATTTCATTTTAAATGACTCAATAGCTTACTTTCAGAATAATTACACCTATTTTCAGAAAGTCTTCCCTAAAAAATAAAGAGGTTAGTCACACTAAACATTTTCTTTCCTTTTGTATGGGGTAGAAGAGTGGAGAATAAGGAGGAAAGGAAGGGGTCCACTAGACTCATCTAAAAGCAGATGAATATGTTTAAAAACCAATAGAAACAGATTTTTTCTTTAAAGTTTGTTTATACAGTTTTTCTCCATCCCTTTATTTTTAATTGAGTAGAGACATTTTACTAGTGCATGCTAACAGGTGGAAAGGAAAGGAGTTTGTTGTTTTTTTTCTGGCTCACTTCCCTTTAGACTGTTCAAAAGTAGAACCACCACATGCTGTTCCAAACACAATACATGACTTAGCTTTGCCTAGGTCTTAATGAAGGCAATTCAAAAAGAAAAATACAGAATTCTGGTCTCCATTTTCCCTAGATCAGTCTCAGCTCTTTCTGGATGAAATCAGTCTCTCAAGGGACATCAACCTCACAATTTGAGAAACAATGCTCTAGATATGAAACAAAAAAGCAACACAATGGAAAACCAGCAACCATTTGTTTTTCCACTTGGGAGAGTTAGACTGTACAACATCCTTTTCATTACAAAGCCAAGTTACTATTCAGAATTGTAAATTAACTCTTTGTAGTAATACAAATGACTTCAGTCTCAGATAATAAAGTAAGGAAAAAATCAAAGTCCCTTTTTTTCAAGCAATCGCTGAAACAAAGCTAAAGGACCAGGATATCTCAGTCAAATCCTTTGGTTTGTGATAAATTTGACTTAAAATTATCTGGAAAGAAAATAACACATATGGTAACATATTAATAAGAATGCACAATAATGATTTTTATTACATGCTTTATGTGTGTAATCCTTAAGAACATTTTCAAGTACTTTAAACCAGGGTTCAGCAAACTACAGTCTGTGGGCCAAAAGTGATGCACTATCTGTTTTTATAAGTAAAGTTTTATTGAAACATCCACACTCATTTGTATTGGCTACAATTGAAGAGTTGAATAGCTGTGACAGAGAGTGAATGTCTTGCAAAGCCAAAAATATTTATTATTTACCCCTTTAAAGAAAATGTCTGCATTCCCTGCTCTAAACCACTGGGTCTCAAATTTTAACACTCATAAGAAACACCTGGACAGCTTGTTAAATCAGTTTCCTGAACTCTACTTTCACAGATCATGATTCAGTAGGTTGGAATGGGGTCCATGAACTTGCATTCCTAACAAGTTCACAACCTGCTGGTCTATGAACTAAAGTTTGACAACCACTGCCCTAAACCATCTCATATAATCACAGATCAGCAATGACCACAAATGTTATAAATTCTATAAACCAGTATAACTATCATACATAATGAAAACTAAGGCATAAAAGAGGAGGGAAATAGATCTCTTGACTTACATGAAATTCTTGGTAGCTAAGAAGGCACAACTGGTTGCCATAATCATCAGATAATTCTTCAGCCCCTCATCCTAACGTTAATTCATAGTAAACACTGGAAATTCAACCAGGACCAGCAGGAGCCAAAGGCAGTTGGGTTGGAAGTGTAAAACACAATCAGTTCTTTAGAGAAACTATGAAACACTTTTTAAAAGTAAAAGCTGAGGTATATTCAGTTATAATTTAGTATTTGACTGGACTATAGATTAAGTACTAAAGTACAATGTTTGAAAAGAAATCTGACACATATAGTTTATAATACAATGGTCCAATCAAAAGATAATTCTTTCACTCCATATAAATAAATATAAATGGTTAAAAAATCTAATCTTTTGAATAAATTCAAAATAAACACGTGTCACACTAATAATGGCCAAGAACATAGAGGATATCAACTGATGTATTTTATTAGAACTAGGCTCAGGCAGATCAAAGGTGGATGATATGTAAACCACATAAAAATATTACGGCCTTTCAAAAACAGAAATATGGATCAATGGAACAGGATAGAAAGCCCAGAGATAAACCCACACACATATGGTCACATTATCTTTGATAAAGGAGGCAAGAATATACAGTGGAGAAAAGACAGCCTCTTCAATAAGTGGTGCTGGGAAAACTGGACAGGTACATGTAAGAGTATGAAATTAGAACACTCCCTAACACCACGCACAAAAATAAACTCATAATGGATTAAAGACCTAAATGTAAGGCCAGACACTATCAAATTCTTAGAGGAAAACATAGGCAGAACACTCTATGACATAAATCACAGCAAGATCCTTTTTGACCCACTTCCTAGAGAAATGGAAATAAAAACAAACAAATGGGACCTAATGAAACTTCAAAGCTTTTGCACAGCAAAGGAAACCATAAACAAGATGAAAAGACAACCCTCAGAATGGGAGAAAATATTTGCAAATGAAGCAACTGACAAAGGATCAATCTCCAAAATTTACAAGCAGCTCATGTAGCTCAATATTAAACAAACAACCCAATCCAAAAATGGGCAGAAGACCTAAATAGACATTTCTCCAAAGAAGATATACAGATTGCCAACAAACACATGAAAGAATGCTCAACATCATTAATCATTAGAGTAATGCAAATCAAAACTACAATGAGACATCATCTCACACCAGTCAGAATGGCCATCATCAAAAAATCTACAAACAATAAATGCTGGAGAGGGTGTGGAGAAAAGGGAACCCTCTTTCACTGTTGGTGGGAATGTAAACTGATACAGCCACTACAGAGAATAGTATGGAGGTTCCTTAAAAAACTACAAGTAGAACTACCATATGACCCAGCAATCCACTACTGGGCATATACCCTGAGAAAACCATAATTCAAAAAGAGTCATGTACCAAAATCTTCATTGCAGCTCTATTTACAATAGCCATGACATGGAAGCAACCTAAGTGTCCATCAACAGATGAATGGATAAAGAAGATGTGGCACATATATACAATGGAATATTACTCAGCCATAAAAAGAAACGAAATTGAGTTATTTGTAGTGAGGTGGATGGACCTAGAGTCTGTCATACAGAGTGAAGTAAGTCAGAAAGAGAAAGACAAATACTGTATGCTACCAGCTACCACATATATATGGAATCTAAGAAAAAATAAATTGTCATGAAGAACTTAGGGGTAAGATGGGAATAAAGACACAGACCTACTAGAGAATGGACTTGAGGATGTGGGGAGGGGGAAGGGTAAGCTGTGACAAAGTGAGAGAGTGGCATGGACATATATACACTACCAAACGTAAAATAGATAGCTAGTGGGAAGCAGCCGCATAGCACAGGGAGATCAGCTCAGTGCTTTGTGACCACCTAGAGGGGTGGGATAGGGAGGGTGGGAGGGAGGGAGACGCAAGAGGGAAGAGATATGGGGACATGTGTATATGTATAACTGATTCACTTTGTTATAAAGCAGAAACTAACACAGCATTGTAAAGCAATTATACTCCAATAAAGATGTTAAAAAAATAAAAAATAAAAAAAATAAAAATATTAGTGCCTTTCATGTAGACTCTACAGAAGATAAAGGTGGAAGGTAAAGATTTGGAGGGAAAATTCTCATTGATGATTTATTAGAATAAGAAACATCTCCCTTTCCTTTATTTAGCCTTCATTGAACATCTACCATGCTCAGAGGCACTGTACACTGTACTAGGCATTAGAAATAGAAATGAATAAACATCCCTACTCTCAACAACCTCAAAAGCTAGGGAGAGAGCCATGTAAATAAGTGCAATACAGCACGGTAAGTATAAGAACAGCTGTATATATTATGTACTATCAGAGTGTAGAGAGTGAGCTGACTAAATATGCTTGGGAGAAAGGTGAAAGGAATACTTCGCTAAACACAGAGTTATTGCTTTAACTGAGATGTAAAGAAACTGAGCAGATGAAGAAGGGTAGGTAAGGAGCCCAGGAGGCAGTGGATACAATATGTGCAACTGTACGGAAGTGAGAGGGAGTAATATGGATCTGAATTCTACATCTACAAACAGGTCAGCTTGGCCAAAGCAGAGTGTGTAACATGGGAAGCAACGAGATGGGAAGCCGGACAGGAAGGCAGGGTCTCATATAAAGAACCTTAGGTGCTGCACTAGTCAGGTCTTTATTTTTCCAGCTTTAGGGAAATGGTGAAGAATTTTAACCCCAGAGTGGATTGCATGGATTTGCATTTTACTGAAATCACTTTGGCACCACCAGAGGGGACAGGCTGAAGCCAAAGGATTTTATTTTTGATCTAAAAATTTTGACAAGACTTTGTATTCAAGGCATGGATGAGAAACAGAAAGGTAGAACTGATTAGAGGTTAAAAAAAAAATCTCCCAGCTTAATTTTTATCAAAATGAAGTTTAGGAAGAAGCAGCAAAGATTGAAATTAACACAGGACATTCTAATCTTAGGAAATATTTTCTTTTTTATCTAATAAGGTCAGGGATAAAATAAACACCCCACAAAAACCGTTAAAGATGACATTATGGTCCATGTTGACAGAGAAGACTGAATCAGATTATAGCGCTCAGATCTTGGACAAATCATAATTTTTCTGGGCTTCAGTTTCTTCACCTATATAATGACAGGTTCAAAGCTTCCTAACCTGGGCTATAAATAGATGTACATTTCAATATAGTTGGTTTCCTCTGTAATCCTACTCATGTTATTTAAATTTTAAAATTCTGAGAATGGGTCAATGGCACAAAAGAGGATAAGAAGCTCTGCAAGATATTTAAGTCACAACTCTCGAATTATAGAATTTTGGACATTCAATACAGGAACTAAAAGAGAATGCCACTGGCTAAGGAAAAATAAGAACGGGGCAATAGGAAACGTGTAATACACTGGACCAAAAAGATAATTTATAGGGATTTAAAGTCTGATTTAGGTTGATATTATTTTGCCTTTCCATTTCCCTTTCTTCTTTTGTAAACGTAGGTTAATGCTGGTATTAAATGACTGCTTGATGGCTTTCTTTTATATCCTTAAACCAACTGAAATGTGATTTATGGAATAAAACTTAATAGTAAAGGCTAAGAGAAAGTGTAGATTATATAATGAAGAGATTAGTAATGTCAGCAATCAAATAAAGGAGGGAAGAACAAAAATGCCTTCTTAATATCAAGTCCAGACACAAAACTACCTGGGAAAGAAGCTAGGTAAATGAAAAATAACCTTTTTTGGGTCAGAAACAATTGGTTTTAAAAAGACATGTCTAGAACAAAAACTAGTTCTTATCATCTTATAATGGTACTCTATGATAAGGAATTCTAAATTATCTGAATTTATAAGGTCAATGTCAGCATTCAAAATGCATGTAGCTACTACACAAAAAGGAGACCAGATTTAAAAAAATTTTTAAGAACTCTATAAGATATGAGTTATAAAACACTTATCAGAAAAAATGTGAATGAAGGTTATAATTATTCCTTGAAGTTACTCATACCACATACTTTATTTAATCAGATTAAACAATCAAAATGGTTCTGATTAACCAATGGAAGTCTCACCACATCATCTGTTCAGTGTTCAAAAAGACACCTTGCACTGGTTTGAAAAACCATTGAAAGATTATAGTAATATAATTTGCAATATCTTTTAAAAGTACTTCTACTTAGTATTCAAAAGCCTTCCTATTTTAGACATGAGTCTACAATGAGGTAACTGGACAACTATTCAACTAAACAACAATGGAAGACTTCAGAAGCTGCGAAAGCAAGTCTGGTCAGTTTTTAAAGCTGTGTCTATATTAAAACTGCCGGGGTTTCAACTTTAAGAAACAATCTGAAAAAAAAATAAAAAAATAAAAAAAAAAAGAAACAATCTGAGGGGAAAAAGCCTTTACTATCCTCAGTTTTTCTGGAAAAAAACTACAGAAACATTTGTCTTCTTTCCTTCATGAAAGTTATCCACCTAACAGATCTGTAGGAGAGGACAGGTTTCTACAGGTAACTCTTCCCACACCTCCCTAGCAATCTGCGTATCTCTAAACCAGAGGCAGGTAACTGAGGCACCTGAGGCAATCTTTAGTGTCACTCCGCTCCTCCCCTGACATGTGTGTTGTTTTTTGGTTTTTTTTTAAATAGGTATCTTACAAAGAATACTTGAAGCACTATGCTTAAAGAAAAAAATCACTTTTTAGCAAAACACTATCTACAGCCCCAAAATCTTCTAGTCATTGATTTGCTTCAGAAAAACAGGGCCAAGTGAACATAACAACTACTTATGAAAATATATGTAATCCAAGCACTTTTAGTCCAGGCAATAGAGATTACACGTTCAATCAATTAGGAAAATTCAGAATTCACATTTCTAAAGGAACTACCTAAATTTACTCAGGAGAGCAAAATATTTGACAGGTGCAAGACATTGCAAAATCATTCATAACTATACTTCGTATAAAATGAACCCGATCTTAAGCAAATCCACTAAGCAGGGCCACAGATGTACACGAGCGCAAGTTAGTAGGGAGATTTAATTCTCAAAGGGATTTATTCAAAGTAGGACTTATATACAACTTGAAGAAATCCCCTACTGTGTCTGTGTTTTTTTTTTTTAAAAAAAGGTCCTACTTATAGTTTATTCCAGAAAAGAGCATAAACTATTTTTCCATAAAGATACGAAGAACTACTCACCTCCATTTCCACAGCCGCAATACTCTGGTCATAATGACCCATCAGATTAGGGAAAAATGTCATGTTGTAGGCCATTTTCATACATCTAGGAACAGTAATTGGTTCACAGGTGAAAAGACTGTGCCCTCGTATGAGGGGTAGAAAAATACATGTCCACAAAAATGTAAACGTTTCCATTCTCTTCAAATTCCTAATTTTACCACATGGCTTGGATTAATCGCTCTTTTCATTCTCAGATTTCCATCCAAAGATAAAATGCTCAAATTCCTCGTTTAATTATTTTACCATTTTGAAGGAAGCCCTTTTTCCTGAAAATGAGTTCTGGGTCAATTACTGTAAAAACAACCAAAAGGGTGTATCAGCAACGTTTGTTATAGACTCAAATGCGTACGTCAAAGTGCAGAGTTAAGATTTTCACCCTAGGTAACTAACACCGGAAAAACGACGGAAAATTTCGTCCCATCGAGATCCTCTTCCACCTGCCTTGGCACAGAATCCTATCGCCTGCTGAGGAAGTCTCATCTCTAGGGAACGGATGATAGGAGGCTTGCGCTGTACGGAACACAGGGTAAAAGGGGGGCACTGGATGAGTGAGATGGAGAAAATGGTGGGGATAGGAATAAGTTAAGAAGGGCTGATAGAATTGTAAAACCTAAAAGCCCCTGTTGTCTATCTTACTACGCACAAGAAAACCGAGTCCCGGGGAAATTCCTTAAGATCTCATGAGTTCTTCAATTCTTTAAAGACTCTAAAGGGCGAGTTTTTGTGGCACTCTTCTGGAGACATACTTTTACGTTTTTAAAAATGCCAAGTAGAGGGTGACTTCCAGGATTCCTACTGCGGAGGAGCGAAACTAGTATTCAAGGGCTGGGGTGAGTAGCGATCTCACGGAAAAGGGAAATGAGCAAAGCTGTCCCGCGGCGGCGACGGAGTTTCGGTGGGAGGGAGGCTGTGGGCCCGGAGCCACGAAAAATCGCACGCCCTCATCCCATCCCCCAACACACACCGATGCCCCGACTTCCAGTGCCAGGCAGGGCAACTCACCCCACCCCCGGGCACCTGCCCCGGGCCCAGGGCCGGGCACCTGCCCCTGGCCCCGCGGGGACCGGCATCGCCTTTCCCCAACTTCCGGGAAAACTTTGGCCGGTGCGGACCGTCCCGCCGCCGCCGCCGCCTTCCCCACACCTGCGGCAACAAGCGCGCGCCCCCCGCCCGCCCCGCACCCCTCGAGGCCCGCCCCCGCTCACCCCGGCACCCGCCCGGCCGCGGCCGCCCGCCCAGTCGGGGCCCGAGGACCCTCACCTCGGGCGGCGGTCGAAGGCACCTTCCTCCCCGTCCCCGTCCAGCCCACCGTACCCCTGCGACCAGAGACGGCTCCCGGGAGTGTCCGGGACTCTAGCCACCTCAGGAGCCGCACCGGGAGCGAGAGCTGAGGAATCCCGCGAGACTGCGCCGCCAGGTCTGGCGGGCAGGTCACGGCTCGCCGCGGCAGCGGCGGGTCTGGCTCTCCGCCCGGGCCCCGCCCGCGCTGCGCCGCCAGGGCCTGGTTCTGGGCTGGCCCCGCTGGGCCGGGTTGAGCGGTGTCGGGGTTCCTCTGTTGGGCCGGGGAGCCCCCTTCACTTTGCCGTCTCTTATGTGCCGTCCAGAAGGGTTCAGCCTAGAATCCCAGATAAAGCTTCTTTTAGAAGAACCCAATTTATTCCGAATTTCAGGAGCCAAGAATTCTTAAACGGGGCCAATTTGCTCTGGAAAGTCAGTTGCCCAAGTGACCTTAGTTGGAGAGTGGGTAACTTGCTGGGTATCTGTCTTAAAAAAACAAAACAAAAAACCAAAAAACCCTTGTATTAATTCAGGGAGTCTGGTCACCAACTGGAGGCACAGGTGGCAATGGGATTTCAGCCCTGGCAGGTCCTATGTTTTGCTGACGCAGAACCGTAATAGAAAGTTCAACTGCTTTAGGAGTCAACCCAGTTTTTAGTACCAGCTGTGCCACGCGTCATCTCACAGTGCTTACCTATTTATCCCTTCCCTCTAACGTTTGAAAATCACCAGATCTTCATACTGTCACCAAGTTTGGTCTTTTCCAGAATGTCATATATTCTGTTTTCCAGTGGAATCGTACGGTATGTAGCCTTTTCAGACTGGCCACTGTCACTCAGTACTATTCCTTCATGTCTTCTCATGGCTTGATAGCTCATTTCTTTTTAGTGATAAATAATATTGCATGGTCTGGATGGACCACAGGTTATTTATCCATTCACCTACTGAAGGACATCTTGGTTGATTCCAAGTTTTGGCTCTTATGAATAAAGCTGTTATAAAAAACATCTGTGTGCAGGTTTTTGTGTGGAAGTAAGTTTTCAGTTCCTTTGGGTAAGTAGCAAGGAACCAGATTGCTGGATCATGTGGTAAAAGTATATTCAATTTTATAAAAGAAAAAAAAGTGCTAAACTGTCTTCCAAAGTGACTATACCATTTTGCATTCACACCAGCAATGCTTGAGAGTTCCTGGTGTTTAACCCCTTGCCAAGGTTTGATGTTGTTACTGTTCTGGATTTTGGCTATTCTAATAGGTGTTTAGTGATATCTCTATTTTAATTTGCACTTCCCTGATGAAATAAGATATGGGCATTTTTTCATGTCCTTATTTGTCATTTGTATATCTTCTTTGATGAGGTGTCTGTTAAGGTCTTTGGCCTGTCTTTTAATTGGGTTGTTGGTTTTCTTATGTTGAGTTTTAAGAGTCCTGTGTATATTTTGGATAATAATCTTTTATCAGGTATATCTTTTGCAAATATTTTCTGCCATTCTGTGGTTTAACGCCTAATTCTGTAGACCTCATCTTTCACAGAGCAGAAGTAATTAATTTTAATGAAGTCCAGTTTGTTAATTTTTTCTTTCAGGGATTGTGCCTTTGGTGTTGTATCTTTTTAGATCATCACAAATCCAAGGACTTCTAGATTTTCTCCTATGTTATCTTCTAGGAGTTTTATAGTTTTGTGTTTAAATTTAGGTCTGTGATTCATTTTGAGTTAATCTTTGTGAAACGTGTAAGATTTGTGACCAGATTTATTTCTTTTTTTGCATATGCAGTTATTACAGCACTGTTTGTTGAAAAGATGATCTTTGCTCCATTGTATTGCCTCTGCTACTTTGTCAAAGATAAGTTGACTGTATTTATATGGCTCTATTTCTGGGCTCTCTATTCCGTTCCATTGATCTATTTGTCTATTCTTTGACCAATACCACACTGCCTTGATTACTGTAGTTTTGTAGTGAGTCTTGAAGTCAGTAGTGTCAGTCTCCAACTTTGTTCTTCCTCAATTCCTCAATATTGAGTTGGCTATTCTGGGTCTTTTTCTTCTCCGTATAAACTTTAGAGTCATTTTGTCAATATCCACAAAATAACTTGCTGGGATTTCATTAAATATATAGATCAATAGATTTGGGAAGCACTAGTTGGGAAGCACTAGCATCTTGGCAATATTGAGTCTTTTTATTCCTGAGCATCAACTATCTCTATTTATTTATTTCTTCATTGATTTCTTCCATCAGAGTTTTGTGGTTTTCCTCATATTGATCTTATATATATTTTGTTAGTTTAATGCTCAAGTATTTCATTTTTCAGGATGTTTATGTAAATGGTATTGGGGTTGTTTATTTGTTTTTAATTGGTATTGTATTTTTTATTTCAAATTCATTTGTTCATTGCTGGTATATAGGAAAGCAGTGAGATTTATGTTAACCTTGTATCCTGCAAGCATACTATAATCACTTATTAGTTACAGGAGTCTTTTAGTAGATCTTTCCAGATTTTCTACATAGACAATCGTGTCATCTGTAAACAAAAACAATTTTATTTCTTCCCTCCCAATCCGTATACTTTTTCTTTCTTTCTTTCTTTCTTTTTTTGGTCTTATTGCATTAGCTAGGACTTCCAGTACAATGTTGAAAAGGAACTGTAGTGAGAAGGAACATTCTTGCCTATTCCTAATCTCAGCAAGAAAGCTTCTAGCTTTCTAGGATGATGTTAGCTGTAGGTTTTTTGTAGATGTTCTTTAGCAGGTTGAGGAACTTCCCCTCTATTCCTAGTTTGCTGAGAGTTTTTATCTTGAATGCGTGTTGGATTTCATCAAGTGTTTTTTCTGCATATATTGATATGATTATGTGATTTTTCTTCCTTAGCTTGTTGATGTGATGGATTACATGAATTTTCAAATGTTGAATCAGGCTTGTATACCTATGATAAATCTGAAGTCTGCTCTTCTGAAATTAATATAGCTACTCCAGCTTTCTTTTGATTAGTGTTAGTGTGGCATATCCTTCTCCATTCCTTTACTTTTAATCTATATGTGTCTTTATTTTTCAAATGGGTTTCTTGTGGACAACACATTGTTGGGACTTGTGTTTTCATCCACTCTGATTATCTCTGCCTTTTAATTAGTGGATTTTTACCATTGATGTTTAAAGTGATTATTGATATAGTTGGATTATGATACTATTTTCTATTCATTGCCCTTGGTCTTGTTGCTATTTTTTTCCTTCCACTCTTCTGCTTTTTGTGGTTTTAATTGAGCATTTTGTATAATTCCATTTTCTCTCCTTTCTTAGTATATCAATTATACTTTTTTTACTTTTTAAAAAAAATTGGTTGCCCTATTGATTGCAATATATGTTTACAACTCATCCAAGTCCACTTTCAAATAACACTATACTGCTTCAGGAGTTGTGCAAGTGCCTTATAATTACAAAGAATTCTTAATTCCTCCCTCCCACCCTTTATATCACTGCTGTCATTTATTTCACTTATACATAAGCTATAATCATTGAATATGTAGTTGCTGTTACTGTTTTGAAAGAACTGTTATCTCTTAAATCAATTAAGAATAAGAAAAATAAAAGTTTTGGTTTGCTTTTACTTATTCTTTCTCTAATGCTTTTCCTTCCTTTATTAGATCATGTTTCTGACCTATATAATTTTCGTTTTCTCTGAAGAGCTTATTTTAACATTTCTTGCAAAGCAACAAATTCCCTCAATGTTCTACTGAGAAAGTCTTTATTTTTCCTCAACTTTTGAAGGATGACTTTGCAGGATACAGAATTCTAGGTTGGTGGGTTTTTTCCTCTTAACACTAAATATTTCAGTCCAGTCTATTCTTGCTTGCATGATTTCTGAGGAGAAGTTGGATATAATTCTTGTTTTTCCTCCTCCATAAGTAAGATTTTCCCCCCACTCTGGCTTCAAGATTTTTTCTTTATTTTTAATTTTCTGCAGTATGCATTTGATATGCCTAGGTGTAATGTTTGTTTTCTGCATTTATCCTGCTTGGTGTTCTCTGAGCTTCCTATATCTGTGGTTTGGTGCCTGACATTAATTTGGGGTAGATTCTCAGTCATTATTTCTTCAAATATTTCTTCTGTTCCTTTCTCTCTTTCTTCTCCTCTGGTATTCCCATTACACATATGTTACACTTTTGTAGTTGTCCCAGAGTTCCTGGACATTTTATTCGATTTTTTTTTCAATCTTTTGTCTCTCTTTGCTTTTCAGTTTCGGAAGTTTGTATTGACATATCCTCAAGCTCAGAGGTTCTTTCCTCAACTGTGTCCAGTCTACTAAAGAGCCCATTAAAAGCAGTCTTCATTTCCATTACACTGTTTTTGATCTCTAGCATTTCTTTGTGATTCTTTCTTAGAATTTCCATTTATCTGCTTACATTATCCATTTGCTTTTGCATGTTGTCTACTTTTTCTCTTACAGCTCTTAGCATATTAATCATAGTTATTTTAAATTTCTGATCTGATAATTTCAACATTACTGCCATATCTGAGTCTGGTTCTGATGCTTGCTCTGTTTCTTCAAATTGGGTTTTTTGCTTTATAGTATGCCATGTAACTTTTTGTTGAAAGTCAGACATGATGTACTGGGTAAAAGGAACTTGGGTAAACAAGGCTTCAGTACTGTGGTGTTAAGGTGGGGGTGGTGTGGGAAGCATTCTATAGACCTATGATTAGGTCTCAGTCTTTTAGTGAGCCTGTGGCCTTGGGCTATGAACTTCACAAGTGCTTCTCAGTTTATATCCCCATTAGGTGGGATAGTATGGCTAGAGTGGGCTGGGATTGGGTATTTCTCTTCCCCCTGGTCAGTTAGGCTCTGATAAAACCCCAATAGATTAGCCTCTGGTAAGATAATTTCTCAGAAGAGCAGGTCTGGTTAAGAACAGAATGCTCTGACATATTTCAAATTTTTTCCTTTGTTTTCCTCCCTGCCAGAAATGTAAGGGGCTTTTTCTCCAATATTCACTGTGAGAATCTGGTAGAGCTTCAGAAAATAAAACTCACAAAAGTGTGGGTATCCCCCAAAGACTGGGTCCCTATGGAGTTTTTAACTCTAGCAGTCTTCTGCACTGAGTCTCCAGGAGTTCATCTATTACAGTTCAGGTTTTCATACCGCCTACTGGTCCCCCTGGAGGTTTCTGCCCAGTAAGTTGTTATCCTCTGTTCTGCCTGTTTGTCTCTCCAATTTTGGGAGCAGCAGTTTGTTTTGTGATCTCAATTCTCTAACAGATCTAAGAAAGAGTTGTTGATTTTCAGTTTGTTCAGCTTTTTACTTGTTAGGATGGAGTGATGGCTTCTATACTCTTTACATGCCAGACCAGAAACCCCAATCCTTCATTTTCTAAAATAAGTATTGTTTTAAGAATTTGATTGACAATTCCAACTGCTACTGCCTTAGCAGAACAAAGTTTCTCCAAGAAATTAAATTTTAAAATTCCAAAGCTACAATATTATGTAATTTGGCATTATTATTAATAGAACACTGGTTATATCAATATGAAAATCATGATTATAACAGCATATTAATTGATTTTGCTGAAATGAAGGGGAAAAAATAAATTTCATAGAGTAAGTTGTGTGAATTTTTATTTTATTACTTATCCAAACATCTACAGCCTATCACCAGACTATGCAGACACACACGATATTAATTAAATTTTTTCATCGCTGATAGCTTGTCCATACTCATTAAACTACAGCTGTATACATTACAAAATTTTTATCTTAGGATAAATGTAGGAAGACTGAACATATTTTATTTAACAGTTTGTTAGCTTGATTTATGACTTTTAACTATGTAAACATAGAGGCGCAGCTACTATGGAAAACAGTATGGAGGTTCCAAAAACACTAAAAATAGAGTTGCTGTATGATCCAGCAATCCCACTCCTGGGCGTATATCTAGACAAAATTATAATTTGAAAAGATACATTCACCTCAACGTTTATAGCAGCACTATTTACAATAGGCAAGACATGGAAACAACCTAAGTGTCTATTGACAGATGAATGGATAAAGAAGATGAAGTATATATACACAATAGAATACTACTACTCAGCCATAAAAAAGAATGAAATAATGCCATTTGCAGCAACATGGGTGGACCTAGGGATTATCATACTAAGTGAAGTAAGTCAGGAAGAGGACAAATACCATATGATATCCCATACATGTGGAATCTGAAATATGACACAAGTGAACTTATTTACAAAACAGAAACAGACTCACAGACATAGAGAACAAATTTATGGCTACCAAAGGGGAAAGGGGGTGGGGGAGGGATAAATTAGGAGTCTGGGATTGGCAGATACAAACTACTATATATAAAATAGATAAAAACAAAGTCCTACTGTATAGCATTGGAAACTATGTTCAGTATCCTGAATGGAAAAACCATAATGGAAAAGAGTATGAAAAAGAATATATATACACGTATAACTGAATCACTTTGCTGTACACCAGAAATTAACACAACATTGTAAATCAACTATACTTCCATAAAAGAAAGAAATAAATAGAGCACGGTGCCCTCCTTTGTACTCTTGCCTGGGGCCTACAAACATGTGGATAGGCCTGCTTGTGACCACTCACCTGATGCCCAGGCGTTTGGGGGCTGGGGAGCAAACAGCAGTAGGGGGACCTCCACTGGAGGGGTCTGAACTGAGCAGAGGCATAGAAAAGAACAGAGGGAAAGAGAGGAACTTGGGCTGCATGTGCTACTTCCCTCCTGAAGTTTCCTCCCAAACTCTTCTTGGTCTAACCCTTGAAAGCTCTCCCCATGGCTCCAGTCCCTCCAGGTGACACGTGTGAATTTGATGGCTTATTGACTTAATTTAGGGGAGTCTACGGGCACAACATCGAGGATAACCTTTATTTAAAAGCTTTTACTTGATGTTGCCTGTCGAGCCCTGCTTTAAAAGCTAATTACTGCCCTGCAACTAGGTTCATGGGTACCATATGACCTAGAGGGGTGGGATAGGGAGGGTGGGAGGGAGGCTCAAGAGGGAGGGGATATGGGGACATATGTATGCATATGGCTGATTCACTTTGGTGTACAATGGAAACTAACACAGTATTGTGAAGCAATTATACTCCAATAAAGATCTATTCAAAAAAAGAAAAAGCTAATTACTGCAGTGTTTGTAGCATAACAATTAACCTTTTGCTGTGGTTGTATCCATTATGGTTGGCCAGAAATAATACACCTTCTAATTACTACCTCCAGTATTACTGGAAAATAAAAATTTTGGTAGTAACGTGACACTGCAGGAAAGAGCCACATATTTTCATGACAGTTTGATGTATAAGATTGCCTTGTTGGAGCTCTGGTATTGTCATTTGCAGGTAAAGAGTTTCATAATGCGAACAAAAAACAGCTTCAGCTCTACTAATGCTTTGAGTTGCATTCTGTGCCTGTGATTTTTACCCTACTTGGTTTTGTTTTTAGTGGCTTCACTACTTTCCATCTGGTCATCTTTAATATTTAATATTTTGTCCCTTTTTCTAGCCAATCAGCTATATTAAGTCAAATACTAGAAACTGTATTTCCCTAAATCTTTTTGCACCTAGAAAAGGGCTTCTGCCTCAAATGTAATGATAAAGATAATAACTAATGTCCTTTGATATGCAAAGCCAACTTTATACCTAATTGTGCATCATGGGCTGCTCATGACTATATGTCATTTTCTAAAATGGACTTAAAACAAATGGGATAAGTATGTGTTGTAGGGTGATAAGTGGAGGAAAATATGGAATTAAATTTTAGAGAAACTGGAATTAAAGAAATATCACTGTTTCTGCTGTTGAGTAGAAAAGATTTTATAGAGGAGGTGGGCTTTCAGAAGCAATGGAATGTAAAATTTTTGAGAGATTTGGTGTTCCAGACATGGTATGTGGATTGGGAAACAGGATAGTTTAAAACAATAGGCCTTGTGTGTTTTCACTGGAAGGCAGAGGCAGATTTACCATGAAGCTCAAGCCTCAGAGCTCCATTTAATTTTACATTTGAAATCTGACCTTCTCTTAAAAAGAGTCCCTAGGGCTTCCCTGGTGGCGCAGTGGTTGAGAGTCCGCCTGCCGATGCAGGGGACACGGGTTCGTGCCCGGTCCAGGAGGATCCCGCATGCCGCGAAGTGGCTGGGCCCGTGCGCCATGGCCGCTGAGCCTGCGCGTCCGGAGCCTGGCTCCGCAACGGGAGAGGCCACAACAGTGAGAGGCACGCGTACCACACACACAAAAAAAAAAGAGTCCCTAAAATTTGTAATCTTCAAGAAACTTACAATCAGAATTCGTTCCTCTTGAAAGGAGGAAAACAAGATAGTGGAGGCCGGAGAAATGGAGTAATTCAGGTGGACTTTGAGGCAGTTAATAACAATTAAAAGAGTCTAACTGATTTCCTCTAGGTAAGGGGAAATAACGGGAGGTGAGGTTACTGACCTATGTTCTTATTAATAATAAACCTGTATAACTAGTTAACTTTTGTTTGTATAACTTTGGCAAAGCTTAAAACTTTAATTAATTAATTTATTTGAGGGGAAATGGAGTGCTGAGCAGGACATGTACATGCCCGTTCTTGTTGCAGAAATCTTCAAGCCAGGGAAGGCCGCGCCAGTCTTTGGCCCTCCACCCCTTCCTCCAATCTAGAGGCCCTTGCTGCCAAAGGGAGAGTTCATGGGAAAAGGAAGTCCTTCTCCCGCATTGCTTGGCCTGGCCCTTCACCTTCTCCATTCACGATGAGGCATTTCTTCCCATTGGGGTGGAGGTGGAGGGTGAGGATGGGGGATGGGGAAGTGGTCTTTATCACCCTCTTCCATTGGGTGGATTTTCTTTCCCACACTGCCTTATCGGAAAGTAGAATCCACACTCAAGGTGGATTCAGCTTCCAAATAAACCTACTAATGAACAACTAAAACCACAATAAAAACTTGGGTCAATTTCAATCTCTTTTTATGGATAATTTCATATAATCACTTTCATTTTTAATTTGAACATGTACTTTTTACTTAAATAACTATACTTTTGCTCAAATTGAATGGATTATAATCTTAAGGATAATATTTTATTTTAAAAAGAGAGGTAATTTAAACAGGAATTTTATGAATAAAATATTTCCCTTTTAGTAAAAACTCTGGATAAAATAAATATTGTATTTGAATTTGATGAATAAATCCACTGTAGCAAAAACGACAGTAAGAGAATTACATGGGTAGTTCAACAACCAGAGACACCAGAGACTGTAAAATCGTTTCTCTGGGCTTACTGTAATTATAAAACAAATATGAAAGTTACAGAAAGTTTTCCTAAATAAATTTAATTATTTAAAAGCAAAAACACACTGACAGGTCTAGGCTTGAGTTGGGTGAGACCAGGACATGGTGGGAGGGATAGAGATGCAGAGGAGAGATTAAAAGATATACTTCTAAGGAGGTATAAGAAACTGTTGATGTTGGGTCCCTTGTGGCTGGTTAGAATATTAGAGTCTAAGGCAGAGGCTGATGTGCAAAGGGGACTTTTATAGAGCATATATTACTTTTATAAAAACATTTTGTAGGAAAATCTTACAATGTAGTATATATACAACAGAAAAGAAAAAAGAAAAACACAGTACTAAAACCAACAATGAGATACCACTATACATCTATTAGAATGGCCAAAATCCAGAACACTGACAACACCAAATGCTGACAAGGATGTGGAACAACAGGAATTCTCATTCAGTTGCCAGTGGGAATGAAAAATTGTACAGCTACTTTGGAAGACTGTGTGGCAGTTTCTTACAAAACTACACATACTCTTACTGAGATAGGATGGGACCTGGGACCTGGGACCCTTTGCTGCAGTGCATGCACCTGGACAAAGATCTCCTCGAGCAACAGAATACAAAGAAACTACAAGGGACTAAAAATAACTGTGTGCATGTGCAGTTGGGGTAAGTCATGAACAACAAGATACAAAAAGGCCAAACCCAGCTGCCACTTCTGAGGTGCCAGGAGCAAAAGCAGGACCCTGTGCACGATCCCTGCACACACGGCATCACACAAGCCACCCCTCCAGCCTGACCCACCAATCCACTCCCACCCTCCCCCCCTTTAAGGAACCAGCCCACCCCCTGCCACCCCTCGGGGAGCAAGCAAGGGCACCTCATACTTGTTTTCGCTCCCTCGTGCTGCAGCATGTGTCCCAGTAAAGTCTTGCCTGAATTCCTTGTCTGACCTCATCAATTTCTATTGATTAAAGCGTCCAGGGACCCTGGTCGGTAACTTTCCATGCAACCATATGATCTAGCAATCAAACCCCCTTGTATTTACCGAAATAAGACGAAAAATTATGCCCATGCAAAAACCTGCTCTCTGATGTTTGCAGCAATTTTATTTGTGATAGCCAAAGCTTGGAATCAACCAAAATGTCCTTCAGTAGTGTTAGGGACTGAATGTCCGTGTCCCCTCCCCACTCCCAAATTCATATGTTGAAGCCCTAACCTCTAATGTGATGTTATTAGGAGGTGGGGTCTTTGGGAGGTAAGTAGATTTAGATGAGGACATGAGGGTGGAGCCCCCATGATGGGATTAGTTCCTTGCAAGAGGAAGAAGAGCACCAGAGCTTTCTTTTTCTACCATGTAAGGATACAGCCACAAGGCAGCCATCTGTGAGCCAGGAAGTGCACCGAATCCACTGATGCCTTGATCTTGCACTTCCCAGGCTCCAGAACTGTGAGAAGTAAATGTTTGTTGTTTAAGCCTCCAAGTTTATGGTGTTTTGCCATAGCAGCCCAAGCTGACTGAGACAGTGGGTGGATGGATAAATAAACTGTGGTACATCCAGACAATGAAATAGTATTCAGTACTAAAAAGAAATGAGCTATCAAGCCATGAGAAGACATGGAGGAATCTTAAATATATATTACTGAGAGAAGACAATCTGAAAAAGCTACAGAACTATAGTATGATTCCAACTCTATGACATTCTGAAAAAGGCAAAACTATGGAGACAGTAAAAGATGGGTGGTTGCCAGGGGTTAGAGGGGAAGGAGGGATGAATAGGAAGAGCACAGAGGATTTTTAGGGCAGTGAAACTATTCTACATGATACTATACTGGTGGATACATAGCATTAGACATCTGTTAAAACTCACTGAAGGTACAACACCAAGAGTGATCCCTAATGTAAAGTATGATCCCTGAGGGATGATGATGCCGATGTAGGTTCATCAGTTGCAACAAATCGCACCACTCTGGCGGGGATGTTGATAGTGGGGCGGCTGTGTGTGTGAGGGCAGGGAGTATATGGGAACTCTCTGTACTTACCCCTCTACTTTGCTGTGAGCCTAAAGCCAGTCTGAAATATAAAGTCTATTAAAAAGAAGAAAAGAAAAAGAAAAAGAGAAAGGAAGAGGAAAAGAAAAAGAAAGGGTTCCAGGAAAACTTCCCAGAAGATTGGAATCTTGCTTTTGAGAGCTTGATGGTTAGGTGAGCTTGATGGGGTAGGTGAAGTTAGGAGTCCCTATCAGGGCCTTAAAAAGCCACAGGCAAGAAGGAGTTGAGATTACAGAATAATATAATTAGTTAGACAAATGGGTAAAATAAAGGGAAGGTCTGCATGCAGACACACAGGCATTCACACTACTCTGTTAGGGTCAAATCCCTAGCACTGGGATGGGAGTGGAAAGAGATAGAGGATACCCACTCTCCCACGAGAGGTCTCTAAACACACACAGAATGAGAGGGACATGCGTGCTACCTCCTGCTCTAATGGAAAAATTAGATAAGGCAGAGGAAATGTCTAGAAAAGTGTGTATGCTTTGGTCATTTTTCATCCAGTTTGGCAATTGGTGTTCTCCCAAAGAGCTATACACTAGCAGACTGCAAAAAATGTTGGAATGGATATATTCCTTGGCTCTTTTCCTGTTGGACTGGTTCACCTATGGTTGAAGTGTTGGCAGTCCATTTTATTCAACAAGAAAAACAGTGATTTGAGACATTTTGTAAATATATGAGCTGCAGGGAAACTGTATCATGGAGGAAAAAAACCCAATACATCTTGGACATTAAGATCTGCTTTTGTCATTTTATTTAGCATTTGATTCCCTGGTTAAGCCTTTTTGCATAAGCCCATCTCATATATTTTTCTAAACCTAATTTATGCACATTTTCATTCC
Source organism: Phocoena phocoena (assembly GCF_963924675.1). Taxonomy (NCBI): domain Eukaryota; kingdom Metazoa; phylum Chordata; class Mammalia; order Artiodactyla; family Phocoenidae; genus Phocoena; species Phocoena phocoena. The sequence continues at coordinate 47,795,069 of NC_089235.1, read as the reverse complement.
TGGGTAGGATGGAAACTCTTATACTGGAAAATTGATTCTCTTTTGGAAAAGGAGGTTTTTGTGTTTTTTTTTCCTAATTGCTCCCATGCTTTGGGTAATGAGTCTTTTAAAACATTTCTCCTGATCATGGTTCTAAACTTTAACAATGGAATTCCTTAGGAACGGGAAGTAAGAAAAACAACTTTGAGATGGGAGAGGCCTGGAAAATGAATGAGGTATTCGGTGACATCCCAGGCTCTGTAAAGAGAGCCTGGTGAGAGGCATTGGGGGAGTATTTACAACTACCAGGTTTTGTGAAGGTATATATAGTTCCCGCAGGCAATCTTCTCCTTTATGTCAGACAGCAAGAGGCAGAGTAGTATGGCTAACAGCTAGGGCTGGAGCTTTGGACTTCCTGAGTTCAAAACATATGCTAGACGTTTACTAACTCTGTACCTTAGATAAGTGCCTTCAGTTCTCTGGCGTGGTTTCTATATCTGTCAAATCAGTTCAATAATAATACATTTCTCACTAGGTCTTTTGAGGCTTAAGAATTAATTTACATAAAGCATTAAAACTATGGCCTGGAGAGTAGTAAGATGCCCAATTAATGTTGACCACTAAGTCCATTGAAGAAAGTCCCTGGAGGCCTTCTGGAATACAGGTAGATGATGGTGGCATGACCTATTCTGATTGGGACATCGGGCATTCCCTATCTCTTCCTTTCATCTCAGGAGGTGCTTTTGAGAAACACACAACAACCACTATTGCCCATGAATTTAAAGGTTAAGCTCTCTCATGTATCTGTGATCAGCTACAGGTCAGCTAGGCGACTCTGCTTCCAGAGGTAGGATGGCTATTGGCTGTGATACTTCTCCATATGGCCCGGCATTCTCCAGCGGACTACTCTAGCTAGGGTTTGTTCATATGGGTCTCAGAAATTTCTAGAACGAGAGTGAAACTCTGCAAGGCCTTTTGAGATCTAGACTCAGAACTGGCATAGTATTGCAGTCCACAAGGCCAGCCCAGATTCAAGGGGTGGGTAAATGCCATCTCTCAATGGGCAGAGCTCCAATGTCATCTTGCAAAGGGGAGTGGAAAAAGGGAAGAAAATAATTGCAGCCATTGTTTTGCAAACAATCTTCTACAGTGCCCAATTTAATAATTTCTTCTACAGATTTTCCAGCAGGTGGTCATGTAGCTGGAACACCCTCAAAAATGGGCAGGTCACTGTTTTACCAGGCAGCTCTCATTGTTAAAACGCTTTTCTTTATTATGCCTCTGTAGAGACACTGACTCTCACAGAATCTTTGAATCACAGAATTAAAGGTCATCTAGGCAATGAACTTTTTGAAGCCAGATTCCTGTACAGGAAGCCACATGAAGTCTGCAATTTCCACTGATTTGTCCCAGTTCTAACTTTTGGAGCAAAACAGTACATTATGTATGCATTACTTATTTGTTTTCAAAAGATTCTAATTAAGGCCTACTTGGGCATTACATAACAGGTACATACTCTACTCTAGTTCCCATTCGTGCATTTTTTTTCATTCACTTGTTCATGCATTTAATGTTTATGAAACAGATTCCATGGGCCAGGCACTCATCTTAGTACAAATAGCATGGTGTTTCAAAGCACTCATATTTAATGCAAAGTTTCATTCTACCACTTGCCAACTATGTGATTTGGAAAATTTAATTTCTCTAATTCTCAGTTTCCTCATGTGAAAATTGGGTATATAATATCTCTACCTCACAAGGTGGTTGTGATAATTAAATGAAGTAACAAATATAACGTGCCTGGCCTTTAGTAGGCCCTCAGTTAATGGCAACTATCACTATTATTATTATTATCAAGGGATGATTTTAGCCCTGGATATGTTTCCTGGGATCTCACGGTCTCCTGGGGTCTCAAGTTACTCTCCACTTCTTGGCAATGCTTCTTTCTTTAGAATGAGTTATACTGTACACAGATAATATAGTATGGTGTAGCAGTTTGAATACATGGCCTTTCCAGTCAGACATAACTGGGTATGAATCCTGGCTCAGCCATTTACTATTCTGTGACTTAAATTCTCAAAGCCTCAGTTTATAAATCTGCAGAATGAGAATACTAATAATTTATAGATTTGGTATGAGGAACATATGAGAGAATGTACATAAAACCCTTAGCATGGTACCTGATGCTTAGTGAGTCCCTCCACTGCCCACTCTCTACTAGATGGACGCTGTGAATTTTACTTGATGCTTTTTCATGATGTGTAGCATGGCATCATGGAAAGAATCATAAGAAAACTTGGGTCAGGCCACTCTAGCTTTACCTTAATGTGTAAGGGAGGAGATGGATTCTGTGGTCCCCAGGGTAGCTTGCAGCTCTAATAGCCCAAGATTCCCTTCCTCCAGGTTCTCTTACTCCTTTTATCAGAGGTAGAGTTATGCAGGAGTGTTGGGATGACCATAGAGAGTGCCAGAAAATGGGAATTCAAAGCCCTTCCAAGATTAAATAATCTCATATTGTGAGTCTCAGCTCCCCACGAATGTGCCACGCCACGCTCTTGTTGATAATCAAGAATCGTGGTCTAGAAAGCCAAAGTTAGAGAGAAATTACCCCCTTTTGTCCAGGCATCATTCCAGGAGTTTCACACAGTGCTAAAGGGCGTCACAGCAGCTGTAACTCAGGGGACAGCAACTAGACAGAGTCTCTTTTGGAAAGCGGTAATAGCACTGTCAAATGTTACAGGTAAATGCTGAATAAGCTTTCTTATGTTTTCCTTTCTGTGTCCTCCAAAGTGTAGGAAAACAACTGTTTGACTGCCTCTTCATCTCATCTGCATTTTCTCACGTGCATTTCTTCTGATTTTATTCAAGTGACAGTCTCGTATGCATAACCTATGTGGAAATAACTTAAAATTGAAAGACAACACTAACTGATGACCTGCGGCTAATCTCCCGCTGTTGGCTTAAATGTTGTTCAGAGTTAGAAAGGAAGATTGTAGCAAATTACTGACTTCTATGTTCTAGTGCCTTAGACTGCTTTAAAAAAAAAAAAAATGATCCTAGTCTTAGCAAACGCCGGCCTTAAGGATCACTCTCCCAGATGTGAAGACTAGATTTAACATGAGAGGGACAGGATGGCAGAACTGGGACCCTGTGATTTTTTTTTTTTTCTTAATGTAAAGCTCTCCCACTAGTGCTAATAGCATATACACAGGAAAAATTCAGAGCATACACGGCTTTGACTGGCTTAAGTGCCATGGACATGTCATCAGGGAATACTAATCACAGCCCACTGGCTGCTTGCAGCCTCATCTTGCTACTGTTGTGTTAGGTTCCATTTAAAGCTCAACATTCCTTTTATGTTTACCCTTTCCTCATGGGGCTCCCTCATAAGTTATCTAAGAAATGTACCATGTTTAACAATGTAGATGAGCAAATATATATATATATATATATATATATATATTTATTATTTTTTTTTTTTTACACTCATGAGAGAATTATTTCACTCCTGGGTGTGTCTCATTAGCACTGTTTCTGACTTGAACCAAGACAAGATGCTCCTCCAACACCCTTGCAAGGATGGCTATGTCCTGTGAAATTCCTGTCATTTTCAACTGGAATATGTGTTCTGTAAGCAGCTGACAACATATAGGCCATATCAATGTTATTTGTGTAAAAAATAAGTATCCAGATGTTAGTCTGTTTATCCAAACCATCAAAAAAGCAGAAAAGATTGTGGGAAAGATAGCTAGTTTGAGCACAAAATAATATATTTGGTAATAAATTAAGTATCATATTAGAACTATTGTAAAACATTTACAAATCTTTCAGAATATGATAAGGAAAAGGTAAACATAAACATACAGTGTAATAAAGTGTGACTAAAGCCTCAGAGCATGTCATAGTGGTGCCAGAGAAATCACCCCTGGGAACAAAACAGTAAAAAGCAAGAAAACTTCTATCACTGTGTCAAGTCCAACAAACGTTATTTTGGCATAATTGTGAGCTTCTATAACGTATGATAATTAAGTCAGTTTTCCATAATAGTATGGCTTTAATAGTATGGTAATTATCAGTCAAGTTAAAACAAAAAACAACCAAACAGTCTATATATATTATAAGAAGGATAGAAAGACTAAAATCTCTTGCTAGACAAAGAGACAAAGAATAACATAGGAAAGGAAAATGTTCAGCAAATATAGGCATAGAATTATAGCTAAAAGAAACATTGGGAAACAAATTAGACTACCATCTCTCTAAAGACTTCCTGTATCTTACCCTCTCCCTCCCAATAAAAATTTTGGAAATATTTATTTTAGATGATAATTATAATGAACATTTATTTGGTACTTAACATGAGTCAGGCACTTGCTGAATGGTTGCGTCATCTTGTTTGGTTCTACTAATAACTCTCTAATCCTAGGAGGTAAGTACTATTATCATTGCCATTTTTACAGATGGCTTCTAGAGAACGGGTAACTTGCCCAGGGTTACACACTAGTAAGTAGAGAGCAAGATGGAACCCAGGTCTCTCTGACCTTTGACCCTCTACCAGTCATTTGCCTGTTTGCTCTCAGCTCCAATCTAGCCCTTCCATGATCTGCTCTGCATTGCAGGATGCTAAATCTGCATTGTCCAATACAGAAACCACTAGCCACATGTGATTCTTCAAGTTACAAATTTAAAATTAAACACAACTTAAAATTCAGTTCCTCAGTCATAGCAGCCACATTTCAAGCACTCAGTAGTCCCCAAGTGGCTAGTGGTTATTGTATCAGACAGCAAAGATGATAGAACATTTCCATCATTCCATCACTGCAGAAAGTTCTACTGGACAGTGCTGAATTCTAGATCCTGAAAACTACATTTCCTTTCAATAAACTCCCAGTGCCAATGGAAGACACTGATGGGAGGTGGGAGAAGGGGAGAATGGCTACAAACTCCAGTGCCATTAGGCAGTTTTAGTGGCCCACAGCTGCTGCTGGTCAGTGGGTGGCAGCTGTGGAAGCACTGGGCCTCAGTGATGTGTCAGTAGTTCTGGCAACAATAGTAAGCCTCAGTTATTAGAGAAATGCAAATCAGAACTACAATGAGGTACTGCTGAGTACTGGTCAGAATGACCAGCAGCATCAGCATCACTGGGTAACTCCTTAGAAACTCAAATTATCAGATCCACTCAGGACCTCCTGAATGAGATGCTCTGAGGGTGGAGCCCAGTAGATCTGTGTTTTCAGAAGCCCTCCAGGTAATTTTGCTACACACTGAAGTTTGATTACCACTGGTCTAAAGACAACTTTTATTATCCATACCTGTAAATCCTCCTAGAGTTCCATAAGTGGGGTCGTCCAAAAATTTCTGTCATTTAAATTGCAGGGTTGCATTACTGTGGGATTAATGAACTGATTGGCATGGGCTTTCTGAGGAGAATTAAAGCCCATAGAGTTGTGCTTTGTCTGAATTCACTGCAGGGCAAATTATGCTGGGGTTTTATGATAAATATATGTCTTCAGAATATATACACTCTATACTGAAATCCATGGTGCATTTAATAGACAAAAGGCTAGATTAATTTGAATAGAACTCAAGTTCATGGAGACCACTTGACACCTGTGATGTTTCACAGAATTGGAGGAAGCTCGGTTTTTTTTATTCCTACCTCTGCTTGTATGATGGCTTCACTTTCTCAAGTTTGATTTTTCGTCTATAATTCTTCCTTCTCTCCTCCACCTGTGCAAAGATAATGGATTTCCATATTTTGTGAAAAAGGCCATCACCTCCTATATTGGAGAGGTTCCCTCCTCAGTTCCCCCCATGGAGTCTTTGCTTAGCCCAATGTGTTACATTTAGTTGCTTGTGGAACTGTCATCCCCCGACTAAATGGAGGACCTGACCCCTTGTGAGCAGAGACAGTTACTTACACCACCCTGCATCCCTAGTTTTCATCAGAAGGCCTGGCAGACAGCCAGAGTTCAAAATAATGGTTGAATGAATGAAGCAATGACTGAATGTTACAATTTACGAAATATATTCATCTATTCAACATCAAAATGTTTTGCATAGCAAATTTTAATACAAGAAATGCATGCCAGGAATTTTACCTACATGAATTTTAATATGTGAGGAATGCATGTACTTAAAATGCTGTGTACTGTGCTGTTTATCATTTGGTTCATCTTAACATCATCAATTTTTCAGGAACTTCCAGCAGATGGCACCAATAAATACTGTCATGGGACTCAATTGGAAATTGGTTGATATATTTAAACATGAACTTAAAAAAAAAAGGAAGATAAATAAAACTTTAATTCAACTGATAATAATAATTTGCACCTGTTTGGCATTTTCCAGTTAACAAAGTGCTTTTATATCCTTGTCTCAATTCTGTCTCAAATTATGTCAATATATTGAGAAAATTTTATTATGTACTTTAGATTTTTGTTGACATGTCATTAAGTCACAGTAGCAGGACAATTTATGCCAGTTAATGACTCTATTATTAGTTTATATTTATGATACACACTAATCTTTCAAAGATCAAAATTTTCTTTGGAACATTTAGGCATGATCCTATACATGAGAACTGAACAGTAACTCAGACTACTAATAATTTAGTGAACTGTTTCCCTGGCTTATTAAACAGTAATGATTCCTTTCATTTATATTGGTGTACTGTGAATACAAAGCACTTGCTGAAATGTAGATCCTCTGATTCTTGCAACAGCCATATGATGTGGACCAAACAAATATTACTTTGTGGGTGAAGAGACAGTAGTTCTCTTCCTCTCCTTCTTTCCCATTCCTCATGCCTCTTCCTGGGCCTCACTGCTGCCCTTCCCAGCTTGATTAGCTCAGGCTTAATATGTCATAAATCCAGTGATGCATGAATTGCAATTAACATTAGCTTCACTTAGAAAATTTCAAGGAAATACTTAGAAAGGTTAAAACTCAATATTTAAGGATATGCCACTATTTGGGAAAAAATAGGAAATAAAACATGAGCCAAACAGCCTTTAGCCTATGGGTAATCACTCTTATAACTTAAGATGTGTATTAGCTCAGGCTGCCATAACTAAATACCATAGACTAGGTGGCTTAAACAGCAAAAGTTCATATCTCACAGTCTGGAGGCTGGGAAGTCCAATATCAAGGTGCTGGCTGATTCAGTTTCTTGTTAGAACTGTCTTCCTGGCTTGCAGACAGCTACCTTCTCACTGTGTGTTCACATGGCCTTTTCTCAGTCCATGTGCTTGGAGAGGGAGAGGGAGGGGGAGAGGGAGGGGGAGAGGGAGGGGGAGAGGGAGGGGGAGAGGGAGGGGGAGGGGAGGGGGAAAGGGAGAGGGAGCTCTCTCAGGTTTCCTTTTATAAGTCACAAGGGCACTAATCTCATCATGAAGGCCCCACCCTCGTGAACTCACTTAACCTTATTTACTTCCCAAAGGCCACATCTCCAAATACCATCCCATTGGGGGTTAGGGCTTCAACATATGAATTTGGGGCTGATACAAACATTCAATCTATAACAAGATGTTACTGACTTTAAGACTGACAGTTGCTGATTTGGAATCAACAGATTTTCCCCCATCATTTTCCCTTGTCCCTTTAATACTCAGTTGCTTTCTTCCCAGTGAGCATGTTTTGCAGAGGATGCCTCTGATTGTTTTGGAAATGGACCATTTTCCCTTTCACACGATAACAAGCCAAGAGCCTAAAGGCACCTGACAGAAAACACAGCCCCCAGGGGAGCGCTATCTGTTCAGTACTTTGAAGTCACACAATTAATACATAGTGCATACCCAAGATGTGGAGTATTGCTGAGTATTTATTGATTTAAGTATAAAGCACATACTCAAGGCAAAGCTCATCACAGTTCAGCAAATTGTCTCACTGGTGTTACAAATTCCAGGAGAACTAAACCGCTCACTCAGGAAGACTTTACGGTGCCATAAATGAGGTAGAACCAGCTGTTTATCATGTTGCGTAATCTTACACACCCTCTCCGCCTTGTTATTCAAAGCAATTTGGAGCCAGACAGACCTCGGTTCAAATCCTAACTCTGAAACTTAGTCCTTATGTGGCTTTTATAAACTCTTTGAGTCCCACTTTCTACAAATGTAAAATGGAGGTAATTATCTACCTCATGGACATTCGAAAGATGAGATGAGCTAGCACATGCCAAGTGTTCAGCAGAATGCCTAGCCAAGTAGCAAAGGTTTAATAAATATTTCAAGTTGTTTTGCACTATTTTTCTTTTTCTCCTTCAATATTGAGTTTTCTCTATGTCCCAGATATTATATGCCAAGTATAAGTGGTGAACAAAGCAGATGTCCCCTTTCCCAACAGAGTTTAAAGGCTAATGGGAAAGAGAGACACTAAAGATGTAAAACAAGTGTCAAATTACAAATTGTGATTAGGATGCTGAGAGAAAAGAACCTGGTGCCCTGGGAGAAGAGCACAGAGGCCAACTGAGATCAAGCAGACAAAGAAGCTTTTCTGAGCAGGAGCCAGTGAAGCCTAAAAGACTAGGAGGAACCACCTGGAAGAAAGGGAGGGAGCAGTCTGGGGGAAGGTTCTGAAATGGGAAAAAGCTTGACATGCTCAAGTATCTGAAAGATGAGCAGTGTGGATGCAGCATATGAAGGAGGGAGGAGATGGCTGAGAGTGAAGAGTGAGGCCAGGGACAGAAGCAGGAAAGCCTTGTGGTGTAAGAGTGAGGGAGAAGAGGGTGAGGAGGGAAGGGAAGGATAGCTGAGATTTACTGGGCACTTGCTATGTGCCAGCACAGTTCCAAGAGTTTTACATTTATGAACTTACAAAAACCTGTAGACAGGAGGTCTGCTATTATGGGCCATGGAAAGGAGTTTGCTTTTATTTTGAGTGCAGTGGGAAACCACTGAGAGATTTTAAGCGGGAGAGATACGATCAGTTTTAAATTTTGCAAAGCCCCTGCTGCTGTGTTGAGGAAGGATCAGAGATGTGCAAGGGTAGAAACAAGTCATTACATATCCGGCCACCCTTTTGCTCTTCCCCCATAACTCGACAAATTCTTGTACATAAAGTGCTTTCCAATGAATGTATAAATTTATTATGGGAAGTTTATTGCAAGTGTAGCAGGAGAGACAAGCAGAAGTAAAAATGTAACAACTGCAACATATGATTGTTTTATGCCTTGTATACAGCCTTGTGGGTGAAAAGTTTCGATTGAGATAAGAAGTCACATTTTGAGAGGGTAAAAAAAGGATGATGCTGATTCTTTGGTCTCCTAAGAATGGGACCTTACAGAATAGTAATCAGGTTTACATAAAGAGGGTCAATTGCACTTCTTTTGCAAGTCAGAAAAGATTTTTTTAAATGAGTCAAAGCTGGCCGTATAAGGTGCCTACAACGGCATGAGAATCAGTCTAGTGACATGTACAGTACTTTCCGGGATCTAATGTACAGCATGGTGCCTATGGTTGACAATATTGTATTATATACTTGAAAGTTGCTCTGAGGATAGATCTTAAATGTTTTCACCACACCCACACAAAATGGTAATTATGTGAAGTGAGGGAGGTGTTAACTAACCTTATTGTGGTAATCATTTTGCAATATATAGACGTGTATCAAATTATCACTGTTGTACACCTTAAATATACACAATGTTATATGTCAATTATATCTCAATAAAGCTGGAAAATAAAATAAATTTTTTTAATAGATAAATAATAAAAAGAAAAAAAAAAGTGTGGTACTTCCCCAAGTGTGTCAATGCCACCGCTGATGGATGGGGCTATCAGGGTGCTGACCAACTTGCTGAGTCTTAGCAGAAGTGCTCCTTCATCAGGAGAAATATTAACTTTAATATCTAACACTGGTTCCTTACACATGCATAATCCAATTTAAAAAATTTAATGGGCATGTCTGAGTTAAAATCAAGGACTGACTACATTGAGATTTCATGGTTTACTTTCCTCCCTCCATGCTTGATTTAGCAAATTAGTGACCTTAGAATTGAGAGTATGTCTGCCATCTCTTTTCTACCTTACGTAGTGAATTAATTTTTTAAGGCTTAAATAAAAGTTCAAAAGGAATGGTTTTGAAGTTGATTTCTTTGAAGATATGTGAGAATTTGAAGACTCCTTTCTTCTAGATTGTGTTTAAACCTCTTAGTACGGCAGAACCTGGGTCTCTGGTTCTAGCAATCTTCGCAAGGCTCAGGTGATTTTACTGTGTCTAGTGTTTCGATTTGTAATCTTTTACGGTGAGATATAGTACTGGGGGAGACAAGTTAGACCACAGAAAGATCACCATGAGTTTAAAGCCTGTTTATTTCCATCTGTTAGAGAATCAGATTTTGCTTTTGTTGTATATAGAGTTAGAGCCAGGCTTATTGTTCTGAGAGGAGGAGGATGTCATTTCTCTGCTGACTGCAGTAATTGTTCAGGAATGTATTGATATGGTTTTCTATAGCTGAATTTATAAGTGTTTTGCTTGTAAATGGCAGAGGTGTACAAGGGCATCTTTGCCTAGACAGGCCTTTGCACCCATGGGAAATCTCTGCTTTTCTTTCTCTCCTGGTCCCTGAGTTGTGCACAAACTCCTTTCCCCCTTCTTTTACCATTTCTTAAGCCCTGTGATCCAATGTCCTGGGATTTATCAGTCAGGATTTAGTTACAGATAACAGATCACTCTTTCACTGGTTTTAGCAGAAAGGGATTTACTATAAAAAATTAGGTTCTTATAGAACTTCTGGAAGGGCTGGAGGGGCAGGGTCTAGGCTAAGCCCCCCAGGGATGAGCTCTAGTTCAGAGCTGACTTGGCCAAGGAATTGCTGTAAAGCAAGAGGAGAAAAAGTTAAGCTCTTGGTCAAAGCTTTTCCCATGAATTTGTCATTGATTAAATATATGGATCAACATCATTGCTTTATTATGGTAACGTTGGGGAAAAAACTGACCTATCTCTTAGGTAGTACAACATGGTCCATAGACCTGTAGCATCAGATCCCTGGGAGCTTGCCACAAATGCAAAATCTTGGGCCTCCACCCCCATCCCTACTGAGTTAGAAGCTCTGGGGTAGCCCAAGAATCTTGCTTAACAAGTCCTCCAGGTGATTCTGATGCAAGGGTGACCCACTGTCCTGGTTTCCCTGGGACTACTGAAAGGATTTTTGGGACACAGGACTTGTATTGCTAAAACTTGAAGAGCCCTGGGCAAGCCAGGACAAACTGGTCACCTCAGATGCAGCTCAGGTTTGGGAACTACATCTTAGGCCATCTGTGGAGCCGCCTGTAGGCAGGGAATGGGGAGGGTGTTTGTGAGTCATAGATATGAGGCACAATATTACTGAAGCAACGTGACAGCGAAATTCTGCTTTCTCAAAGTAACTTCAGTTGAAACAGCAAAACGTTCATTTGTCACTCCTTTTCAGACACAATTGAAGAAAGAAGGTGTCAAAATTCTGAGCTGAATGATTTCTGAGGGTGAGATCTGACAAGCTGAGAACGTGTGTGTTGCAGATAAGTTTTCTCAAGTCATACACTCAGCTATATACATTCCTTTTCCTATAACTGAGCTTAATTTTCATCTCAGGTCCCCATTCTGCCTGATGGCAGACTGTAATCCTTGCCTTTCTGAAGAAAACTTAGTCAAATCAGAGTTTTCTCATTCAAAGCAGGTGGTTTTTTTGCAGTCAGTTCATGGTTTTCCCCACCACCCTCCATTCTCTGGATTAGGTATAAATTACGCGGAGCATTCACAGAGCCACAGTGTTGAAGGAGGGGGAGGCATCTGCCCCTGCTGGCATCTATAGAGATGTACCTCATCCCTGCAGGAAATTTCTAGGACATCTGGGTTCTCCATGTGGTCTCTGGTGGTTGGTCCAGGAAGTTCACCCTGCATCCCTCTCATCTCAATCTCAAAGCATCTTCAGGCCTGTGGGCCTCTCTCGGCTGTCCCTCCCCTCATCACCCAGTCCAAAGGATGCTTATCTCATCTGGGGTGAGAAAATTTGCTCTTGTATAACCCTATTCTCGATATTTATGGTTTCAACTTTACACCCTGAGCTCTTCAGGCATGTGGCAGAGATTGCTATTTGCAACGTTGTATTCATTCTCCCTTTCTACTTCCCTAACACAGTATTGATTTTATTTAGATCAGTTTTGTGCCCTACAAAAGATTATATTTTCTAGGCTCCCTTGCAGCTAAGCATGGCCATGTGACTAAATTATGGCAAATGAAATGTAAGTCTAAGTGTCGTGTGGGACTTCTAAAATGGCCATGTAAGTGAGTTGACTCAATGGGAAGGGATACTCTTTGCCTTTCGCTAGTTCCTATTTCTTTAGATGTGGATATAATGGTTGGAGCTCTAGCAACCATCTTGTACCAGGAGGTAATCTTGCAACTGCAAGGAACAAGGACTAGGAGGGAACTGAAATATAGAGAAAGTCTGAGGATCTGATGACAATACCAGCTTTACACTACCAGACTGTTTTCATAAGAAAGAAATAAACTTCTATATTTACTATATTTACGCCTTTTCCATTTTTGTTTTTATTTTTCTGTTTTCTGTTTCATGCAGCTTAACTAACTCTAACAGTTGATCTGGGGCTTGTCAGTTTGCCCCTTCGATGAGTGGCACAGATCACCAACCTCAGCTCCTCTGTGTTGACGAATGTAGCAAATATTCTATTCCTTCTTAAGGAAGTAATGGTGATTCAACCATGGTTAACTAAATTCAGTTTCCTGAAATAGATATGTATCACAGGGCATGTCTATCATTCTTAATTTTATTTTTCTGCAAGGTTGTGATGAACTTGGTTACCTAAGTTGATGGAATGGATGTTGATATAGCTCTGGAATCTAGAGAAATAGAATTCATTCCAATAAATATTCAGTTTGTATTAGAACATAGTAAAATAAAAGTAAAGATATTTATGTTTCATCTCCAAGATTATATTCCCCCTTTGGAGGTCTACTCCCCTTCTTGTTTTAGATATTTACACGACCTAACTTCAGGTTTTACAGTATCAATTTACGTGAATTAACTCGATTCTTTGATCATGCACCAGCAGCACGACCATGTAGACAAGGAGGCCGTGTGACATTTTTTCAGGACAGTCTTGATCTTTGTTTAATTATTTTATACTCCACCCCATTCCACAAAGAATACGACACCACTCACAAGAGCATACACAATACTACCAATAAAATTCAAATACAGAATCGGGACCAAGGAAAATCAAGATCAGAACAAAGAAAACTTAAACATATAAAACCCAGGAATCTGAGCCAGCAATTGTCCCATTTGTCTTTGAGCTTCCGGAAAGCCAAAGCAAAAGAGAAGGCACAGTAAGTCACATAATTCTCATTATTAGAGAAAAGGAAGCAGACGACTTCCTCAGGAGGTGCATATTTTGTCCTGGAACAAAATTCTCAGAGAAATTTATCTTTTTATTTATTTATTGACTGTGTTGGGTCTTCGTTGCTGCGCGCGGGCTTTCTCTAGTTGTGGCGAGCAGGGGTTACTCTTCATTGCAGCGTGAGAGCTTCTCATTTTGGTGGCTTCTCTTGTTGCGGAGCACAGGCTCTAGGCATTCAGGCTTCAGTACTTGTGGCATGTGGGCTTCAGTAGTTGTGGCTTGAGGGCTCTAGAGCACAGGCTCAGTAGTTGTGGCGCACGGGCTTAGTTGCTCTGCGGCATGTGGGATCTTCCCAGACCAGGGCTCGAACCCGTGTCCCCTGCATCGGCAGGTGGATTCTTAACCACTGCGCCACCAGGGAAGCCCTGAGAAATTTATCTTCTGGGACTTTATAAGGGGCCCCAAGTTGCATGGTGGACAAAATCCTCAACAATATTCACAAAGTAGCAAATTGTTTGTGACTCATTTTGTTTTACTTTAAAACAAAGCTGAGGAAATAACAGTTAAAATTCTGTGAATGACCTCTCAAATTGATATTCTAGGGAACGATGTTCTGAGAATATTAGTATGAGTGTAACTTTAAAAAAAATGTGTTCCACGCTCAAATAAGTTTAGGAACCACTGAGTTAATCAAAGTCAAGCAGATTTCTTTGTTGCAGGATTTCTCACAAGCTTTGAGGTGTAGATGTGCATTGTGGTTCTCAAAAAAAAAAAAAAAGGACTACACAGTGCAGTGGCTCTTATTTTACCACGGAAGCTTTTCTTCTGAGATTCACCTAAGAATAATCCCCAAGTTCTGTGACAGGTAGTTTGGAAAGGATGAGCCATGGTAAACTGATAGAGATACAATGATGCGAGGGTAGGGCAGCTGCTTTTGTGATTAAGAGCATGTGCATTGGTGTTGGGTAGATTTGGGTACAGATCCTGTCTCTGATACCTACTGGTTGCATGACTTTGAAAAAGTTACCCAAACTCACTGAGTTTTAGTTTCCCATTTATAAAATGAAGTGCATTAATTAGAGATATGTTTGGCTACAGGAACAAAAAAATCTGTCAGAGTTACTGGGGATTTATTTTTCTGATATAAAAAGTCCAGGATTGGTCCATCCATGAGCCAATGAAGCTATTAATGAATGTTGTCTTGCTCCAGGTTCACTCTGTCTTTCTGCTTTGACATCCTTAGCATGAAGGCCTCTGTCTTCATGCTTATTGCCTCATGGTTGCAAAATAGCTGCTGTACCCTCATTCTCAAACCAGCATTTCAGTCACGAAAGAGGAAAGGGATGTAAATTACTTTTGAGTAGCCATTCCACAGGGTCAGCCATAGGGAAATAATAAGAGACTCTCCATCAAAGAATTATTTTGAGAATTAAATGAGATAATGAGTATAGAGTGCTTACATAGTGCCTGGAACTAGTTAGTGCTCAAAAAACATCAGTTATTAATATTCATATATAACTTTGGATTCAGTGTGATACAACTCTAGCAATTAGAGTTCTGAGAAGACTGAAGAACACATTCTTCAGCCAGTGACCAGGGACCATCTCTTTTCTCAGTGGGGCTTAATTAGAAGCAAAAGATCAGACTGACACTATCTCTTCTTATAAGGCTCTGGAATACTGGCAGGTAGAGATGCTGTCCGAGAGCAGGTACTCTAGGAACTAGATAAGCAGGAGGAAAGCTGGCATCCTATTGTACAAACAAGGAACCTACCAGGACTCTCCTTGAGAGGAGACCCATCCATCTTTAAATAGAGGCACGCTATGGGGTTCCTAGGTCAGAATTTGATTAGGAAGCAATTTTGATGACAAAGCTTGGTCAAGTCCAATAAATATCTATAGCACAGTACGTAGTCAGGATGATTTGGGGACGTCTCAGTTCTAAATGTTCTGTCCCATTGTCAGACCATGGATATAATGATGAATCCTAACTTTTGGGTCACAAAATAAAGTAACTGTATATAGAGATAACATTTTGAAATATTAACTAACAAATACGTATTGAGCATTTACCGTGAATCCAATATTGTCTCATGGTCATGGGGAACTGATTAACACTTTTTGGAGCCATTTTGGGAAATATTGGGATAAATATAGTACATATTAGGAGAAATTCATTGGCAATTAGAGGGAAAAGAAAGAAAAGTATTACAAAAATAGCTTAACTTGGGGCTAAAAGTTGTCATAGGTAATGAAATTCAGGCTAGTATGGTGATGAGGAGGAAGAGGGTGATGACATTGATCATAGCTGAGGCTTAATGAGCACCTATTATGTGCCAGACACTATTCTAAGTGCTTTGCAGACCATATGTCATCAATTCTAAATATGCAATTTTTCTCATATTTTTAACATCAATGGCTCACTTGGAGTTTCCAGCACCAGCATTTCATCTTCACATCAAATGTATGATGTGGATTTGCACTATTATTATTCTCATCCCATGGAGGCAGAAACAGCTCCCCTGGTAACTGGGGAGCTGGGATTTGAATAGACATCCATCCTCCCCCTGAGCCCAAGCCCTCAGACCGTACTCTATGACATAAAATATATACTTTTATGTGCATAGCTTTCATAAGACAATCTTAACCTCTTTATCTTAAAAAATACAAATTAGGGATTTATTTCTCATGAAATGAACATTGCTCCTCTGAGAGACACAGTCTGGACTAAATAACCCATGTTCCCTTCATCTACGTGATTTTTCTTCATCGTAGTACCTAATAACTATATCCTTTAAAAAGGGGGAGGGAAAGCAATGCAACGATGAGTCATCCCCTGTGCTAGGCTGGCTCCTCATTCTTTGGTGCTGAGCGGAAAAAGATCTGACCCAGAATCACCAACATGTTTGACTCTCAGATCAAAAAAAAAAAAGACAAAAGGATGGGAGAGGAAAGATGTGACATTAATATAAGCAGAAGAGTCAAAAGGAGTAGCTGGTCAGGAGGAGAAACTTAGTTGGGGGAGAGGCTGAGCTCTGTTTGGCGAACTTTATTCTCTCCTGCCCTCTCTCACCAGCTTAGATTTCAACATTGTCTGGAGGGTTTATCAGGTGGTACCATCAGAAAGATTCTCTTTCCTGCTCTGATCATTTCTGCTCCCTAATTTCCTCTCAGGAGAAGCTAAATCTCCTTCAAAATGAACATAATACTTCATTAACATCAAAAAAATTGAGCATTAACATAAAAAAAATTTGAAGACAATAATAAATCACCGACTGTAATCACTTCCCTCAGCTCCTGTCACCAAAGAAGAAAATGTCTAGAAGATCACTGGTCTAGGAATAAGGTGATCAACTTGTCCTGGGCTGCCTGGGACTATCATGGGTCTAGCATTGAAAGTCCCACATCCTGGAATCCTTCAGTGTCACCCAATCCAGGAATTACACTTGGATTCTAATCCTGATTCTGTTGTTGATTAGCTGTGAAAATTTGGGACAAAGCTTTGCTGAGCATAGTTTTCTATGAAACTAAAATGAGGGGAAGGGACTTCCCTGGTGGCGCAGTGGTTAAGAATCCGCCTGCCAAAGCAGGGAACACAGGTTCAATCCTTGGTCTGGGAAGATCCCACATGCTGCAGAGCAACTAAGCCCGTGCACCACAACTACTGAGCCTGTGCTCTAGAGCCTGCGAGCCACAACTACTGAGCCCACATGCCACAACTACTGAAGTCCGTGCTCTGCAACAAGAGAAGCCACTGCAATGAGAAGCCCACACACCGCAATGAAGAGTATCCCCCGCTCGCCACAACTAGAGAAAGCCGGTGCGAAACGAAGAACCAATGCAGCCAAAATAAAAAGAAAAAACAGACTGTCAGATTAGATTGAATTTGATTAAATAAGTGAATTTTAATATTAAGTATGAAAAGGTATAAAACTAGAATTTGATTTTTTTCTCTAAGTTTTCTTTGAAATGTTAATTTGCTTTTAATAACAGATTGTGAAGTTTCTTTACCAGTGACTTTCTGCACTTGCCTTTGAAATCGTTTACTGTCACTTTGGTTAAGTGAATAAATATAAAAAAAAAAAAATGAGGGGAAGGGCTTATCTTTGCAGATTATCTCCCAAGGTGAGCTTATCCAGTTTAAATGCCGTGTATTGCCAACACAATATTGTGATCTATAACAATAAATACATATTTGATCTTCATCCCCATTCCTGGCCCAGAGCTCCATAAAACCCTCAAAATTTCCTAAGTGATGAGAGCAATAAAGCTGTCTTTTTTTATGATAATGAGATGACTTGGACCACTCCTAAGGATGGGAGCTGGTTGCCAGAGGAACCAACCACGTGATTAGAGGGAGGGGCTTTCAGTCTCACCCCTAGATCTACTGTGAAGGGAGAGGGGCTGGAGATTGAGTTCACTCACCAATGGCCAATGATTTTAATCAATCATGCCCGTGTGATGAAGCTTCCATAAAAACCCAAAGGATGGGGTTCAGAGAGCTTCTGGGTAGGTGAACACATGGAGGTTTGGGGGGAGCAGCAAGCTTGGAAAGGGCATGGAAACTCCAAGCCCTTTCCCCTCACCTTGCCCTATGCGTCTCTTCAATCTGGCTGTTCCTGAATTATATATATCCTTTTATAATAAACCAGTAATCCAGTAACTAAAATGTTTCTCTGAGTTCTGTGAGCTGTTCTAGCAAATTAATTGAACCCAAGGAGGGGGTGTTGGTAACCTCTGATCTACAGCAGATCTGTTAAAAGCACAGGTGACAACCTGGACTTCTAGTTGGCCTCTGAAGTGGTGAAGACACTATCTCCAAGTAGATAGTGTCAGAATTGAGTTGAATTGTAGGACACCCACCTGGCGTGGGAGAATTGCTTGGTGGTGTGAAAAAAAAACCCACACGTTGGAGCCAATTACTCCAAAATTTGTATCTCTAGGCCTGACCAAGCTCTCCTACCCACAAGCCACAGACCTGAACATCCAGCTGCCTTTCTGACAATATCAACTTGATGTCTAATAAGCATTGAACACTTCAGTCCCCAAACAAACTCTTCATTTCTCTCCCAAACATGTTCTTCCCTCTATCTTCTCTTTCTCAGTAAATGATACCATCAACCAGTCAATTGCCCTAACCCCAAATCTAAGAATCATCTTTGATTTCCTCACTTGTTCTCTGGCCCAATTCTAGGCCCAAAATCAAATTTTGAGGGCTTAAACTCTAAAGTGGATCCAAATCCATCTACTTCTCAAATCAGTAACCAGAGGGACCTTTAAAAAATAACACACACACACACCCCACCAGTTCCTTGCTACAGCCCATGAGGCTTTGCCAAACCAGCCTCGGCCTTGCTGTCCCATCTCACCTCCCTTCCTCAGCTCAAGCCACCCTGGCCTTTCCCAATCCTCAACCACACTCAGAGCCTTTGCACTTGTCCTTGACTTTGCCTGGACTCCTCTTTGCCCTGATCTCCATGCAGCTGGCTCCCTCTTGTCACTCTGATATCAGCTCAAACGTTCCGTCAGTAGAGAGGCCCGCTCTGACCATGCATCCTGTACTGGGACAGATTCTGCCTGGGGAGTGAGAGCTGGGCTGGAGCCCTTTGGACTCCTGCTCAAGAGGACAGCTTGGGAGGGTGATGGGCTGCAACAGAGGGAGTCTATGGAGTGGACCCCTGGCACCAGCGGCAGAGTGGGGAACGGCAGCCACCCAGCCCCCAGCCCAGGAGTGGCAGTTAGAGAGGCCCAGCAAGGGAGTTTATGAGGACACAGAAAAGTTCTCAGGCAAAAACAACAACAAGGAAACAAATAAGAATTTACAGTGTCAGAAGACCCTGACAACTAAAGCAAGCTTTTAACTGTCAAGTAAGAACTCTCGATTCCTTTCCCCTTATTATTTGGCAAATTCTGGAATAGGGGAGTGAGCAGGGAAGTGATGTGAGCTGATCAGAACCCCTCCCCTACAGCAGGTTGGCCACTTCCTGCAGGCCCTAGCAAGGGGGAAGGTGAGGAGAAATCTCTGAGTGCAGACTGACTTGTTGATACCTTTGTAGGACTTGCCATTCTGATTTCTGAATTGAGACCAAGTTTACAATCTTCAGTGACTATAGGGCTTTCTCTTACCTAAGAGCGCTCAGAAAAGTCTTAGGACTGCTGGAAGTGGCAGGAGAAAACCTTCCCATTTAGGATACATTTTAAAGGAATGCCATATTGTAATCATGTCCCAGGAGCTGTGCTACCCACTGTGCTGCTTACAATGACAAGCAGCCCAGCCTGGAGCTGAGCCTGGGTCTGTCTCTCTCCCAGGCCCTTGACCTGAGGCTGTTAAATGTGATCAAGGCTTCAATAGTAAATGTAGGGTTACCAGAGTTTCACCCACTCTATCTGCTTTGTCCAGAGGCATTCCCATGTTTTAACCTTGAGGCAAAATGAAAGGCAGAGGACTATGTACCCGGTGAAGGAACAAGATAAAATCCCAGAAAAACAATTAAATGAAGTGGAGATAGGCAACCTTCCATAAAAAGAATTCAGAATAATGAGAGTGAAGATGATCCAGGACCTCGGAAAAAGAATGGAGGCAAAGATCGAGAAGATGCAAGAAATGTTTAATAAAGATCTAGAAGAATTAAAGAACAAACACCTAGAAGAATTAAAGAACAAACAGAGATGAACAATACAATAACTGAAATGAAAAATACACTAGAAGGAATACACTAGAAGGAATCAATAGCAGAATAACTGAGGCAGAAGAATGGATAAGTGAGCTGGAAGACAGAATGGGGGAATTCACTGCAACAGAACAGAATAAAGAAAAAGAATGAAAAGAAATGAAGACAGCCTAAGAGACCTCTGGGTTAAACATTAAACACACCAACATTCGCATTATAGGAGTCCCAGAAGGAGAAGAGAGAGAGAAAGGACTGGAGAAAATATGTGAAGAGATTAGAGTCGAAAACTTCCCTAACATGGGAAAGGAAATAGACACCCAAGTCCAGGAAGTGCAGAGAGTCCAGGCAGGACAAACCCAAGGAGAAACATACCAAGACACATAGTAATCAAATTGACAATTAAAAACAAATAAAAATTATTAAAAGCAACAAGGAAAAAATGACAAATAACATACAAGGGAACTCCCATAAGGTTAACAGCAGATTTCTGCTGTTTTCTCAGCAGAAACTCTACAAGCCAGAAGGGAGTGGCATGATATATTTAAAGTGATGAAAGGGAAGAACCTATAACCAAGATTACTCAACCCAGAAAGGATCTCATTCAGATTCGATAGAGAAATCAAAAGCTTTACAGACAAACAAAATCTAAGAGAATGCAGCATCACCAAACCAGCTCTACAACAAATGCTAAAGGAACTTCTCTAAGTGGGAAACACAAGAGAAGAAAAGGACCTACAAAAGCAAACCCCAAACAATTAAGAAAATGGTAATAGGAACATACATATCAATAATCACCTTAAATGTGAATGGATTAAATGCTCCAACCAAAAGACACAGGCTCGCTGAATGGATACAAAAACAAGACCCGTATATATGCTGTCTACAAGAGACCCACTTCAGACCTAGGGACACATACAGACTGAAAGTGAGGGGATGGAAAAAGATATTCCATGCAAATGGAAATCAAAAGAAACCTGGAGTAGCAATACTCATTTCAGATAAAATAGACTTTAAACTAAAGAATGTTACAAGAGACAAGGAAGGACACTACATAATGATCAAGGGATCAATCCAAGAAGAAGACATAACAATTATAAATATATACGCATACAACATAGGAGCACCTCAATACATAAGGCAAATGCTAACAGGTATAAAAGAGGAAATCGACAGTAACACAGTAATAGCGGGGGACTTTAACTCCCCACATACACCAGTGGACAGATTATCCAGACAGAAAATTAATAAGAAAATATAAGCTTAAATGACACAATATACCAGATAGATTTAATTGATATTTATAGGACATTCCATCTGAAAACAGCAGATTACACTTTCTTCCCGAGTGCACATGGAACATTTTCCAGAATAGATCACATCTTGGGTCACAAATCAATCCTCAGTAAATTTAAGAAAATTGAAATCATATCAAGCATCTTTTCTGACCACAGCGCTATGAGATTAGAAATGAATTACAGGGGAAAAAACATAAAAAACACAAACACATGGAGGCTAAACAATACATTACTGAATAACCAAGAGATCACTGAAGAAATCAAAGAGGAAATAAAAAAATACCTAGAGACAAATGACAATGAAAATACGATGATCCAAAACCTATGGGATGCAGCAAAACAGTTCTCAGAGGGAAGTTTATAGCAATACAATCCTACCTCAAGAAACAAGAAAAATCTCAAATAAACAATCTAACCTTACACCTAAAGGAACTAGAGAAAGAAGAACAAACAAAACCCAAAGTTAGTAGAAGGAAAGAAATCATAAAGATCATAGCAGAAATAAATGAAATAGAAACAAAGAAAACAATAGCAAAGATCGATAAAACTAAAAGCCGGTTCTTTGAGAAGATAAACAAAATTGATAAACCTTTAGCCAGACTCATCAAGAAAAAGAGGGAGAGGACTCAAATCAATAAAATTAGAAATGAAAAAGTAAAAGTTACAATGGACTCTGCCGACATACAAAGCATCATAAGATACTATAAGCAACTCTATGCCAATAAAATGTACAACCTGGAAGATATGGAAAAATTATTAGAAAGGTATAACCTTCCAAGACTGAACCAGGAAGAAATAGAAAACATGAACAGAGCAATCACAAGTAATGAAATTGAAACTGTGATTAAAAATCTTCCAACAAACAAAAGTCCAGGACCAGATGGCTTCACAGGTGAATTCTATCAAACATTTAGAGAAGAGCTAACACCCATCCTTCTCAAACTCTTCCAAAAAACTGCAGAGGAAGGAACACTCCCAAACACATTCTACGAGGCTACCATCACCCTGATACCCAAACCAGACAAAGATAACAGACAAAGATACTACAAAAAAAGAAAATTACAGACCAATATCACTGATGAATATAGATGCAAAAATCCTCAACAAAATACTAGCAAGCAGAATCCAACAACATATTAAAAGGATCATACACCATGATCAAGTGGGATTTATCCCAGGGATGCAAGGATTCTTCAGTATATGTAAATCAATCAATGGGATACACCACGTTAACTGAAGAATAAAAACCATATAATCGTCTCAATAGATGCAGAAAAAGCTTTTGACAAAATTCAACACCCAGTTATGATAAAGACTCTCCAGAAAGTGGGCATAGAGGGAACCTACCTCAACATAATACAGGCCATATACGACAAACCCACAGCAAACATCATTCTCAATGGTGAAAAACTGAAAGCATTTCCTCTAAGATCAGCAATGAGACAAGGATGTCCACTCTTGCCACTATTATTCAACATAGTTTTGGAAGTCCTAGCCACAGCAATCAGACAAGAAAAAGAAATAAAAGGAATACAAATTGGAAAAGAAGAAGTAAAACTGTCAGTGATTGCAGATGACATGATACTATACATAGATAATCCTAAAAATACCACCAGAAAACTACTAAAGCTAAGCAGTGAATCTGGTAAAACTGAAGGATACAAAATTAATGTACAGAAATCTCTTGCATTCCTATACACTAACAACAAAAGATCAGAAAGAGATATTAAGGAAACAATCCCATTCACCATTGGAACAAAAAGAATAAAATACCTAGGAATAAACCAACTGAAGGAGGTAAAAGACCTGTATTCAGAAAACTATAAGACACTGATGAAAGAAATCAAAGCTGACACAAACAGATTGAGAGATATACCATGTTGTTGGTTTGGAAGAATCAATATTGTGAAAATGAGTATACTATCCAAAGCAATCTACAGATTCAGTGCAATCCCTATCAAATTACCAATGCCATTTTTTACAGAACTAGAACAAAAGGTCTTAAAATTTGTATGGAGACACAAAAGATCCCGAATAGTCAAAGCAATCTTGAGGGAAAACAATGGAGCTGGAGGAATCAGACTCCCTGACTTCAGACTATACTACAAAGCTACAGTAATCAAGACAATATGGTACTGGCACAAAAACAGAAACATAGATCAATGGGACAATATAGAAAGCCCAGAGATAAACCCACGCACCTATGGTCAACTAATCTATGACAAAGGAGGCAAGGATACACAATGGAGAAAAGACAGTCTCTTCAATAAGTGGTGCTGGGAAAACTGGACAGCTACATGTAAAAGAATGAAATTAGAACACTCCCTAACACCATACACAAAAATAAACTCACAATGGATAAAGACCTAAATGTAACGCCAAACACCATAAAACTCTTTGAGGAAAACATAGGAAGAACACTATTTGACATAAACCACAGCAAGATCTTTTTTGACCCACCTCCTGGAGTAATGGAAGTAAAAACAAAAATAAACAAATGGGAGCTAATGAAACTTAAAAGCTTTTGCACAGCAAAGGAAACCATAAACCAGACGAAAAGACAACCTTCAGAATGGGAGAAAATATTTGCAAACGAATCAATGGACAAAGGATAAATCTCCAAAATATATAAACAGCCCATGTAGCTCAATATTAAAAAAACAAACAACCCAATCCAAAAATGGGCAGAAGATCTAAATAGACATTTCTCCAAAAAGACACACAGATGGCCAAGAGGCACATGAAAAGCTTCTCAACATCACTAATTATTAGAGAAAATCAAGTCAAAACTGCAATGAAGTATCACCTCACACCGGTTAGAATAGGCATCATCAGAAAATCTACAAACAATAAATGCTGGAGAGGGCGTAGAGAAAAGGGAACCCTCTTGCACTGTTGGTGGGAATGTAAATTGATACAGCCGCTATGGAGAACAGTGTGGAGGTTCCTTAAAAAACTAAAAATAGAATTACCATATGACCCAGCAATCCCACTACTGAGCATATACCCAGAGAAAACCATAATTCCAAAAGACACATGCAACCCAATATTAATTGCAGCACTATTTACAATAGCCACATTGTGGAAGCAACCTAAATGCCCATCGACAGACAAATGTATAAAAAAGATTTGGTACATATATAGAATGGAATATTAGCCATAAAAAGGAACGAAATTGGGTCATTTGTAGAGACGTGGATGGACCTAGAGACTGTCATACAGAGTGAAGTAAGTCAGAAAGAGAAAAACTAATATGTATATTAACGCATATATGTGGAATCTAGAAAAATGGTACAGATGAACCGGTTTGCAGGGCAGAAATAGAGACACAGATGTAGAGAACAAATGTATGGACACCAAGGGGGGAAAGCAGTGGTGGTGGTGGTGGTGGTGGTGTGATGAACTGGGAGATTGGGATTGACATATATATGCTAATACGTATAAAATCGATAACTAATAAGTACCTGCTGTATAAAAAAATAAAATTCAAAAAAAAAAAAGTTAGCCTTGATTTTGCTCAAGAAGTAGTAGGTGAACTGTCCCTATTCTTCTTTTAGAGTTCTCAAAGGTGTTTTAGAAGGATCTTTTCTTTTAAAGGATTAATTTCCTATGCTCGTTCAAATATGAATATACATATTTAGTTGAATCTTTCCTGGTTGTGACAGCCAGGGAGAAAGCTGGGATGTCTTAAGGACAGAACCAAACAGGTCTGCACAGGATCTGCAGGGGTGTTGCCAGCTTCGTCCAATATGCTGGAATGGGGCATTCTGTCTTCCTAGAGAACAGCATCGCATATTTGATGCCAGCAGCTGGACATTATTAGTGCCAAGGAAAACTGTGGAAACCCCAAATCCATGGCTGTACCACTCCTCACACGGGACTCCTTTACATCTAAAATCATGTCTCACTTGCTAGTTACCAATCTGGGGACCACTACCCTCCGGAGAACTTACCAATGAAAGCTCAGACAAGTTTAAAGGGACAGCATAAAGTTTCCAAAACTAAGCAAGCTTTCTTCCTCTGCATTATCCTGGGTCAGTTCTTCTGCCCAGAGTAAAGCACAGGCTCCTTAGGAAGATTTCTTGAAGATGGTTGCTGTCTTCATCTCATGATGCCCAAGGTACATTTTGTATTGGATAAGAAGTACTTATCTTGGGCTTCCCTGGTGGCGCAGTGGTTGAGAATCTGCCTGCCAATGCAGGGGACACGGGTTCGAGCCCTGGTCTGGGAAGATCCCACATGCTGCGAAGCAACTAGGCCCATGAGCCACAAGTACTGAGCCTGCGCATCTGGAGCCTGTGTTCCGCAATAAGAGAGGCTGCGACAGTGAGAGGCCCACGCACCGTGCATCATGAAGAGTGGCCCCCGCTTGCCACAACTAGAGAAAGCCCTCGCACAGAAATGAAGACCCAACACAGCCAAAAATAAAAAAAAATAAAAAAGAAGTATTTACTTGGGAAAAGGTACATTTATGGTGCATGAGAAGAAACAAAGTACTTAAGTAAGGAGCCAGCTCTCTGGTACATTTACCTTTAAGAGCTGAATTTTATATGTCAGGCCTTGCCCATGTCCTAGAATTTTCAGGGCTGGATAACAGTTCAACAATAATAAACAACCTTGTGTTTATCCTCATATGCTGGGCACTGTGCTAAGAGCTTTACATGTATCAATACATCCTTACTAAATCCTCCTGCTATCACTGAGACAGGCTGGGACCTGAAACATGGGACCTGGGACCATTTGCTGCGGTGCTTGCACCTGAACAAACATCTGCTGGAGCAACAAAATACAGAGAAACTATAAGGGGCTAAAAATAACTGCGGTGCATGCTCAGTTGGGACAAATTATGAACAACAAGATACAAAAAGACCAAAGACTTCACTGCCACTTCTGAGGAGCTGGGAGCAAAAGCAGGGGACTGTGTATGCACCCTGCACACAGCACCACCAAGGAGGGGGTGGGCAGACCACCTAAGCTGCCCCTCCTGCCGACCAACCAATCAGCCCTCATCCTCACCCCATTTAAGGGACCAGCTCGTGCCCCCCCCCACCGCCCCCACTTCAGGGAGGAAGCAGGGGAACCTGCTACTTGTTCTGGCTCCACCCTGCTGAAGCAGGAGCCCCAGTAAAGCCTTGCCTGAATTTCTTGTCTGGTCTCTGGTCAATTTCTATTGTTTAAGGAGGCCAAGAACCCTGGTCAGTAACACCATGAGATACTCTTAGCTTCATTTTATAAACAGGCAAACAGGAACATGAAGAGCTTAAATGACTTACCCAAGGTCATAAACCTAGTCAGCGGTGAAAACAGGATCCAAACCCAGGGAGTCTGATTTAAGACCCTCTCAGAGAGTTTTGGAGACACTAATTCTGTCCGTGATCTGCTAAGGCACTGGTTCTAAATCCTAAATGCGCATTTGAACCCTCTTGGGAGTTTTGAAACGTCTTAATATACAGGTTGCACCCTAGACCAATTAAATCAGAATCTCTGGGGGAGGGAACAGGCCTGAATAGTCGTTAAAGCTTCCCAGGTGATTCCAATGTGCAGCCATGTTGCAAACTGTCAGTGCCAAGCAATCATAATTCTTTCCACCTGCTAATTTTTTTTTTCCACTAGAAACTAATTCTATTCCATTTCATCCCTTTCTATAAGTCACAATGCTGCCCTTTCTCCTGGGGGACCCAGCTAGCCCAGGCCTTCATCTTCCTCTTCTAGAACAAAGAGGAAGGAGGGATTACTATGATAGATCTATAATACTTAGGTTTGCAATACGTTTTAGAAAGACCCCCAAATTTACTAGTATTACCTTCAGAGGAATTTTAATATTGTGGCACAACCAAAAGATGGCTACTGCCTTTGCTGCTGTTAAGAAAAAAGTTTAAAAGAAACAATGATGAAACTTCACAGATTTGTATCCAGGGTGCTGTCATGGATCCTGGCATTAACACGGACAACTTGGTGGTGCTGAGACACCAATGCTATAAAAAGAGCTGTGAAGTCACTTGCCATCCATCATGACAGGAAGAAGATTAACACATTCTAGGTACTTACTCATGGTTGCAGTGGCCAGAGCAGGGGTTTTCCCAGACAGGCAGACATAGGTTCAAATCCCAGCTCTGCCGTTTAGTAGCTGCATAGCCTTTGACCTTCTAGTCTCCATTCCTTTTATCTGTAAAGGGGGGGCTAATAAGGCTCATGTGGCGGGACAGCTTTATTGATTACAAGTCGTGTGTGTGACACACCAAGCACTGTACCTGGCACAGGGCCGTGATTATTATTACGTGGCACACAGTATGTTATCTACATGTGTTATCTCACTTAATCCTCACAACACACTCTCAGAAAGACGGCTATTATTTCCCCTGAGAGGCTCCACCATTTGCCCCAGGGCACAAAGCTGTTAGATGCCAGGTTAGGATTTGTCTCCTGCACCTGAAGCCTGTCTTCTCTGCTTTTCCCGGCTGGCTGGCTGCAGCCCCTTGTTTCAGAGGCCATCCCATGGTTGATTTATCTATTAGAACAGAGGGAGACTTTCTCTGGATAATAAAATTTAAAAAGCGAACAAATTCAGCCACCTCCCTGGCACACGGCGATGTTATGAAAACGGCTATTTGGATCAGAAAGGGCAATATTATTTATCCCTTTTCCTTTTAACATGAAGTCCTACCTCGAGAAGGTCTAGTTAAGAAATTAAAACTGCAACGCTCGCTCTGGCAATACGTGCCCAGACTTAGCTCTCTGCTGGGTTGCAATCTGGGTGATCCATTGTCTGATAATGTCAGGACGGCTTCACTGTTCCATATTCCCAAGAGAATTAAGTATACATCCCTTCTGATGCTGGCTTTTATGGTCTTCCATCAGGGATGGTTTTAAGGAACAATTTGAAGTAATTTAAGGAGAATTAAATATTGCTGAAGTAGTTTAGGAACTTACAGCAAGGCAGGCTGGTAAACATGGCCCAGCTGAGAGAGCCACCCACCCTGTCAAAAAACCCAAACAAGTTTTTTCACTTCGTCTTATACTATCTTACCAAGAACTCTGTTGATCAAAAAAAAAAAAAAAAAAAAACTTAGGAATCACATTGGTTTGTCCCTTCTCTTCATTTCCTACAACCATGAGCAAATCTTAATGTTTCTATTTCCAAAGTGTACTCAGCATCCATCCACTTCTACCCATCTTCACAACCATTATTCTGTTCTTTATATCTCTCCCCAGGGCTGCTGCAGTGGCCTCCTAAATGGTCCCTGCTTCCATTCCTGCCTCCCTCCAATCCATTCTCCTGTTAACATTATTTTTCAGCATTCATCACCACCTTAAATTATCGTAATAATTTCTTTCTTTATGTCGTTATTGTCTGTTTTCTCCACTAGAACACCAGCTCCACGAGGGCAGGGTACAAGTCTATTTTATTCCTCACCATATCCCACGTTCTGACACATTAAACTTCTTGGTAAATACGTATGGAGTAAGTGAAAGGGGAAGTGAATATAGAATGTTAACCATTAAATCATGTTTGTAGTTTGCCTACACATAAAATTCTCCTGAGATTGACTTTCTAGAATGTGGAATGGGGTAAAAGGACCTTCTATATTTTGATGACTCCTAAAAAGAACATGAAAACAATATATTGGGAACACAGTTTGGAGCAGGGGTTGCAAACACAAATGTCTCAGGGCCCCAGCAGGTAACAAATGGGAAGGCTGCCGTGTGCCGGCCACAGTGAGTGGTGGGGGCCCTCATGAGCTGGAGACCCCCAACTTCAGCTAACACAACCTTATCAGCTCTGGCTTACTGTATGTGAGTGATGACAAGGGCCCAAGGATGAAAGATCTTCCAAGTTTTCAAAAGAAGATAAAGTTGTATATTAATTTGAATTAGGTTTGGCTGTGAGTAATGACCTGAAAAAGCAGCTTAAATGAGGTAGAAGTATATTTCTCTCTCACAAAAAGAGGTCTGGGGTGTATGGTCCTGGGCTCATGGAGACTCAGTGGAATCAGGGATCTGGGCTTCTTCTAACTTGTTGCTCAGCGTGGCATGTCTTCCATTCCCAAGGTTACCTCATGATCCTGGGGACTGCTGTGACTCCAGCCATTACCTCCTCATTCCAGGAAGCAGGAGGGAAAAAGGGGAAGAAAGGGCCTGATCATTCTTTTATAAGGAGACTTCCTGGAATCTTCCAAGCGTCACTCATTTCATTGGCCAGAACTTAATAATGTAGCTACTCCTAACTTTAAAGGAAGCTAGAAAGTATAATCTTTATTCTAAATGGGCAGGAGGAAGAGGAGAATGGATACTGGAGTTCTAAACCAGGTGTCTCCGCCAGAGCTGACTTTCTGTGACATTCTCAAGCTTTAACACCGTAACAGCCAACAAAGCACGCCTGCCATCTGGTTCAGCAGGGCTGACAGTTTTGTGAATCCTACTTAGGGGAGCAAATAAGGATGGGATACATTTCTGTGGCATGTGGGGCAGCCAGTGAGCAGGGCTGGTGAGGGTCGTAACCAGCAGGGCTTAGACAGGGAGTGGAAGCAGCAGCGTGTTCAGGTGGCCTGGGAGGTGGGGGTCGGGTGGGATCACTTGGGGGGGGTGACAGCCGGGAAAGGATGAGGAGGTACAGCCCTTCACCTGGGCACCCAGAGAGGGCTCGGGTGTTGGCAGAAGTGGCTGCCCTGGCTTCCGTCTCTTAGCAGCTCTTCTGAGGGGGGCAATTTCAATCTCCTCTGAATCCTAAAGTCTCTCCTCTTTCTGACCTTCACGGAAGATGCCTCTCACACTAGGTCAGGGTCACCATCTCTGGAGGGAGAAGGGAGCCTGGCCAAACCCAAATGCCCCAGGAGCTCACCAGCCCTCTCTTGTCACTGTTGTCACCCTCTTAGATTTGTGCCCAGCTTAATCTCAGCTCCGTGGCAATTCCCCTCCAAATGAATCTCCCAGCCACGCCAGACCTTCCTGCTGGGAAAGGCCTCATATTATACAGTAGAAAAAGCACTGGATGTGCCAGCAAACTTCCCTCACTTGAATCCCTGCTCCGCCACTTACTGGATGCGTGGACCATAAATACTTTTTAAACTGTAAATGGGGGCTAATTGTGTTCCCCTTACCTATTTCACAAGGCTTTTTGGAGGATTCACTTAAAAGCCCTTTGTTTGAAAGAAACAAAAAATCTAACCAGCTCTACACACAAATTTAACATTCCAGTAAAGATTCTCTGTAACTGTCCGTGTGTTTGAAATTGATGACTTTACTGACACAAACTTTGCAATAGAAAGTGTTATGCTAATAGGACGGTAAGAATCGCTTCCTGTATCATACACACATGAAAAAGTTGCCAGATGAATTTCCAGTAACATGGTTTAACTTCTGGTCTTGGTGAAATCCAGATTGTTCTGGAGAGGGGAGGATCATATATGCCCTTCATTCTCCTCTCCTCCAGAAGTGAGAAACTGTTTCTATATAAGACAGAGACACCCTCTCAAGTTGATAAATTCCAAACAAGAAGCTGCAGTTAAGTGATGCAAAAACAAAGTTGCAAAGAGGAACGAGGTCAGCTAGTGACTGGTGAAGAAACACTCTGCACAAAAACACAGTGCAGGTGCCCTGGGACAGCAAGCCCTTGAACTTGCAGGATCAATGCCAAACTTTGGCAGTGGGTGGCTCCTGCTGAATCATACCAGAGGGGTCATGGAAGTCACAGGTTTTGCTTTATTATTATATTTAAAAGTTTCGGAACATGAAGTTCCCTAAAAGCCCTTTCTCAAAGAATCACAAAATGACAAAGGTTTGGGAAAGTGTAGTTTTGTGCACGGTAAAGGCCTGGACAGTGATTAGGAGAATGCCCATATCTGGAGTTGAGGACAGAAACCTATCCTGGCTATAAAATTAAAATTACACTGCAGAGCAATTCACACCATACACTATACCCCAGCGTCTAAGCCAGGCCCTAGTTATTAAGCTCACCGTCAAATTCAGGATATACAACCGTGACTGGCCAGACTCCAGATCTCTCAGCATCTGCACGGTGCCTGACACAGGGTTGGCATTTAATGTTTACTGAATAAATATACAATCCATGGAAGGAAGGAAGGAAGGAAGGAAGGAAGGAAGGAAGGAGGGAAGGAAGGAAGGGACGGACATTGCCCACTTGTGTTTGAGGAATAACAGAGTTGGCAGGTAAAGAGGCCAAGTATCTGAATTTTTAACCTTCTCCGGACTATGATAGATAAATACACACCATCAGACTACCTATTTCTGCTAAACATGGAGTTTATTGGTATCATTCGGTACAACTTTAGTCCTACCTTTCCTAATTCCAGGCATGTTGACAGTCCTTTAAAAATCATGCTATATTACTTCGGAGGAAAATACCTCCACCTTAACATGTTTAAAGAAATGCTAGAAAATTTTATTCCTACCAATTTTGGTTTTTTTTACTGCCTCAGCTACAGATTTCTAACACAGTGCATGTGGATCTAATGTCCATGTGAACGCACACCAACTAGTTACTGACTTTTTAAAGCAATTCCTTTGCAGATACCAAATGACACAGTCCTGGGCTGTGCAGAGAGGCCAAAGGGAAGCCAACATGTTCCAGATTTTCTCCCTCTTGTGAGCCTGGTCTTTGATTAACAACTGCAAATGGCCTTATTGGAGAGAAAAGACACTCAAGAACACAAGCAAAGGGAAGTGGAAAGCTGGAAAAATGCAATGTCTGCTGAACCCTGAGGGCTCCGAGGTGACCACCACCGTGATACTATGGTTCAGAGGCTGACGTGGACCCTGGCCTGGGGGGATGCTGAAAGCAGATGAGACAGAAATGGGTGTGACTGTATTACAGAGGCCCTCCCTGGGACATACCATGGGTGTTGGTGGGGTTAGTTTGTGTAAAATTGGATCTGAATCCCTCATCCTGAGCTAAGGAAACAAGGGTAACAGAGAGTTTTCCTGTTTCTTGATTCCTCATACATGTGGGTTTAGAGTTGGGTGAAAGCCAACGTTTAAGTGAACACAGTAAGCTTTGAGATGGTGGTATTTCAAAAAGGAAGAATGAAAGAATAAGCTTGCCTGAAACAGTGCGCACGACCATGGCCAGGAGAGCTCAGAACCGACTGTGCCTCTTTCAGCCAGGAACCTACCCCTTCTACTTCTCTGTTTTCTAAACTGGCCCGTGCTTTTGCTCGCCACTTTTCCATCAGACCACACTGCAGCAGTTGCAAGGGGCAAACTTAACATACATTTGCAGTTTATTACCCTATGGGAGTACTCTGCCAATACATTTACGTGATAAATAGGAGGCTGAGAACGTCCCAACAGGCTAAGACAGTCTCCCAAGGCACTCAGCAGCGTTCCCACACAGCAAGGGCTACCCACGTCTTCAAGGTTCCGTGATGGGGTCCAGGATATGAAGGGCACCAAAGAAGTCCCTCTGCCCTTCAACTGGCTGAACACTCTGCTAGTTGACGCAGTTCTTTGTGATTCTTCGACTTCTGTCCACCTGTCGGATGCTGTCTGCGACGTTAATGGTGACTTCTTTTCCAGACGTCCGCTTAGTGTCTCTTTTAGCCTGTTAAAAAGTTTAAACACAGTGAATTGAGTTACTAGGAAATATCCAAAGGTCCTGACATTTGCATTAATCTCTTGAAGTTGTCTCACACACACACACACACACACAGATGCAGGAAGAACGACCCACAAGGACACATGCACATATACTCCTTTTCATAGGCTGCTCTGTTGAATCTCTAATACCAACCTAGAGCAGAGCTTGGCATAGAAATGCTCGGTAAAGCACCGTTGAATGAATGGATGAATGAATTGGCAAAGGTCCATCAAAGGGCAATGTGATTCCATATATATGAGTCAGTATACGGTATTTGTTTTTCTCTTTCTGACGTACTTAACTCTGTATGACAGACTCTAGGTCCATCCACCTCACTACAAATAACTCAATTTCGTTTCTTTTTATGGCTGAGTAATATTCCATTGTATATATGTGCCACATCTTCTTTATCAGGAATAAAGAGGTAGACATAGAAAATGGACTTGAGGACATGGGGTGGGAGGGCGAAGCTGGGGTGAAGTGAGAGTAGCATCGACATATATACACTATGGAATGTAAAATAGATAGCTAGTGGGAAGTAGCAGCATAGCACAGGGAGATCAGCTTGGTGCTTTGTGACCACCTAGAGGAGTGGGAGAGGGAGGGTGGGAGGGAGGCTCAAGAGGGAGGGGATATGGGGACATGTGTATGCATACGGTTGGTCCGCTTTGTTGTGCAACAGAAACTAACACAGTATTGTGAAGCAATTGTACTCCAATAAAGATCTATTTTTAAAAAGGGCAATGTGAGAGGTTTCACAGCTGGCTTTGGTAGAGCAGCTAAGGGTTTGAGCTTTGGAGTCAGACAGACTTTGGTTTGAACACTGACTTCACTGTGGGCAAGTTTTTTCTAACCTCTCTAACCCTTAGATGAGTTTCCTCATCCATGAGATGGAGGATAATAATAGTACCGAACGCATAATGTTATTATAAGGATTACCTAAGGTAATGAATGTAAGGTACTTAGCACAATGCCTGTCATTAACTAAAAATGAGGGGAAAAAAAGACTTGACAAGTATAATAAGTAAAAAGTAGGATATATTATCCATTTCTTTTTTTCAATTTTTTTATTGAATGAAAGATTCTTTAAATTCCATGGTGCCTTGCAATTTTCAGAAGTTTCACATACATGATTTCATGTAATCCCATAATAACCCATTTTTCCCCCAGTCTTATATTGCCCCTCCCTCCTTACCTCTCCCCACTGGTAACCGCTAGTTTGTTCTCTGAATCTGTAGATTATCCACTTAGAAGTGAGGAAAGTCCAGAATCTATATTAAATACTAAAGTATTTAAGAACTGCAGGTTCTTCAAGCATATGTGCACAATTCTCCCCTTCCCCCTCAAGAGAAGACAGGTGGACTGCCGGGGGGTCATTCTGTGCCCGTTCCATTCAGTGATGTGTGCTCGGAGTGAGCCCGAGACTGGCCTCACGAGTTGTCTCCGTCGGGGATGGACAGAGATGTGTGCCCCCAACCCCACTCCAGGAAGGCCCTCTGCCCAGCTGCAGGGGGTGCAGCAGGCAAATAGCCTCCAGCTGTCCCTTCAGGGCGGCCTCAGCTACAGAGAAACCCCTCACCCGGGGCCTTCCCTTCCTAGGTGGCCCGATGCAGGCGTATAAACGCCTGGCCATCTGACCCAAAGCAGGACAGCTCTGACCTGCCATTTAGCTTCAGAGCTTCCCATGGGGTGGGGTCAGCCGCGGCTGTGAGCGGGCCTGCATTGTGGCTCCACTTCTCCCTCTGCCCGCTCCTGCTTCCGGCCCTCCCTCCCGCAGTGTTGACAGGGCACTTCCCAAAGAACATCTCATATAATGACATCTCAGAGTCAGCCTCCTGGAAAACAGTCAGTCTCAGATCTGTGGGAGCATCTCCCACAGCCTGAGCATCTCCCCATTCTGGATATGAGTCTAGTGTTGATAGATGCAGATTTTTCATACAACGTGGTCCCTGCACATAAGCCAAGTATCAATACTTCATCTGCAGTGCATCCCAAGAAATGGTGGTCTATCACACCACTGGAGAAAAATAAATTGCTCTGTTGTATTTATTAGCAAATGATATGCAGGTTTTTAACAGGGCACATGTATCCTGTGTAGTAGCCGCTGCTGATGCCCCTTTCAGATTCTGTGTACTTGGCTGGTGCATCCAACCCTCAGCTGCTTTGTGTTTTGGCCGCTAATCACTCAGAGCTGCACCCTTCTTTTGAGACTTGCCCTCATCTGATCAGAGTCACCTCATCCAGAAATGCCGAAGAGGTTATACCCTAATTTCCAGAGACAGCCTAAAGCCAATGCCTGATTATTGGGAATATAAAAGCTGGTCCTTTTGCCTCAAGGGGGTATAAATCTATGATGCCATTCATGCTCTGGAGTTCCCTTTGGGATCAGGCTGAGGCTGCACTACAGCTGTTCAGTTGAGCTCACGTATTTGCTGAACTCTGCCCTACCCTGTTTCCCACTACCTTAAGGGTTTCTTTCACCTGAGACTATGCTTTCACTCACTTACTTGCACAAGAATCCTCATCGCGGGCTCTGCTTCCAGGGACCCTGACCTAAGATAATACTCTATGGGTAATTTGAGGGATGTTTAAGGATCATTTTGACTATATGCAACTTTAGCCTTCTCCATTGATTTCATGAGATATGATTTCATTGCTTTCCTCTTCAAGTTCCCAGTGCCTAGCACAGTCTGAGACCTAAGAGGCCCTCCATTTAACTTTGGTTGAATAAATGGATGAATGAACGAATAAACACCATGCATTTCTTTTTTTTTTGTGGTACGCGGGCCTCTCACTGTTGTGGCCTCTCCCGTTGCGGAGCCAGGCTCCGGACGCGCAGGCTCAGCGGCCATAGCGCACGGGCCCAGCCGCTCCGCGGCATGCGGGATCCTCCTGGACCGGGGCACGAACCCATGTCCCCTGCATCGGCAGGCGGACTCTCAACCACTGCGCCACCAGGGAAGCCCTAGGGACTCTTTTTAAGAGAAGGTCAGATTTCAAATGTAAAATTAAATGGAGCTCTGAGGCTTGAGCTTCATGGTAAATCTGCCTCTGCCTTCCAGTGAAAACACACAAGGCCTATTGTTTTAAACTATCCTGTTTCCCAATCCACATACCATGTCTGGAACACCAAATCTCTCAAAAATTTTACATTCCATTGCTTCCAAAAGCCCAACTCTTCTATAAAATCTTTTCTACTGAACAGCAGAAACAGTGATATTTCTTTAATTCCAGTTTCTCTAAAATTTAATTCCATATTTTCCTCCACTTACCACCCTACAACACATAGTTATCCCATTTGTTTTAAGTCCATTTTAGAAAATGACATATAGTCATGAGCAGCCCATGATGCACAATTAGGTATAAAGTTGGCTTTGCATATCAAAGGACATTAGTTATTATCTTTATCATTACATTTGAGGCAGAAGCCCTTTTCTAGGTGCAAAAAGATTTAGGGAAATACAATTTCTAGTATTTGACTTAATATAGCTGATTGGCTAGAAAAAGGGACAAAATATTAAATATTAAAGATGACCAGATGGAAGGTCATGAAGCCACTAAAAACAAAACCAGGGCTTCCCTGGTGGCGCAGTGGTTGAGAGTCCGCCTGCCGATGCAGGGGACACGGGTTCGTGCCCTGGTCTGGGAAGATCCCACATGCTGTGGAGCAGCTGGGCCCGTGAGCCATGGCCGCTGAGCCTGCGCGTCCGGAGTCTGTGCTCCGCAACGGGAGAGGCCACAACAGTGACAGGCCCGCGTACTGGAAAAAAAAAAAAAAAAATCAGAAGTCAATGCTGTCTAAGGACTTAGTCTTAACGCTCAGCTCCTCCAGGCCTGAACTGGCACTATGGCCTAGCAGTGACTTTTATGGGTTTATTTCTCCTAAAAGCAGAGAACTCACAAAGTCCCACAACCAATTTTGTTTCCAAAAGAAAACGGTGGCAATTATGAGGCTAATTCCACCTGATTTCCATTTCGGGTGTTATTGCATAAAAGCTTCGAGGACTGGGACATGGAATAGAGACACAGAGGCCTTATTTGAAATGAGCCAAGTTGAGGGCAGCATTCCCCTCAAACCAGTGGGCAGTAAGAAAGCTTTCCAGAATGGAAATGTAAACTTTCTGAACTGCATAACTGCTTTTCTTTAGAGTTATTGGCACGATTTCACAAAAAGTTATTAAAGATTCTACACAGAAAGTGCTCTGCTCTACGTTTCAGTCTGCCTTCATAAGCTTAAAAATTCAAGCAAACATTCAATAGTTGGATGATTCTTAAGAATCAAAGGCTACAATGACAAAATAGTCATTCCCAGAACAGCCACAGAATATGTATGGTTTGCATCTCAAGTATAGTGGGGCAATCTCTTAAATCTGTGTAGCAAAAGCCTGACAATGGAGATGTTCAGAGGACAAGGTTCGGGGCCAGGCAGACCCGGATTTGGCACGAGGCTTTGCCATTAGTTAGCTGCATGAGACATTGCTTTAACCTCTGAATCTCAATTTCCTTATCCAAAAGCAGGGATAATGCCTACTTCTTAGTGGGTTTTTTTATTTGTTTGTTTGTTTTGGGGGGGGAGAGAATTAAGCATGTCACTTAGCATTAACAGGGTGATCAACTTCTTCTGGCTTGTCCAAGACTGTCCCGTTTTCAAACGGAAAGTCCCACATTCCAGGAACCACCTCAGGCCCCTGCAAACCTGGACAGTTAGTCGCCCCAATTATATAGCTTTTGACATTAATTCTATTCGCAAAATAATGTCAGTCAAACATACCAAATTTAAACCAAAAACTTTCTTGTTCTACTGAAACCATGACTATTGCTACGACTACTTCTAAATACCAATAATAGTAATAACTCTACAAGATCCACATTTGGATAAAGAACAAACTGGAGTTCTGTATTCTAATGATGGGCACAGAAGGTTCCAAGCCATAAACAAATCCACTTTCAAATAATTACACTGTATTTAATTTGGCAAATTAAACAATCAGAACAACAATGCATTGACTTGAAAGTGTTTTATAAAAGAGAAACTTCCAAGTCTGAGACCTCAGAGAGGCGCCCACCCTTTTTAAAGCAGCATCATTGAGGAGGTTGGTAGTTGCTGAAATCTAGTCACAGCTTGGAAACCTCAGATTTGAAGCCCAAATGAGAGGGACAAAGATGAATGAGAAAGAGAACCACAATGCCAGATAGTTTCTCTAGAAGTTCTAAGAAAGAAGTTGCTTTGCCCTCCTCTGAGAAAAGAGCTATATAGATACGCGGAACAATTACACCATTTGTACCTCTGGGACTATGGCATTTTTTGTATGACATAGATATTTTCCCCTCTGATGTGGTTTTTAGCCAGCCAAACCTTTTAATTTAACCCTCTTTATTCAATGACAGGAAAAGAAAACGTGTCCCTATTGCAATTACTGGCTTAAAAAAAAGCTTATACTTCCCAACTCAATGCTGAGAGAAGCCTATTTAGTACCTTTTCCTTTTGCAGCTGTCTGCTAATTTCACTTCTAAAATTCTTGTTTTGGGCTTCCCTGGTGGCACAGTGGTTGAGAGTCCGCCTGCCGATGCAGGGGACACGGGTTCATGCCCCGGTCCAGGAAGATCCCACATGCCGCAGAGTGGCTGGGCCTGTGAGCCATGGCCGCTGAGCCTGTGCGTCCGGAGCCTGTGCTCCGCAACAGGAGAGGCCACAACAGTGAGAGGCCCGCGTACCGCAAATAAAATAAAATAAAATAAAATTCTTGTTTTGTGAGTTTTATCACCATTGATTTTTGTTAATGGGCCACACTCTTGTTTCTCACCTGGTTTTACAGCTTTTCTATTCTTCCCTTGCCTCATTTTAACTTCCACAGGTTTAGAATCATAGATTTTAGTCCTCTTGATACTGCCTCTTTAATTAAAAGTCATTTATTAGCTGTCATTTCTCAAAGGTAACCAGATTGACTGTGATAACTTCCTGGCACATGGACGTGTTTCTCTTGGGGTTTAGAAGCCAACCACCCAGCTCATTCTCGTGGAAGGAGGCCCGGACCCAAGAGGGCAGCTAAGTCAGCTCACCTTTTCTCATTTTCTCCCAAATGGAAAGAGCGATGTTCTCTGCTTTAATTTGACTGTACAAATATACCTAACACAGGGCTGCACCAACCTTTTCACAGTTCCTTTTAGACAATGAAGAAAAAAGGCTTACTGAGTTCATGATTTATCAGACACCAATTTTCTGCATAACTAGTATTTTTTAATTACAGAAATGATACATAATTATGGTAAAAGAAATCCAAAGAGTAGAGAAAAAGCACAGTGAGAAGTAACACTTGTTCCCATGCTCTGGCCACACTGTGTTTTCACCAGAGGTAATCACAGCCAGTCATTTCCTAGGGAGTGTTGCAGGGATTTTCTAAGCAGACACAGTACGGGGCCGCCTTATTTTCTCTCCCGGTATTCTGTACTTTCTTCTTGGCCTTTAACCAGACTTTGGATTATATATTTATTTGCTTGTTTACTTGCTTATTTCTACATCTTCATCAGATTAAAACTTCAAGGAGGGAGGGACCCAGTCTGTTGCGTTCACCACAGTGTCCTCAGCATCTAACTTAGTGCTCATCACATAATAGACCTCTGACAAATAATTTGATGAAGAACATGTGTGTGAAGATTCATCTTCAGAAAGAAAGAGAAAAAAATCCTGGGGAATAGAACCTGTCTGCATTGCCCTGCCTAAACATTCTAGAACTTTCCTAGGATCTCAATCATGCTCGTGATTGATTGTTCCTTGCACCATCCCTGAGACATGGCCAGGAATGTAGTTGTGTTCACTTTTCCCGAGGAGGCAACTGAAGTCACTTAGGCTAAAGCAATTTGCTTGAGGCCAATGTCAACAGAGGTGCTGAGTTGAACTAAAGATGGTGGGAGGCTGGACGTGGGAAGGGGGTGAGTGGGGAGTGGAGCCGTGGGAAATTTTTCTCATCTTTTTTTTTTGGCTGTGTCCAGTCTTAGTTGTGGCACGCAGGAATCTTCATTGAGGCCTGTAGGATCTTTCGCTGCGACACATGGGCTCTTCGCTGCAGTGCACGGGCTTCTCTCTAGTTGTGGCGCCCGGGCTCCAGGGTTTGTGGGCTCAATAGTCTGTGGCACTCAGGCACTCTAGTTGAGGTGCGAGCTCAGTAGTTGTGGCGTGCGGGCTTAGTTGCCCCGGGGCATGGGGGATCTTAGTTCCCTGACCAGGGATCGAACCCGCAGGTGGATTCTTAACCACTGGACCACCAGGGTAGTCCCAATTTTTCTAATCTTAATGAAGTCCTAGGCCGACCTCATTCAAGCAACAATCAGTGAGTACACACTAGGTGCATACCCCTGAAGCAGGCTCAGGGGGCAAGGGAAGAATACAAAGAAGAAGAAGGTCTCTGCCCTGAGAGTCTTCTAATCGAATTGGTTTTTCTGCAGACCCTCAGGTGAATACTGAGTTTTGCAATTCTTCGTCTACATAAGGTAACAGCTGATATATAGATGCATTGTGGAAATCACCACACACACACACACACACACACACACACACATCCCTATGCTGCTACATTGCTTCCTTTTCCCAGGCTTAAACTAGAATATGCACCAAAGTGTCCTTCTAAGAGGTTTCCCTCTCTGGTTGTCCTCAATGGTTTCTTTTCTTCACTCTCCTTTTAATGTCATGTTTTTGTTTCTCTAGGAGAGACTCATATTTACTTTCCAAACTCTCCTCACGGATCTCATATTACCACCAACCAGGAGAAATTCTGGGCTGGTCCCATCCTCCTTTCTGGATTAGGCCTCCCTCTTTGGTCACATCCACGTCTCTGAGGCTTCACCTACCTTTCCTGGACCGCACCAAGACTTGCTGACAGTCAGACACTGGAGGGGCGGCGGGGGAGGGGTGGGCAGGAAGCGCAGAAGGATGAGGCTACTTAGCTGAGAATCAGTCCAGGCATCAGCTAATTTCTTTGGCAAGGTCCGGACACTTTGCCAAGAATAATAAAGCAACTAAAAGAGATGCAACTTCTGAAGACGTGAAGGCTCACTGGGAGGCCCGCCACAGACTCAGAGCTTCGTCTGCCCTGAGCTACATCCACCATCCATCCACTTTTCTACCTTAGCTGAATACTTGAGGCTATACCTCTGGAGGAGAAATACAAGAGTCCTAAGCCTGAAGAAACGGCACATTCACGTTGGAGAGTAAATGTCTGGAGGCAGCCCAGAGTTCCTGAGTAATTAATTAGCAGGAGAGAACAAGCAGCTACAGAGCTTCCCCTTGCTTGTTTGTTGAGCTCAGGGAAGGCTGGGGGAGGAGACAGTCGATGATTTATCAGATGCTGCACAGTCAGAAAGGTCCCAAGTGACTGGAGCAAATCAAGGTTTACTAGAGAAAGAGCGCCCCACTGAGACAGTTCCAATTTGTGAGACATCATTTTTGCCACAATCTTTCTGCCAGTTAGCACCTATTAACGCTGGGCATGAGACAGGGGCCAGAGGAAATTGAAAGAAGATGTAGTTTGTTTGATGAGACAGAGAGTGGAGAAGGGCTCCGAACGCTGCTGCTCCCAGCTGCTCCCAGGCATCAGCAAAGCCAGCTGCCCCTCGTGGCCCTTTGGAAAGTGCTCTGAACTGTGGACCACATCTATGTTAAATCGAGTAGTTGCTATCCCCTTCCAGGGGCCTTCTCTTTCCTTCGCAGCACCATTTCAAATCTATCTTCATTTATTCTGTATTATCTGCCTCCCCAGGCTCAGCGCCATTAAAATTGGCAGCTGCTGGCTTTGCAGGAGCCAAGGGTGTGTACTGAGAAGACTGCAGAAAACAGGGAGACTAAGCACGGTGGAACCAGATGACAGCATCAAAAAGGACAGACAGAGACATCTGGATTCCGAGGAAGTAGCACCACATTGCTCAACTCCAAAGGCAGCACCTGCATTGCAGGCTGTGACTGCCCTGTGCACACAGTGCAAGGGAGTGGTAGAAGCTGCTTCCTGAAGTTGCACAACAGAGGCCTGAATAGAAGACCCTACAGGGTCCCCGGGGTTTCACTGAGCACCTACTATGCACAACATCCTGAGCTGGGCACATGTTCCAGAACCTGGGAGAGTTCAAGGCACATTCCGCTGCTATATCACGTGCCCCTTCGTCCCAACCCTAGTCCACCACTTTCACCTGGCTAGCCCTCCCCCTTCCTTCTCCTGCTCTCAGACATGGCTTCTCTTCCCCCAGAAAGCTTTCTCTGACATCCAGGTTGGGTTTATTCATTCAATCCCTTGACAGACTTTTGTTGCTCCCCTGCTAAGTGCCAGGCACTGTACTGAGCCCACAAGAGGTGCCCCTCCTGGGGGCTCCCTCAGCATCACATGACCCCCTGTATAATAGCACTTACCACACTGTGTTATAATAGTGTATTCACTGCTATGTCTCTTCTACTAGACTGTGAACTCCTTGAGACCAAGGACTCTATTTTATTAAATCGTGCCTTTCTAGAACATCAGAAAAGAAAAAAAAAATTGGCAACTGCTTCAGAGCAAAGGGCATGTGTGCCTGTTCCACTCTTGGATCCTTGGCATCAGAACAGTGCCTGGCACCCAGATGGCACTCAGTGGATGAACATTAGATGAAGGAATCCGAAGAGTGCTTATAGGACCTGATGAGGAAATCTTCCAGGCACAGTGACTGGACAAACTTGGTCTATAAATCTGAACGCGGGCTTCCCTGGTGGCGCCGTGGTTGAGAGTCCGCCTGCCGATGCAGGGGACACGGGTTCGTGCCCCGGTCCGGGAGGATCCCACATGCCGCGGAGCGGCTGGGCCCGTGGGCCATGGCCGCTGAGCCTGCGCGTCCGGAGCCTGTGCTCCGCAACGGGAGAGGCCACAACAGTGAGAGGCCCGCATACCACAAAAAAAAAAAAAAAAAAAAAAAATCGGAACGGGA
The DNA here is from genome assembly GCF_963924675.1 of Phocoena phocoena. Classification (NCBI taxonomy): domain Eukaryota; kingdom Metazoa; phylum Chordata; class Mammalia; order Artiodactyla; family Phocoenidae; genus Phocoena; species Phocoena phocoena. Next base: position 47,752,253 of record NC_089235.1, on the reverse strand, counting down.
ACACTGTGTAGACACGTGCATGAGGATGCATGCTTTATGAACGGGTTCTTCTGGAGAAGGAAAGCTTTTAAAAAAGTGCCCAAGAACCATCAGCCAGTGGCCCGATGATGTCCAGGGGAACGCGGTGAGGTGCTAATAGTTCATCCTGGGGGGAGCAAAGGCGGACCAGAAGAGGTGAGCCAGACGCTGCCTGAGCCAGGCACAGAAAACGCAGGAAGCTCTAGCCTGGAGTATGAAACAAGCTAGGAAGAGACAGTATGTCAAAGGCCCTGGACGGAATAGGAAGAAAATTATTTTCCTTAGGCAGATTCTAGGCAGCTGAGATCTGTGTTGGTACGAGATAGCTCTGCTGACAGAAGCTTCAATCAGAGGTTGACTTGTCTTGTAAGCTGACACCTTAAGTAGAAACCTTTGCCTTTGAGGAAGTCAGGATGCCTGGTGGCTGGTGAGGTCTCAGGACAGGAAGACCCCTGATGCATTTCAGCAATTGTCTGAATGCTTAAAACTGAAGCTATCCGCTCCCTGATCTTATTTTGGAAATACTTACAACACAGCATTGTTCACTGAATCGTGAAAACAAAATTTCACATTTGGTTTTGTGACCAGCTTATCAGTGTGTGGCATCTGCCCCCTGGTGCTGTGTTGGTGAGGTGCGTGGTCCTCACTCCCCTGCGACACAGTTTTCACTGCGGCTGGAGTCCGAGGCGGGCTGGCTCCACCCGGCCCCGTTTTAACTACCAGACCAGCTCCCAGAGTGCACGCCTGTGTGGTGTGCGGAGAGCTTTCCTGAGCCGCCTGAGTCTCCATTCTTATCTGTGAACTGGAGACAACAATATCACACTGTAGAGTCATCGTGAGGATCAAGTGAGATAATACAAGGAAGTGCTTAGCACCCCAGGCGGCACCTGGAAGGCTGCTCTCACGGGCCGAAGAAAGACAGGACTAAGCGCGACTTACTGGCCTTAAATTCTTCTGGTCCGTAACTGGAACTTATCTGCTGCCGGTCAGCATGTAAAGCGGTATAACCACTTTGGAAAACTGTGTCAGTATCTATTAAAGCCAAATATATCCCCATCCTATGAGCCAGGAATTCTACTCCTGGGTATATATATATATATATATTCCCCAGAGAAGTGAATGTCCACCTAAGGGTACAAGAATGTTAACAGCTATATTGTTCACAATAGCCCCAAACTGGAAACAACCCAAATGTCCTTCAAGTAGAAGGGTTAAATTGTGGTATATTCATTTAATGAAATATACATAGCAATGAAAATGAGGAAATTTTTGCAACTCACAACAACATGGATGATTCTCACTAGCATAATGTTGAACAAAAGAAGCCGGACACAGAAGAGCAAATACTGTATGATGCCATCTATAAAAGTCAAAAATAAACAAAAGTGGTCTGTGATGCTAGACGTCAGGACAGTGGTTATATTGTTGGGGTGTGGACAGTGACTGGCACATCCCAGTCACCGTGGTGAGGGGCACACAGGGGATTTCTGGAGTAGTGATACTGTTCTGTGTCTCCATATGGAAGATGGTTACACGGGTGTGTCACCTTATTAAAATTCACTGGACTTATGACAGACTTGTACATTTTTCTATATATATGTTATAAGTGGTAGATTGCACTATTGCTCCTAATCCTTTGCTGTCTCTCTACTGGGGACAGAGTACACTGCCTTGTCCTACTGATGTTGGGTTTGGCCAATAGGAGGTTAGATGGTATGGTGTGAGCAGAGACATGAAATGCGTTTGCCCTCTTGGGCTATCTGCCGTAGCCATGATAATATACCTCGGAGAGCTGCCGCTCTTTTAGCCTGATTCACAGAATAAAATACACAGAACAGACTGAGCTAGACCTGGAGCCTGGAGCCTGAAGTCAGGCCTAGCCATTCAAATTGTGGCTGACTGTGAGGAGAAAAAGATGGTTGTTTTAAGCCACTGAATGTTGATTTGCTTTGTCATGCAGCATTATTGTGGCATTAGCTGACTGATACATTATTCTTTGACAAAAAAAGTACTTTAAGATCTCTACGCTCCACTTTTCTAATAGTCACCTGTTTCAATTTAAAGTTACCAACACTCATCTCTAGCACTTATATGACCTATTCATGTCATCAATCAAGTGCATCTCAGTTTCCTTGTCTTTGAAATGGGATGACGCTTACTTTACATGCTCTTGGGAGGATTCAATGAGCCACTAGAACTAAAAGCACTTTGTAAATTGCAGAACACAACTTGAAAGTGATGGATGACGGAAGTGAGGTTGGAAAGCAAGCATGTGACAGGCAAAGCCACTTCCTCCCATTCATGGAACATCTTGGCTCAAAAGGTGAGGGCACAGTGTGGGGAGGAGGTTAGGGTACAAAAGTCAGGGCCTGCCCTAGAGCAATGACCAAGCTTCTGAGCATAGTTCTGTGGGGCCCAGACTGCCCTGGGAGATGGCAATGATGCTTGGGCCTCTAGAAGGCCAGCTTATGCACAGACAAAGCAGGCAATACAGGACACCAGGAAGGCCACTGCTGCCCTCAGATCTACCCCCCACCCATGACCTTCTACATGTCTGAAGAGCCACCATCAGTGTTTCCTTTAATTGGCTTGTGGTGCTGGGTGCCTTACTGCCTTTCTCACAGCACCTCTCAGTTCACAAAGAACAGGCCCATCTGTTCTCTCATCTTGGTACTATTTCCATTGTGTGGATAAAGAACCTGAGACTCTGGGAGACTGAGTGATTCCTGCAAAGCTACTTACTTAATTGAATTTGCAACAGGTTTTCTGACCAAAGATTAGAAAGGGAACTCACTGATGTGGGCAAGAATTCCATCGTTAGATAACCCAGTTGGATCCTCGAAAACAGACGGCGCTGGCCTCAGGGACAGGACCAGTAAGTTTTGACAGGGGAGAGGGGTAAAACGGATTTGGAGTATTGGGTAAGTAGTGGACTTTGAAGGTGGGAGCTAGAGGGGATGGGGAAGATGAGGGAGGAACGGCGGACGGCTGCGCTGGTCTGCTAAGGAGTGGTCGGGGCAGCAGGAGAGAAAAGAAAGAATCAGACAGGATGCCAGGTAGGTCCAGGGACTCCGTAGCCCTGCCTCATCTCCAACAGCAACAGTGTGGGGTGATGCTGTCACCACATTCTGCAACAAGAACCCCCCTTGCAGACCCTCCCACTGCCCACCTGGTTGGAGGGTGTGAGGTAGAACACCAGGCTTGTCTCCCACCACGCTGGTCTTCTTCCCTGCCAACCCCTGCGATGGCTGACTGCCTGGCCTGAGACTAGTTCCCGTAGCCAGTACAGACCTCACTATCAAGAGGCTGAGAGCTGCGACAGCAAAGGAGGTCCTTGAACAAAGCTGTATTTAAACAAACACACACTTCCTTTAGAGCGCTAATATCAAGGACCCATTTCCGCTGATTCAACAAAACACAGCAACCCTCAAGGCAGGGGGTGGGAGGGGGAGCCTTGCTATTTTCTTTGCAACAATTTTCACACGGGTGGGTGGAGAATTTCCTTTGGCAAGGTGAGCTGTCACTGCTCCTTCCCTGGGTGCTGTCTCAGCTTGGCTCTGCCCTGAAGCAACCTTCTCCCCCTGTCTCCGGTCCCAAGTCTGTTCTGTGGCTGCGACCTACCTCTGTGGTCCGGAGGCCATTCTGTTTCTGGGTCAGGGGGCCTGAGCTGAGGCCCTGGGGATTTGGGCACTGGGTCCCACAGCTCATCTTCTTCTCTGGGTTGGATATTCCACCTGGGGCTGTCGATCGGGGCACACTGTTGGAGGACATGCCATCTTCCAGCCCACCTGGGGGAGGGAAGCAGAGGATGCGACTAGAGTCTTGCATATAGCAGTTACTGAAAACAATCTCCAAGAGTGCGGAAAAAAAGACAGCCAAAAACAAGAAAAAAAAGTCAAGCAGCAATCCCACCATGCAGAGCTACCATTTTCTATAAGAACATGTGTGGTTTTTTTTTTTACAAAAATGAGACTTTAAAATAATTTTGTAACCTGAAATTTCTACTTAATACATCAATGACATTTTTCTATACCCTTAAATATTCTGCCATACTATTTTTCACATACTTACTCTGTCATTGTATGGATGTGTCACCATTTATTTAACTAAACCCCTCTAATTGGATATCTGTTTTCACTTTTTCATATCAAATGTTACTATGATGAAACTCCTTGGGGTTAAAGCTTTATTCTTAATTACTTCCTTAGGATAAATTCCTAGAAGTGGGTTACTGGTTTGAAGTTTATATATCGTTTTTTACATAATTCCACCTCAAGGTATTGGACTGAGCATGTGTTCCTTCCATGAAATGCCAAGAAATGATAGAATGAAGTTTAAATATAGCCTAATTGAAAAGCAAGAGGAGGGAATTCCCTGGCAGTCCAGTGGTTAGGACTCTGCATTTACAATGCCAAGGGCATGGGTTCAACCCCTGGTCTGGTCAAGGAACTGAGATCCCACAAGCCACGTGGCATGGCCAAAAAAAAAAAAAAAAAACAAGCAAGAGGAGGACTACAGAGAGAAATTCATGGATAAAGAGTATCTGATTGAAAAGATAAAACGCGGTCCAGGGAGCGTGAGGGCGAGTGCCAAGTGGGAGACGAGAAGCCAGTAGGGGCTCTGTCATGGCCACAGGGAGGCCAAGGGCAGCCAGGTAGGTCAGTCATTCTATTCCTCCACCAGCTGAAGCCTGACGGAGCAGTCTGTGAGGGTAGGACATTGTGATATAAAAAGAAATACATATTTGGTCTTTGTCCCCAGTTCCTGGCATAGAGTTCCTAAGACTCTTGCCATTTCCTGAGTAACAGGGGTGACAGCAGCATATTTTGTTACAACATTTGGTATTTGCTCGCACTTCATGACACAGAGCTCCCAAATTCCTTGGAATTTCATGAGTGATAGGACACAGAGGAGCCCTATTTGTTATAACAAGGCAGCTCCCGGTGGGCCCTAGATAGCTTCAGATGGGGGCTGGTTGCCAGGAAGACCTAACGTTGATTAGGAGCTTGGAACTTTCAGCCCCACCTTCTAACCTCTGGGGAGGGGAGAGGGGCTGGAGATTGAGTTAGTAACTGATGATGCCTCATGATGAAACCTCCATAAAAATCCCTAAGTGACAACGTTTGGGGGAGCTTCCAGGTTGGTGAAAGCATATATGTGCTGGGAAGGTGGCACACGCCAACTCCATGAAGTCAGAAGCTTGTCAGAAGCTCCTGCACTTGGAACTCTTTTGGAGGTCTTGTACCTCTTTATCTGGCTGTTCATTTGTATCGGTTATAATATCTTTTACAATAATCTGGTATACATAAGTAAAGTGTTCCTGAGTTCTGTGAGTCATTCTAGCATATTGCTGAACCTGAGGAGGGGGTATGAGAACCCTGATTTATAGCCAGCTGGTCAGAAGTACAGGTGGCAGCCTGGGACTTGCACCTGGTGTCTGAAGTGGGGGAGAGGCAGTCTTGGGGGACTGGGCCCTTAACCTGTGGGTCTGTGCTAACCCCAGATAGTTAGTGTCAGAATTGAATTGAGTAGTAGGACACCCAGTTGGTGTCTGGAGAGTTGGAGAATTGGTTGATTTGGGGGATAAAAACCCACACATTTGGTGTCAGAAGTATAGTTGAGTAGAAACAGCACAGAGAGGGCCTTGGCTCAGAGAGAAGGGCAGTGCTCTCAGGGGCTAGTGACACCTGAGAGAAAGAAAAAAGTCATGCCAAGAAGCCTTGCTATCTGAAAACAGCACCAGTAGAGTAAGCCAATAGTTGTTTCCATCCTTGCCTTCCAAGCTGGCTTCTTAACGAGATGCAGCTGATGTTGTAACAGGAAATTTCAGTGACAGAAATTAGTACAAAAATAAGAATATACAAACAGTTGGAGAAGGTCAACACCAAAAGAGACAACAGACTCTATAATGGAGACCTCAAAGGAAATGGAATTAATACAGAATGTAGCACAGAATTTTAAGTAAGTGTATTTAATCTGCTCAGAAAAATAAGGGAAGATAATATGAGGACAAGAGTGACCAAAAAGGTTCAATCAGAAATATTTGGAATAATAGTTTCGGCTTTTTAAAAATTTATTTATTTTTGGCTGTGTTGGGTCTTCATTGCTGCGCGTGGGCTTTCTCTAGCTGCGGGGAGCGGGGGCTACTCTTCATTGTGGTGTGTGGGCTTCTCATTGCGGTGGCTTCTCTTGTTGCAGAGCACGGGCTCTAGGTGCGCAGGCTTCAGTAGTTGTGGCTCACGGGCTCTAGAGCACAGGCTCAGTAGTTGTGGCGCACGGGCTTAGTTGCTCCGCAGCATGTGGGATCTTCCCGGACCAGGGATTGAACCCGTGTCCCCTGTATCGGCAGGCGGATTCTTAACCACTGCGCCACCAGGGAAGCCCCTGAAATAATAGTTTTAACTGTTGAAATGAAGTTTAAAAACTCAATAGAGAAGCTGAATAGCAGGACAGGCACAGTTAAGGAGCAATTTGGTGAACTGGAAGAGCAAGCAAAGGAACTCTCCTGGAAGGGGTAAGTGAACGTTTGAAAAACACATTAAGAAACACAGAATAGGGCTTCCCTGGTGGCGCAGTGGTTGAGAGTCTGCCTGCCGATGCAGGGGACATGGATTCGTGCCCCGGTCTGGGAAGATCCCACATGCTGCAGAGCGGCTGGGCCCGTGAGCCATGGCCTCTGAGCCTGTGAGTCCAGAGCCTGTGCTCCGCGACGGGAAAGGCCACAACAGTGAGAGGCCTGCGTACCTCAAAAAAAAAAAAAGAAAGAAACACAGAATAGAAATCCAGAAATTACAACCTTAATCTAAGAGGAGTTCCAGAAAGAAGGAACAGAAAAAAATTGAGCAGAAGCAATACTCACAGAAATAATACTAAGTATTTCTCAGAACTGAAGAAAGACATGAAAGCCCAAATTGAAATAGCCTACCAAGGGAATGTAAATTGGTGCGGCCATTATGAAAAATCGTATGGCGGTTCCTCAAAAAACTAAAAATAGAGTTGCCATGTGATCCAGCAATCCCAATCTTGGGCATATACCCAGACAAAACTATAATTCAAAAATATACATGCACTCTTATGTTCACAGTGGCACTGTTTATAATAGCCAAGACATGGAAACAACCTAAACGTCCATCGACAGATGAATAAAGAAGATGTGACATATATATATACAGTGGGATGTCACTCAGCCATAAAAAAAGAATGAAATAATGGCAACATGGATGGACCTAGAGATTATCATACTTAGTGAAGTCAGAAAGAGAAAGACAAATATCGTACGATATCACTTATATGTGAAATCTAAAATACCCCACAAGTGAACATATCTATGAAACAGAAACCGACTCACAGACATAGAGAACAGTCGTGTGGTTGCCAAGGGGGAGGAGAGGTGGGGGAGGGAAGGATTGGGAGTTTGGGATTAGCAGATGCAAACTAGTAATATATAGAATGGATAAACAACAAGGTCCTACTCTATAGCACAGGGAACTATATTAAACATCCTGTGATAAACCATAATGGAAAAGAATATGAAAAAGAATATATATGTATAACTGAGTCATTTTGCTGTACAGCAGAAATTAACACAACATTGTAAATCAACTATACTTCAATAAAATTTTTAAAATGTATATGAAATAGCCTACCAAGCACTTGGCAGGACAAATAAAAAGAAAAACGCAACCCAGAGAGATCTTAGTGAAATTTCAGAATGTCATTGATAACAAAAGTTTCAGAAGAGGGAAAAAAATCAAGAATGAGATTGACATCAGGCTTTTCATCAGCAACTAACAGATGTAAGGGAAGTATGCAACAATGTCTTCAAGATTTCAAAAGATATACACATTTTAAAGTCTTTTGCAATTCATTGCCAGATTTATCTCTATAAGTCTTTCTCCAAACACCCTATCGCCCTTCTGCTAACAGTATATGAAATGGCAATGTTCCCAAAACCCTCACAAACACTGAACGTTTTCTTGCTTCTTATCTTTGCCAATTTAAGAGGCAAAATAAATTATCTCATCGCTTTGGTTTATACTTCTTAATTTACTAGAGATATTATTTACGTGCCTGTTGGCTAATTGCGTGTATGTTTTATAATTGTCAAGTCATTTGCCTATCTTACTTTTGGGGTGATAGCCTAGGTTTGCTTTCAACGAAACTTAAAGAAAACAAACAAAATCCTTTCCCAGAGTGTTGAGAAATTATTTGCCATGAGGCAGGCACAGTGTATCTGACATACTAAGGGAGGAAGGAGCAGAACTAATGAGGCAGCAGTCCCAACGCAGCTGAGGGGGTAATGATCCAAAGGACACACATGTCCACGTGTCACCCACCTGCTCTGCAAAGTGCAGGCTCTCGACCATGGCCATGGGATAGAAGTCAGAATTCAAAGCATTGTAAGTCACAATAGAAGATGCCCGGTCCAAAGTTTCCTGACTGGCATGCACTGTGACTAAGTTCCAGATGTGCAGAGAAATGGATTCCTTCAGCTGGGCTCGCCCCAAATCTTTGTGCCCCTCTTCCTCCACCAGCTGGCAGCCTGCCCCCCTTCTCTTCCCATCCTCCCACCATCCTGTATCAACAGTGCCTCAAATGCATGTGTATAGACACCCCAGTACACATACTCAATCTCCATCCCCACTGCTCCTGCAAACAGCTGTCCCTTGGCCTAGGGGAGTGCAAACCCAGAGAATGAATCAGGTGAAGAGGCCCATGAAGACCCTGGAAGCAGGTTTGGTGTGATTTGGGCTGGTAATTCCAGGGTCCTGGCACCCACAGAAGAGTCTAAAACAGAGCTTTGGGACTTCCCTAGTGGTCCAGTGGTTAGGACTCAGCGCTTTCACTGCTGTGGGCCCCGGTTCAGCCGCTGCTCTGGGAACTAAGACCCCGCAAGCCATGCAGCATGGCATGCATAGATAGATAGATAGATAGATAGATAGATAGATAGATAGATAGATAAATATAAATAAAATAGAGCTTCTCATTTTGGTCCAGGCAAACTGTTGTTACTGGTCTGCTGTGGGATAAGTATAAAAACTGAACACAAGCATTTGGAAATATCTATGGCCATCTGACATTGCTGGAACACCCAAGACTGAACTTGTCTGATCGAAGAGGGTATAAGACCAGTACCAGTGTTGTAAAACTCACATGGTGAGTCACAAGTGCTGTGAGCTGTGTATTAATCACGCACATAGGATCACATATTTGTCTGCGATGCACTGGGGGAAAAAAGGCAACCAGTCCTGAAGGACGGATGCAGGCTTTTGTAGGTATGATCCCTTGGCCCCTGGATAACCTGCCCTGTATGGAAGGGGGTGGTGGGCAGAAAGGGGGGTCTCTAAAGCACAAGACCAAGGCAGATACCTTGCTTACCTAAGTGTAGGGTGCTTCCTGCCCTTGGGGCTGCTGAGTGGAATTCAACATTGGCCAGTATTGCCTTGACTGTTTACCGCAAGGGGCCATGTGGATGTTACCATTTTCTCTGTGGGTCATAACTTGGTACCTGGGTTGAGGGCAGGTGAGAGGCCCTCCTGAGCCATCCACTGAATGCACCATGGTGCTTCCAGCTTGCGTCCGGATGACCCCCACTTTGTCCCACCCTAAGACACTTCAAGATGCAAACCTGACCCCAGTCCTCCCCTTGCCCGTGGCCAGGCCCCGAAGGGGGTTAGAGGACATGGAACACAGCTCCCTTCCCCCTTCCCCCACAAGGTAACCCAGCTGTTGACCCAGGAGGAAGGTGGCAAGGCAGGAAGAGGAGGCTGAGGGCACCAGGGGCCAAGAGCAGACAGTGGAGAACACATCGAGGGAAGCAGAGAGGCGACAGGAAGTGGGACCAGGCATGATTTAGAGCTCCAAGCCCCTGGCACACGTGCCATCGTTCCATAGTATTTCACATACAAAACACAAATTCAAAGACAAAATTATTAAGAATTTCCAGATGGCGACTGCAGAGCATTAAACCCTAAGCACAGGCCCCTTCTGAACCCGGCAGGCCCTGTGGGGCTGCACTGGTTGCACACCCACGAAGCCAGTCCTGACAACACTTAAAAGAGATCAAGGCAGAGCTGCTGCGGCTGAAGTACAAATAGGCAGTCCTTCCCTCTAAGGAACCCAGTTATTCCCTGGGCCTCTCTACTGAGCCCCAGGGCTTCTAGAAACACTGCTGGAAAGTCACTCATTTGGTCTAGTGTTTTCAGTTTTCATTGGTAACTGAACAAAAGTTAGAACTCTGTTTCATTTTGTTTTTAATATTAATTTTTATTGGAGTATAGCTGTTTTACAATGTTGTGTTAGTTTCTGCTGTACAGCAAAGTGAATCAACCACACGTATACATATATCCCCTTTTTTGGACTTCCTTCCCATTTAGGTCACCACAGAGCACTGAGTAGAGTTCCCTGTGCTGTACAGTAGGTTCTCATTAGTTACCTATTTTATACATAGTAGTGTATATATGTCAATCCCCATCTCCCAATTCATCCCACCCTCCCTCCCCACCTTGGTATCCATACATTTGTCCTCTACGCCTGTGTCTCTATTTCTGCTTGGCAAATAAAGAACTTTGGTTTCTTAATCCCCAATCTAGGGACTTCCTCATTGATTAAATGGGAAGAACAATGCCTACTTCACGGGCTGTTTTAAGGATTAAACAAGACAATATGTATTAAGGTTCAACATGTCTGGCACATACATTGTACTTATTGTTACTTATGGTCCAACACCAGCTGCCTTGTCTCCTCATGGCATCTCGCTCCATTAGCCATATTAGTTACATTCTTGATTTATGAGTCACACAATCAGGCCCTGTGAAGTGCTAAAAGACTGGCCCACTGAGGCTGATACACAAGCAGGAAAGCTCTGACCATAAGCAGGGAGACAGGGCCAGGCTTGGGGCTGGCATTGCCAGCGAGCAGGCTCATCTGCTCCGTGTGGCCAAGGGTTCGCTGCAGGGGGTCAGGAATATGGGGTCATTTACTGTTACTTCTGCCTGCAATAAATCAGCTGGTTTTGCTGCATGGATTTAATGTGACTTGTATTTTCTAGTTCCAAAAATAATAAACTCAATATTAGAAAACCTGTAAACTACAAAAGCGCACAAAGGAAAAATAATTTTTACCTCACCATGCAGCGATAACGAGGAGGCGATGTCCTTCTGACAGATGCTACTGGTGCCCCCGCCAAGGTTCACTTACCCGACCCCTGCACGCATCCCCCGGCTGCGGTGGATGCTGGTGGCTGATCGCTCATGCCTGCCCTCTTCTCCTAAGGCTTGTCCTTGGCCAAAGGAGGCCCCCTCACGGGCAGAGGCTTGGCTGACTATGTCAGGTACAGCCCATGGCTGATAAGTGTCTAAAAGTGTGTAGGTGGGATAGGCGGGGGAGAGGTGTGTGTACAACAGCCCAGCCCCCTTGCCCCTGAGCAGGACAATTTCTACAAAGCAACTTTTCTCCAGAGCAACTCAGGGGATCAGGCCAGGGCTAGACTGATCCTGAAACTGCATCTTTGCCCAGCTCCCCCCCCTGGCCCATCCTGCTTCCCTTGTTCCCTCCCTCACACGGTTCTCCTCCAAGGAGCATCTCTAGGAGTCACTCACATAAAATCCCCATGTCGGGCTCTGCTTCTAGAGAACCAAACCTAAGACAGCATGTATACCCTGCATGTTGGATACGTTCTGTCTGCCCCTCCACACTCACCCTCCCCTCCCCTTCACCCTGCTCCAGGTCCCAGAACACTGGCTTGAAAGCACCATATTAACAGGCTCCCTTGCCCACTGGCTTCTAGTTGGGTTTGCCAATGGGCATCGCTAGCTACTGAGGTGGAGGCTCTTCAGCAGCATTCTGAGGTCGGGTCTTTATTTTTGTAGCTCCCTCCCGGCAGGGTTTCCACCGGTGCACCGTGTCCTCTATACACTCCTCCACCAGAAAAGGGCAGAGAACCAAGAAAATCCAGGGAGGTTGTGCCATTAGGAGGTTCCTGAAGACTTCAAGGAGAGCTCAGAGGAGTGGTGGGAAGAGAGAACAGATGGTAAGCTGCTGAGTAGGGGGGTACAGATGCTGTATCAGTCAGAGTGCATAGCTGCAAGCAACAAAAATTGACACCGGTGAATTAAAGTAGAAAAGTGACTCATTTGAATGATCCGAGGTGCTCAAAGAACATCTGGAAGGGCTAGAGGTTGAGACACAGAGGCTATCAATCAAGGAACAATGTCCCAAATCCTTCTGTGGACCTTGTCCCACCAACCCCTGGACCCTGGCAACTCACCTCAGGATTGCTGCCACACTTAATACTGAAACACTGTTGTTGCTTTTCTGAAATTCAAGCTTAATTGGTGTCCTGAATTTTATCTGGCAACTCTACTGGGTGCCAAGTGCCCCAGACTGGGGGGACATTGTTGTGACAGTTGCATTGTACTAGACACTGATCTCCATCTGCATCTCTACTCCACACCACCCCTCTCATGCCTAGTACGTGGAGGAGCGACCCTTATTTTATAGGAGAGAAAAACCAAAGTTTAACTCAGGTTACGTATATTTCCAAAGTTTGTGGTCTTAGTAAGTATTCACATTTCCTTTGAGGAAAAACTCCCAAGCAGGCAGTTCTCAAATTTTAGTGTGCATGAGAGCCAACTGAAGTGTCTTTTAAAATACAGATCCTTACATCTAATCCCCAGAACTCCTGATTCAGTAGGGGCCCAGGAACATGCATTTTAACGAGTTCTTTCCATCCTTCCTCACCTCCAGTGATTCTGAAGCAGGGAATTCTAAAGACAACACTTTTAGGCTCCTGCCATAGAGATCAACACTCCTACTGGTTTTGAAGGTTGCCTGAAAAATGTCCATCTCTATTTCTCTCCACAGTGGTAGTAAATTGAGGGACATTTGTGTGCCCCTAGGGTATGTCTTTTGTGGACACCCTTCACAAAATGTTCATTCCACCCAGAAGACAAGCCAAATCACTGACTTTGCCAAAAGATGGCAAACAGCTGTGTCCAAAGCTTGATGACAAATTGCAGCCAAGGACTTCTTGCCAGTTTCTTGCTATTTTGGAAATGGAGCTGGGAGAGGGGCAGAGCATAGAAGTTAAGGATGATAGCCAGAAGCCATGTCGGGAGCAGGACAAGGGGCAATTCCTCCTCAGCCCTCAGTGAAGGTGATCACAGATTTCAAAGTCACTGAAACCACCTGCAAGTCATTCCCTCAATGATCAAAATCCAAAGTATAAGTCATTAGCAGTCTGTTTGGGAAGAATCTCCTACTGTCACATCAGATAAAATTCTGGCTCATCAAACACTATCTGGGCTCAGGCTCAGAACACATAGGTGATGGTAATTCTGTGTGAACTGAGTTATAAATTAAATAAACTGCAACTACCCAGCCACTTACCGAGAATATGTTTCCTCATTTTTCAAAATGAACTAGAATAGGAAGGTGCCTGTCATTTCTTCAATCTGATGGGTAATTTTTGAACATACATAATGTGTAAGAGGCTTATGCGAAACTTTTTGTATGGCTAGTATAAGAAAATCCTTAAAAATGGTGAGCAACCCTTACATTTACTGTCAATTGATTTTGGGCAAGGGTGCCAAAGCAATTCAATGGGGAAAGAACTTTTTTTTCAAGTGTGTAGGATAACTGAATATCTACACGCAAAAGATTGAAATTGGAACCCCACCTTGCAATATATACAAAAGTTAACCCAAAGTGGATCAAAGAATTGCCAAACGTAATTGCTTAAACTATTAAACACTTAAAAGAAAACATAAATTTTCACGGCCTTGGATTAGACAATGGTTGCTTAAAAACGACCCCAAGAGCACAAGCAACAAGAACAAAAAGTAGACAAATTGCAGATCATCAAAATTTTAAACTTTTGTACTCCAGAGGACACCATGAGTAAAGTGAGACGACAGTTCACAGAACAGGAGAACAATTTTTGAAATTATGTATCTGGTAAGGGATTCTTACTCCCTAAAACCCATACAACTCAACAATAAAAAGACAAATAACCCAATTAAAACATAGGCAAAGGAGGTGAATAGACATTTCTCCAAAAAAGATATGCAAATAGTTAATAAGCACATGAAAATATGTTCAACAGCACTAGCTATCAGGAAGATACAAATCAAAATCACAATGAGGTATCACTTCACAACCACTGGAATGGCTACAAAAAAGACAATAAGTGTTCACGAAGACGTGGAGAAGTTGGAACCCTCATACACTGCTGGTGGGAATGTAAAATGGTGCAGTCACTTTAGAAATCAGCCTGGCAGATCCTTCAAGGATTAGACATAGATATCATACGACCCTGAAATTCCACTCCTAAGTATATACCCAAGAGAAATGAAAACATACGTCCACGCAAAGACATGAATGTTCATAGCAGCATTATTCATAACAGACAAAAAGTTGAAATACCCTAAATACCCACCAATTGATGGATGGATAAATAAAATAGGTATATACCTACAGTAGACTATTATTTGGCAGCAAACAAAATGAAATACTGATACATGCTGCAACATTGGTAAACCTTGAAAACATTATGCTAAGTGAAAGAAGCCAGTTACAGAAGGCCACATATGGTATGATTCCATTTACATGAAACGTTCAGAAAGAGGCAAATCTATAGACAGAAACGTAAATTAGTGGTTGCCTGGAGCTGGGGTGGTTGGGTGGCGGGGATGAGGAGTGACTGTTAATAGACACAGGATTTCTTTTTAAGGTGATGAAAATGTCCTAAAATTGTGGGGATGGTTTCAGAGCTCTGAGACTATACGAAAAACCACATAATCGTACACTTGAAATAGGTCAATTGTATGGTATATGAATTACAGCTCAATGAAGCTGTAATTTAAAAAATGGTGAGCAACACATTTTGGAATGTTATACTGTCTAGAGAGAATGAAGCACATTTAGATTTGAACAGCAATAGTCAGGGAGAGGGCTTCCCTGGTGGCGCAGTGGTTGAGAGTCCGCCTGCTGATGCAGGGGACATGGGTTCGTGCCCCAGTCCGGGAAGATCCCACATGCCGCAGAGTGCTGGGCCCATGAGCTATGGCCGCTGAGCCTGCGCGTCTGGAGCCTGTGCTCTACAACGGGAGAGGCCACAACAGTGAGAGGCCTACATACCGCAAAAAAAAAAAAAAGGCAGGGAGAGGGATTGACCAGTGATTTCAAGTCTATACGGACATCTGCAGTACTAGCCTCACAGTCCCCAAAGGTCATGGGGTCCTGACTAGGAGGGCACTGGAGATGAATCACCAGCCTGTCACATCTGCCCCTGGCCGTGGGGCTTGGTGGTGGAAATGGTTCCGCCACCGTGGTACCCAGCAGCGTGCAAGAAAGACGCCTGCTGACAGCAACAGCTGGAACGGAAAGGACCACGAGAAGGAAGGAAAGTCCCATCTGTCCTTGGTGAAATCAGGCCTGAATTCTTCTCTCCCCAAAGAGACACCCAGGAGACAGCAAACAAGCTAGAGAACTGGGAGGCAGCCCAAAAGGAAAACTCAAAACCTCACTTTTCTTCTCCCTACTGATGCCCTTACAACCTGTCAGTCTTACCCTTCCCTCTCTCTTTGATCCCTCAGTGGCACCTCCCTTCCTTGCGGCTTCCACCTCTGCTCTGAGATCATTACAGAGCAGATTCTCCAGGGTGGGTGAGGGCCATATCTCTGCGTTAATTATCGTGTAGCTGTCTCAACTCTGTAATGAAAATTCAGTTCTCCCGCCCATCAAAGATATTACTTTTCTCTTCTGACTTACCTCACTCTGTATGACAGACTCTAGGTCCGTGTATGTATAGCTGATTCACTTTGTTATAAAGCAGAAACTAACACACCATTGTAAAGCAATTATACTCCAATAAAGATGTTAAAAAAAAAAAAAAGATCTTGTTTCTAAGGTAGGCAATACTGCTATGTCCATAACAATACCTTATGCTTTTCTGAAGCCTTCCCCCCAAATTGCTCAAAACACGTCTCTGATGTCCTTCCCTGTCCTCTTTGTCTTTCCTTGAATAATAATAATTTTTTTTTTTTGGTGGCTGTAAGTTTACAGGTTATTTTTGTTTGTATTAAAGAAATATTTTTTTAATTGAAGTATAGTTGAAGTACAATATTATAAAAGTTACAGGCATATTGAATCTTAGACTTTAAAAATGTCTACCTTGTGTTTTAGTTTGCTAGGGCTGCCACAACAAAGTACCACAGGCTGGGTGGTTTAAACAACAGAAATTTATTTTCTCACAGCTCTGGAGGCTAGAAGTCCTAGATCAAGGTGTCAACAAGGCTGGTTTCTTCTTTTTTTTTTTAACATCTTTATTGGAGTATATGCTTCACAATGTTGTGTCAGTTTCTGCTTTATAACAAAGTGAATCAGCTATACATATACATATATACCCATATCCCCTCCCTCTTGTGTCTGCCTCCCACCCTTCCTATCCCACCCCTCTAGGTGGTCACAAAGCACTGAGCTGATCTCCCTGTGCTATGCGGCTGCTTCCCACTAGCTATCTATTTTACATTTGGTAGTGTATATATGTCCATGCCGCTCTCTCACTTCGTCCCAGCTTCCCCTTCCCCCTCCTCATGTCCTCAATTCCATTTTCTACGTCTGCGTCTTTTTTCCTATCCTGCCCCTAGGTTCTTCAGAACCTTTTTTTTTTTTTTTCAGATTCCATATATATGTGTTAGCATACGGTATTTGTTTTTCTCTTTCTGACTTACTCCGTATGACAGACGCTAGGTCCATCCACCTCACTACAAATAACTCAATTTCGTTCCTTTTTAAGGGCTGGTTTCTTCTTAGCTCTCTCTCCTCGGCTTGTAGATGGCTGTCTTCTCCCTGTGTCAACCCTTTGTCTATCTGTATCCTAATCACCTATTCTTAGAAGGACACCAGTCATACTGGATTAGGACCCATCCAAGTGACCTAATTTTAACTTAATTACTTCTTTAAAAGGTCTATCTCCAAATCTAATCACATTCTGAGGGTACTGGTTGTTACATCAATATCCCAATTTTGAGGGGACACAGTTCAGCCTGTAACACCTTGCTTTTCCTTTTATAAAATAATGTTTCTATTTTGCTGATATAAGAAATAGATGTTTCATGTAGAAAACTTGACTATATTGGTAAGAAAAATATAAGAAAATGAAAATTATTCATAATCCCACCAACCAGGGATAGCTGTTAGTTGACGTTTTCCCTACTATGTCCTCAAACATTTTTCACTGCATTGACACACATCGTTTTTAAGAAATGAGATTATACCCTAAGCCTGTTCCATTTTCCCCCTTATCTATCACACCATTTCTACTCAGGCTCATTCCTCCTTCATCTGCTTCTTCCTCTTCATAGATCACTTATTCTTCTATCATCCGTCTTTCAATTATCCCAACATTTGAAAAATATTTATTCAGTGCCTACTATGTGCCAGGCGCTATGCTGGGTGCTGGGCTTATACCTGCGACTGATAGTCCAGTAGGGCTGCAGTTTCTCAGCTCAGTCCTCCCCCCACCCACCTTCCTTTTCCTCCTGCCTCTCCCGGTCTCTTCTAAGTCCCCGAGTTCCACACCAGAAAGGATCCCGAGGATGGAGGGAAAGATTGAATTCTCATTGATGGGAGAAGGAAGACAAGAATTTGAACTGGTGTTGACACAATTCTCTGTGAGAGATGGAGGGTGAGGCAAGGCAGAGGACACTTAGAAGACAATAAATCAGATCCATCATGTATCTGACTCTGCCTTCCTCATCCACGTGGCCCAGTCTGGAGCCCACCTTCTTACTCAGGCTGAAACTGCCTCTCCAAGGAACTGTTCACCTGAGCAACCACAGGCACCTTGACAAGCGGTGTCCTTCCCATGGAACACTCTCTCAGGGAGATGCACCGATGCCTCAGGATAAGGTCCCACGACTCGGGTGGGAGGAGGACACTCCTCCAGTGGCTGGGGCAGTCCTTGGCCACGGCCCTGCCCCTCCGTGATCCCATTTCTTGGTAAGTAAGCTTGAATGGGGAGGCTTACTTTGATCTTTTTTTCTTAGCTCATTTCCTTATGTGTCCAGACAGGCATCCTGCTTGTGGCCTGGCTGCTTTCCACAGAGTCTGCAGATCTAATCAGTCAGGGATTTAAAAACACCTGGGGGGCTTACACCTCACACTGCTCCAAACGTGGCTGGCTCCATGTGAGTCTTCATGGCCTGCCCTAGACTCTTGCTTAGTCGGCGAAACTTGTCCTCAGGGAAAAAGTCTTCCAATGCAATTCTCTTTTTGCCTTGGTTCAATCACTTTTGGGGTGGTTAGCCCTTTAAGGAAGTGGCAGCTGGTTTCCTGTTTTTTGTTTTAAACTCCTTGACATTTTCTAAGTTTAGTACAACCAGCTTCTTCAGCAGGCTCTTTCCAGGCCAGCTGTAGCTGGTACTAAATTGTTCTCTTAGGTGGACATTAGAAATTTCGTGGTAAAGCCTTATTACATGTAAGGAGTATATTTGGGTCAATCAGAATTAGGAGATTTAGGTCAATTGAATTGAAATTTTAATCTTGAACATTTAAAATCATCCAAAGAAATCTATCAGTCCTCTAGCATCTCTGAGTGCCTCCCCTGTGCCTACTAGCACTGGGCTGTCCTTAGGGGATATAAAAGACTTGCCTGCCTGGATCTTTCCTGCTTCTGTAATTTAATTGGAAATTTAATAGCTTATTTAAGAATTACTGGAAAATAGAGCCATGCAAACTTTAAATAACAAGGTATCATTTCTTACCCATCAGAGTGGCAAAAGTTAAGAAGTCTGATAATATTAAATGTTGAAAGGGTGTCAGTGAATGAGTTCTCTCATATATTTATTACTGGTGGGAGGGCAAACGGAACTATATATTTTGGAGGACAATCGGTAGAATCTACGCAAGTGGAAAATGTGTGCACATCATGACTCAGCAATTTCAGTCATCAGTATCTACTGTAGAAAACCACTTACCAGAGGCCTGTCAAGGATGTTCTTTACATCCCCATAACAGTGAAAAATGGAATCAACGTAGCCATTCATCAGTTGGATAATTACTAAATTAACTGTGTTTTATCTATACTGTGGAATTCTATACAATAATTTAAAAGTATACAGATTTATGTAGATAGAAGTCTAGTATATAATAATGAATGGAATAAAGCAAGTAGAGGATAAATATGTACAAATGACAGCTTTTGCGTAGAAAGAAAAATCTATATTACAAACTATGTTATTGTTATTTTTTTGCATAATGATACATACACACATATAGATGTGTATAAATATATCTATCTATATGTATATATATGTGTGTGTGTGTGGTGTGTATACACCCAACAAACTGATAACAATGTTTGTCTCTAGGGAAAAGACAGGGGACCAAGATCAGAGGGTGGTTATGGGGACTTATCTATTACAGTTCTACTTTTTAAATATATTACTTGTGAAATAAAAATGATTTTTAAAAAAACAGAGCTAGGTCATATTCTGTCTTTTCTCCTTCGTAACGGCTTTGGACCCACCCAGAATATTTGGCTATCTGTTTATTTATTGGCTGTGCTGCCCAGCTTGCAGGATCTCAGTTTCCCCACCAGGGCCTGAACCTGGGCCACGGCAGTGAAAGCATCGAATCCTAACCACTAGACCACCAGGGAGCTCCCAGAATATTTGGCTATTTAATTTTTAGTTGTTAGATTACATTTAATCATCAAATATGCTATCAAAAATGGTAATCAAATATAACGACGCCCAAGAACAAGGACGATACACAAGAATCACTGCATTGCTATTAGCCTATTCTATAAAGGCAGTTCAACCACTTTAAAATCAAGGGGTGAGGGACTTCCCTGGTGGTCCAGTGTTTAAGAATCCACCTTCTAATGCAGGGGATGCGGGTTCAGTCCCTGGTTGGGGAACTAAGATCCTACATGCTGCGGGGCAATTAAGCCCACGCTCTAAAGCCGGCGAGCGGCAACAAAGTTCCCACGTGCCACAACTAAGACCTGACGCAGCCAAATAATTTTTTAAAAATATTAAATAAATAAAATAAAATCAAGGGATGAGATGTCTGACTCTCTGTGGGGCAGTCAGACAGTTCACTGAGGCACCCTAACAGTAAATGTGGATAGAGCAAATTATAGTTGTTGGTGAGAACCTGGGGATTACTCATGTGACTGAGTTCAGATGTGGTTAGTCCTCACAGGAGAGAGGATTCTTGAGCAGTGTTTAAAAGGAAAGACTGGGCGGTTTGGGCATGAAGGGTAATAGAAGAAACGAAACGAAATTCACATTTGTGGGCTCCCGATAAGTGCCAGCTCCATGCTCAGAGCTAAAGATATAAAGATAGGGCTTCCCTGGTGGTGCAGTGGTTGGGAGTCCGCCTGCCGATGCAGGGGACGCGGGTTCGTGCCCTGGTCCGGGAAGATCCCACATGCCGCGGAGTGGCTGGGCCCGTGAGCCATGGCCGCTGAGCCTGCACGTCCGGAGCCTGTGCTCCGCAACGGGAGAGGACACAACAGTGAGAGGCCTGCGTACCGCAAAAAAAAAAAAAAAAAGATATAAAGATGGAAAGGCTCCTGAAATAACTGATAGCTCTTAAGAGCATAGGTCTGGAATTTGATTCCCAACTCTACTGTCACACCAAGCTTCAGAGGACGTGTTATGATCCTCCCCCCATCCTTTTTTTTTTCCAGAAGAGGAAACTGAAGTTCAAGGAGGTTAAGTAACCTGCTTGAGGTCAATACCAGGCTCCTACCCAATGTCAGTCAGACTCTAGAACCTTTGCTTTCACATGCATTTGTGTTTACTCACATCATTAAAAAAAATCTACAACGAATCATATTCTCCCTTTTCAGGGCTAGGCAATAACAAGGAGATGTATGGTGCCATCGAAATAAATGAAAGGCTTTTGGTTTGTTGTTTTATAGATAATCCACAGCTCAGAGAGGTCTTACTCCTCCAGGGTGGAGCAGGTCTTTGGAATACTTCAGAATCCAAGTAACTTGCCAGCAGCATCAAGGTCACAGTGAAGCACAGACAGCCGGAAGATGAGTACATTTAATTAAACTACATTTGTGCATTTTCCACCCATCGGACCCCTGATACTGTCCTCCTGCCAGGTGCTCAGCCCGCTGGTACCCCATGGAAAATTCAGCGTCTATTCCCTAACACTCATTTTCTACACTCAGCACCTCCCGTTTCAGGGATGCAGCCAGTTGGCCTTGGACAATATCTATTCCAGGTGGGAACATGACTACTTGCTTGGGGATGGAAAATAATTCCAGGGACGCTCACAAAGCCAGGGGGTTTCCGGCATCTGGTGGTCCAAGCAAGAGGACAGAGAGAAGCAGCCAAACGAGGAGGAGAAGGGCTGGTGGCCTGTGGACTCCATTCCTCCCAGGCAGCCAGAACAATCTCTTAGAACCACGAATCTAATCCTGGCCGATCCCTCCACTGACTTCTCACCGCCTTCAGGCGAAAGACCCCAATCCCGACACGCCCACAAGGCTCTTGGTGGGTTCTCCTGCCTCCTTGGGCTTCACAGGTTCATGTCTGCTACGCTCCTGCCCTGTTGTGTGCAAAAGGTGCCTCACCCCCTACACACGCTCTCCCTTCTACTCACAATGCTCTTCCCTCGGCCTGGCTGATTCTGTCTCAACCTGAGCGTCACTTCCTCGGGGGGCCTTCCCAGACTCCTCCCTCACACTGACTTGGGTTCCCCTGTTTCCCTCCCAAAGCACCCTGTACGTCTTTGAAGCATTCATTACTGTTGGGATTTTTTGTTCCAGACCTGCCTGCCCCACTAGTGTGGTTTGCTCCCCCAAGCCAAGGACCAGGCCTGCCTTGTTCATGACCAGATCTGGCATGCATTAGGCATTCGAGAAGTGTCTGTTGGAAGAGTGGCGAACCACTGAGCAGGTTGCCAGAGCTCGTATCATCACTCAGGAAGAGGCTGCCATAGAGACCTCTGTGTATTCAGTGTTTTCTCCCTTGATGTACCGAACAGCCGGAATTCCAAAGGAAGCAAGTGCAAACGTGCAACATGCCAGCAGTTCCAATGACTGTGGAGGTGTCAGGGAGTAGAGGAAAGAGCTCACATAAACAGTATCATCAGCCCCCAGGAGAGACGTGTCAGATGCTGCCAGCCACTCACCCCACACTCCTCTTCAGGTTACTGTGACTCCCAGGGGCTCCCAAGGCTGCCGTCTTTCCAGGATTGGGGGCTGCGTGCAAACCCGAAGGCAGTACTGTAGGTCTCCCCAGATTCCATTTGCCCTTTGGGGGCTCGTGCTGTAGGAAGGAGGGATGGCTTCCCCTGATCATGAATGTCACAGCCCTCTGGCAAAAGCAGTTCTCCCACAACGTCAGCCCAGTAAGGTCACCCTGTACCCACCTACAGGAAGGGCTGGTGACCAGACTGGGCAATGCTGCCTGGGGGCTGGTGACGGTACAGGCAAGAGGTGAGTCACACAGGCCCTTCCTTTCCCCTCTCTACAGATGGCTGCCTCACTGCGGGGAAGGGGAGTTTTGATGGTGGGGCCTGGGAAAGGTGCCAAGGGCCTGACCCCTGGGCCTTTTGAGTCCAGGCAGGAAGGTCTACAGGGCCAGCTTTGTTCAGAAGAAGAAGAACCCCCCAGCCTCCAAAGTGCTCCCTCTTTTCCACCAGTACTTGAAATTCCTTGCCCAGGGGACAGTATCTTTTATACTATGATTAGTGCTAAGGTTTAAATTTTAGTTCCAGGAGAGAGAGCATGGTAACTTAAATTCACCTCTCTCCACCTCTCCCAATCTTTTAAAAGCAGAGAGGACTCTTGCATGCTAGAATGATCTCATGGCTTGCTTCTGAGTTGAAGAATCCAGGTAATTAATGGGTAGAAAGGAAATCAAAGAACAAGGAGACATTAAGTTGATTTACTTATTAGGGTCTAGGTGGAGAAGGAGCAAGAAACAGAAAAGCCATGTCAGGGACAGAAAGAGGAAGGAGAGAGATTTACGGAGAAGGGAGCCACTGCCTGGTTTGTAAAAAATGTCTGAGTCAGAGGATTTCAAAGAGGTTTTGTTGGGCTTCCCTGGTGGCGTAGTGGTTTAGAGTCCGCCTGCCGATGCAGGGGACACGGGTTTGTGCCCCGGTCCGGGAAAATCCCACATGCCGCGGAGCGGCTGGGCCCGTGAGCCATGGCCGCTGAGCCTGCGCGTCCGGAGCCTGTGCTCCGCAACGGGAGAGGCCAAACAGTAAGAGGCCCGCATACCACGCCCCCCACCAAAAAAGAGGTTTTCTTGTGCATCAAAAGTAAACTCCTTCCAAAATCCTGCCATTTGTGACAACATGGATGAACCTGGAAGGCATTTTGCTTAGTGAAATAAGCCAGACAGAGAAGACAAATACTGCGTGGTATCACTTATATGTGGAATCTTAACAATAATAACAAAAAGTTAAACTCATGGAAATAGAGTAGAAAAGTGGTTACCAGGGGCTGAAGATGGGGGAAATAGGGAGAGGTTGGTAAAAGGGTACAAACTTTCAGCTATAAGATGAATAAGGTCTGAGGATCTAATGTATAACATGGTGACTGTTATAATCACCATATAAATACTATATGGGCGGGTGATAGTATTATAGTGGGTGATAATACCATATTGTATAATTGAAATTTGCTGAGAGTAGAACTTAAGTGATGGGTATGTGTTAATTAATTCGATGGGGGAAAATTCTTTCACAATGTACGCATGTATCAAGTCATGTTGTACACTTTTAATATCTTGCAGAGTTATTTAAACCTCGGCAAAGCTGAAAAAGATTTTTAAAACTCCTTCTTTTGGGATACTTTTCTTGTAAGATAGAGCAGGACTTGAATTGCTTGTTTTCCCTTCATTCCATATCTCTGAATCTGCCTCCATTTCGAGACTGAACTTCTTGGGGCCCTAA
The DNA here is from genome assembly GCF_963924675.1 of Phocoena phocoena. Classification (NCBI taxonomy): domain Eukaryota; kingdom Metazoa; phylum Chordata; class Mammalia; order Artiodactyla; family Phocoenidae; genus Phocoena; species Phocoena phocoena. The sequence goes on along the minus strand of NC_089235.1, from coordinate 47,728,301 downwards.
GTGCCTGTGAGCTGAATGCCTTAAGTTCATAGTCATTCAGCAAGCGTCACTGGTGGCCTGCTGGCTGTACATCCAGGACACGCGTGCTACAGTGGGGCAGCACTGGAGCCAGGCAGGCCTGGGTTCAAATCCCAGCTCTGCCCCTTACAAGCTGTGTGACCTTTCCAAAGTGACTTAATAATAACGTTCACCTCTTTTTCCTTTTTTGGCCTACCAAGTATCAAACTCTCTGCTATAACTATTTCCATTTACAGACTAGGACACTGCCTCGGAGAAGCCACGAAATTTGCTCAAAGACGAACAGCCTGCCAATGGCGGAACCAAGACTCAATACTCAGATCTGTGTGACTCCAAAGACATCTTGTTCCCATCTTCTGTTTCTGTCATTGCCCCACTACTTAGCATCACTAAGCCTCAATTTCCTTGGGTAAAGGATGAGAATTATGATATCTGCATCAAAGATTGGTGATCAAAGGGAAAAAGGGTAGGCGAGCCTGGCTCTGGGCCTGGCACACAATCAGGGTTGATTTCTCAACTTCCCACCCCCAGGCACAACAAGAGCTGATATCAGATCTTTTCTTAAGAATAAAGGGATGCGGGGGTACTAGGTGGGTGAAAGAAAATGGAGAAAAGAGATGGGGAAAAAGAGTATTATCAAAGATCAACTGTGGCAATTCTACAACTTTGTCCCAGAACCAGTCAGGGCACAGCAACTCCTAAAGGGTGTAGGACCCAGAGACTACAGGGCCCCAGGGAGCCCATCAAGAGGTCAGAAGGTTGAGCTAATGCAGGAGCCCCAGATTACAGAGCTGGCTGGTACATTAGGGTCTCTTTACTATATGTTATCAGAGGGCTGATATGTGACACATGTGACAGGGATAAAAGATAAAACACAGTATCCACAAGCCCTCACTGGGCCTCACCTTCTTTAGAAGGACAGATCATTTGGTGCGTGGCCAGCTATGGGCCTTTGTTGTGCTGAAGAGAAATGCACAGAGCCAGAGAAAACAGGCCATGGACCAGCAGTTCATGAATATTTAGTGCACTTCTCCGACGTGCCAGGCTCTGCTCTAGGGCTGGGATGCAGCAGTGAAGGAGGGAGAGAGTCAGTCCTTGCCCTTTGGTGGAGATATTCAGGATGCAGGCAAGAAAGATGTCCAAGAGGTACTGTTGGTGGCAAAGTACAAAAATAGGCCAAAGGGAGGCAGAGGCCAAATCATGGGTGGTCATAGGTACCTTGTCAAGGAGTTTGGACAGTGTCCTGTGGGCAATGGCAGCCTGAGAACAGTGTGGAGGATCCACTTGAAGGGCTTGAGCCTGGAGGCAGGGAGTCCAACAAGGAGAGCCTTGCCTTTGGGGCTCTGCCCCCTTCTGGAGACTCCCTTAGCCCTCTGAATGCATTTTTAAGGTGATTATCTTCCCAGCTGGAGTCACCAAGTTGGAAACCACTCTCAGAAGGCCGCGACTGGTAATTATGCCACTTCAGAAAGATGCCTTTTGCTGAAATACACACCTGACAAGTGCAACTGAACATTTAGAAAGAAAGGGGCAGAAAAGGAAAACAGTAAATTAATTAGGATAATCAACTATAACCACAGTCTAGATGAAAAGGTTTTCAGTAACAATTTCAAAAGGACACAGCCAGAATGGACAGGATTAAGCTTCACAAGCCATTTTCTACAGCTCACTGTGAACGTTTAAGTAGTTGGTGAGATCTAAAATCCCTCTGTAGCAGTCACATAAGACAGATACCGTGAGATTTCTATCAGAAGCAGAAATAAAAACTCCAGTGGGGCTGCTTTGATTTTGTATTTCTAAAATGCACTAATTGGCCCTTATATCCCCAGTTCCTGTCTCTGATCTTTCCCTGGATAGTTTTAAAAGCAGGTTTAAGCTTAATTTTTTCTTCTTTGAAGTCAGGTTCAAGCTTCCCACCCTCAACAAGTTCCTGCAAGGTTCCAGGAGTAGGTGCAGTTGGCTTTGCTGTAAATCATATTACCGTTCTCGATATTTACAGAAGGAGGTGGCTCTTCCAATGGAAGGGTTTGGCCCACGTTATCTGTAAAGTCAGTAACCTGCTTGTGTGACCTGATTCCATCCCAAATGCACGGATTCCATTTTGAAACAGGTTCTGCTGAGTTTGGTATAATAGAACCAAGGGATGTGAAGCCTGAGAAAAGTCAAAATCCCTTCTAGGGATTTTCTTCATTGTAAAACAATAGCAAAACGGATTTTTCTCCAAGTTTCCCGAAGTATCTGGATCAGACCTCAGGAACATACCAGAAGGTAGGTAGCCCTGTGGGAAAACTTCATGAGCCCAAGGCCATGCAGGGACTTAGACAGATGCAGTCCTGGGACTGGCATACTCAGGCCACTACTGACCCCTGGCTCTGCTGTTGCTGTCCAAAAAAATCAGCACATGGCGGCTGACACTTCACTGAGAAGATGGCTACTCTAAAAGTCCTTTCCGAGGTGGAGCCTGTGCAGGGTGGCAGGGCGCCAAGGCCCGAGCCGTGGGACCCGATCGAAGGCGGCGCCGAGGCCGCTGGGGCCCAGCGGGCCGCCCTAGCCGCTGCCACGGGCATCAAATTTTTAGAAGTTATCAAACCTTTCTGTGCAGTTCTAACCAGAAATTCAGAAACCTGGAAGGAAAACCCAGTTTAGAGAGAAGGTACTATGGACTGCTATAATCTTTTTACTATGTTGTCAGATGCCACTATTTGGAATCATGTCATCAGATTCTGCAGATCCTTTCTTCTGGATGAGAGTTATTCTTGCATCCAACAGAGGAATTTTAACGGAATTGGGTATCTCCCCAATTGTAACATCTGGTTTGATTATGCAGTTGTTAGCAGAAGCCAAAATCACTGAAGTTGGAGATACACACAATGATAGAGCCCTATTCCATGGTACCCATGAGCATCAACACAATTAAAGAGCACCTTCCAAATTTGAGAAAAAAAAAAAATCTTTTCCCCGCTCTGTTGTAATATATTCCTCTCTCAGAGACTACATCCATCTTCACTTTCAATTTCAACTTCATCTTCAACTGAGTTAAACTTCAATTTAACTCACATCCGATATCCAACCCTCTGCTGCTATCAGTTCACCTCAACCAGTACCTGCTGAACCCAATACATGCCAGACACTTCACCAGACTCTGGTGCCTCACAGAGACATAGTTACAGTCTTCACCCAACAGGTACTCACACTGAGTGAGAAAGTCAGACATACAAATCACTGCAGTCCTTATATATCAAGTCATCCTCGTGCTCCAGTCTCAGAATGACATCAGACTGAAGGAAACCACGTTCAACACTCCTAAATTATTAGAAAATAATCTAAATCCTTTACTTGCTTTCCTTAGAGATAAACAAAAGGAGTTCCAGTCATAATCCACTGCAACACTTTATAATATCCCTAGATCCATAATGAATTAGTAATCTGGAAAACCAAATTATGGGCATGGTGGAAATATGAGGAAAAGTTCAATGACATGGAAGATGATGGATTAAAGAGGATGAGACTGGAGGAAGGAAACTTGGTTAGGGCTATTACACTCTCTGGAGCCAGGAGGGGATGAAGACTTCAACTCAAACAGTGGGGTGGGGAGTGGGTTGAACGGGATGGATTCAAAAGATAGTTAGGGGAAACGAGAGGGTGAGATTCAGGAGGAGATGCCCACGGTCCTGCAGAACCAGCTGCAGTCCAACTTTTCTACATGGAAGTCCCTCAGGTCACGTTAGACTTGGCGTATGCAAAGGGAGCTCACCATATTACCTTCAATCCAGTTCCCTTCCTGACTCTCTCATGTATGTCAGTTATGCCATGAATTTTCTATTCTAGCCTCTGGTCTTAAAAGCTTGTTATTTCCTTTCTCTTTTTCTTCTTCCCTACAATCAAGTCTGAAACTAAGCTTTGTCATTTCTTTCTTTTATGCATCTTCCCCAATAGCTCTTTACTCTCCTTTTGCTCCCATTGGAGAGGTCCGGCTCACCTCTCCTCTAGATTACTGCAATAGCTGGCAGCTGGCCTCCTTGATTCCAGTCTCTCTCTACTGTCCAGAACATCTAAATCATGACAGAAAGACGAATCTTCCCGAAGCCTGGCTTTCCTCCTCATACCATATTGCCGTCCTGAATCAGATCCAAACACCTCTGCCCTGCTCTAAAGAGCTCCATTGTGTGGGCTCACTGTCATTACACAGCTACATACCTTACCCTCCAGGTAGGCTGGCGTCCTTATATTCCCCAGAAGTGCCAGGCTCACGCCCACCTCGGTAACACCTCGGTAACACTGCTCGGTAACACTGCTCAGGGTGATCTCTTCCCTGCAGGGCTCTCCTTCCCTCCTTCGCCTTTCCAACCTGGTGAGGGACGACACGGACCAGTGCTTGCTCAACAACATCCACACCTGTCATCAACATCCCCCAGTTCAGCACTAAATGGTTCCTTGTTTATTCCAAGTGCCAAGGTATTCTCTCCCTAGTTAGGATGTTCATCCCCTAGGGAACAAAGTCTGTCACTTTGCCCAGCTACTTCTGCTAACCTAAGAAGAAAAAAGATCTCAAGGGAGCTTTGGCATTTTAGTTTTTGCTCTCATTTTAAGAAAAAAAACACTATGCTTTTCTTAAATAAAGCATGGGAAATATAACAATAATTTTGGAACAAATTTGCACACAATTTGTTCTCTAATTCATTTTTAATTATTAAATTACATATTTTATTTAAAATGAAACTATAACATAGGTTTAAGTCTTATAACCGCTTAGAAAACATGAATATCACCATCTCTACAAACTATAGTGGATATAGTCCATTTTTTTTCCTTCATCAGAATTTTTAATGGTCCCAAAAAGAATCAGAAGGGAGTTTCTATTTATAGAGAGCCTATTACATGTCAGGTACTGACTAGTTGCTTTCTTTTAAGCCTCCCTACTATACTGAGACAGGTACAAAGGCATTTTTTTCTTTAAAATTGACTTTTATTTAAAAGATATGCTTAAAAATAGCACTTGGGTATGAAGTTGAAGAAATGCAGTTTTAAGTCTAATGGAAATTAAAAGTACTTCAATTGCCACATTTTTAAAAATTAATTAATTTCTTTCTTTTTGGCTGCATTGGGTCTTTGTTGCTGCGTGCAGGCTCTCTCCAGTTGCGGTGAGCAGGGGCCACTCCCCGCCGCGGTGCACAGGCCTCTCACTGCAGTGGCCTCTCCTGCTGCAGAGCATGGGCCTCAGTAGCTGTGGCACGCAGGCTCAGCAGTTGTGGTGCACGGGCTTAGCTGCTCCGCGGCATGTGGGATCTTCCCAGACCAGGGCTCGAACCCATGTCCCCTGCATTGGCAGGCAGACTCCCAACCACTGCACCACCAGGGAAGCCCCAATTGCCACATTTTGACTTTCAAAGAAAATAATGAAACATTGTTTTAGAAAGTTGCCTAACAAAATAAAGATGTGAGATTTCACAAGAAATTTTAAGAAAAAAATTTTCTAAGCATGAATAAACTAAGATATAGAAAAATATAAGTGTTCATCACAGTTGAATACATTGTGGCATATTATCAAGCAAATATCAAACAAAGTGTTTATACATTTCATGTATTGAAAGGTTGAGGCAGGGGAGGGTGTGTCAAATGAGGGGACTCTATAAAGAGTATAACTGGAGGAACATGCAGGCAATATTTCCTTTCCATCAGAGGTTCCTTTAAACTCCCTGCACCTTCCCAGAACCCATGCTCCCCACACCATGCAGTCCAGTTTGCTTAAGCATAAAATTATCAATCCTTTCTCATTTTAAAATGATATATTCTTCATTAGAGATTCTCCCCCTGATCTCCGTAGTAATCCCACAGCCCCTTTGATAGAACCTAAGATTCTAAACTACTGCAGTCAGCTTGTCCCCCAGGGCTACAGTATCTTTTTCCCAGTAACCTCACCCTCCCACCTTCTGACTGGGTCATCTGAGTTGGAGCATGTGACCAAGGGCAAAGCCAATCAACACTCTGCATTCTCAGGGACCATGGGATTGGCTCAGGGACCATGGGATTGGCTCAGGAGAATGCAACACTCTGCATTCTCAGGGACCATGGGATTGGCTCTGCAGGAGCTAATGGAGGAAGCTCTCTTTCCCACTAGACTTGAATCTGGGAGCTTTGAGGTGGGGCTGTGGCAGTGCGAGGGAAGACCCTTTCTGAGAATGGAGCCCACACAGAATAAGGGGCTTGAGAGACGGAGAGGAAGACATGGGGTCCCTGACATCATGTAAGCCTTGAACCCAGTCTCACTGCAAGGCAGTCCTACACCTGGCCTTTCTGTTACCTGAGCCAATTCCCATCCCTTTTTTGCTTAGAGTTTTCTCTTGGTGGATATTGATCTGTTTGTTTATTACTTGCCACCAAAAGAATCCTAACTGACTCACGGTGTAGATCTTCAATAGCACTCATCCAAGTTCTGTTCTGAGTTGACTGGACATCAACTCACAAAAGATGCTCTCAAGTTCGCGCTTAAGCTGGGACCAGCACTGGAGTTCAGACATGTCAGGACCAACTGGTGGGAGCTAGCAGCATATTTGTATTAGCCTCCCCAAAATAACTCACCCTAAGGGAAGAGGAGCCAGGCCCAGCAGGCCTCACCCAGTAAGGAGAAGAGCCAAGCCTCAAGGTCGGAGGGGAGGAGCAATTTTAAAGAGAATCAGCCTTTAGCCCTGAGATCTGTCTTCTGTCCACAACCTGACCCAAGGGAGCATAAGCAAAAACTCAGAAAGCTGTTGTCAAAACTCTGTCTAAGTCATAGGGTACAAACAACACCACTGGGGGACCCCGCTAAGATTACAGCATAACACAGAAATGGGAGAGAAGTCTTCTTTCCTACTTGATAATATAACTCTGCTCATTCTGGACATCCCGGGCCTAAAGCAGGGTTTCTCAGCCTCAGCGCTATTGACATTTGGGGATGGATAATTCTTCGCTGGGGTGACTGTCCTGAGCATTGCAGGAGGTTTGGCAGCACCCTGGCCTCTACCCGCTAGGTGCCTACAGCACCACCCCCGAGTTGTGACAACCCAAAATATCTCCAGACCTTGCCAAATGTCCCCTAGGGGGCAAAACTGCCTAATTGAGAACCTCTTCTTCAGAGTCTTAGTGGTTGTGGCCATAACTAAGAGGGGACTTCAGTGCCCACTGGAAGTGGCGGTGATGCCCAGTTGCAAAAATAAAGGTACTTGGAAGATATGCCAGTGCCCGGGATATGGGTGTGGGGAGTGAGGACAGCAAATGAGGGGGCAGTTTCTAAAACAGAAAGTAAAAAAAAAAATCCCCAAAAGCAAAAACAGGACCCCAGGCTAGCAGAACAGCAGCTGGCCAGTCCCACCTTGGGGACACCCTGAAATACTTTGGGAGACTGCAAAGGGCTAGGGGGCCGAGAAAACAAGTAAGCAGTGGTGAGAAACAGTGAAACAGGCTCTTTGTTTTTCCTGTGAGCTCCTCTGTACCCAGAGGCCAGTGAGACCTGAGGATCTTTGGATTAAACCTGGAAAATCCCATAACTTTGAACCATACCAAATAGTTTTGGCTCAAGATTACCCACTACTATTCTCTCAGTCACAAGTCAATTTACCCACAGCCAAAGGGGAATAAACACCAGACTCTATTTCTGGGGTGTGGACATTCCGGTATGTGCACTGGCAGAGAGAACGCAAGAAGGTGTTTCCTAGGCAAATTTAATCAGGAGTCTCCAGGGCAGCAGGAAGATTAGCTTGGGTGAAGAGGAGGCATTGAGACAGAAAACAATCCCTGGGCAATGGAAGTGGAGCTTGGTGACAAGAAGCAAGGCCCCTTGGAATTTTCAAAAGGAACCAGATTCATTGACTCACCACATTTTCCTTGGCCTCTTATGTCTGATGCTGAGGTGCTATAGAGTCATGGGAACTGGCTTTACTGTCAGACAGAGCTGGAGTCCAAGCCCCTCAACATCACCTATTTGTTAAATGATCTTGAGCAAGTTACTTCTCTAAGTGTCAGTTTCCTCATCTAATAAAGCAGCTAGAGCAGGCCTGACACTAGGGCAGGTGCCTTATGACGTGCTAGCTGACTTTCCCCAAAGGGAAGCAGGAGGTGACTCCTGGACATTCCTTCAGTGGACAGTGATCACTAGGTGCTGTTACTTGATGGATGCTGTGGGGGAATCACAGGCCAATGAGGCTTGGCCCCTGCCCTGAAGGGGCTTGACATCTCATTCTTCAATCCCACTGAACAAACATTTAAATTATGTGCAAGTATAGAGCTGGGCATGTGGGCTACAGTGAGTGCTAACACAAGACCCTGGCAACAAGCAGAGGAAAGAAAAGAGGACTCATATAAAAAGGAAATGGAGGGTGGGCCCCACTCTCCAGGCATGTAGTAAGTGGGGAAGGAGACAAAGTAGTGAACCCAAGCTTCCCACAAGTGTCCACTCCCATGGTGCCTTGCATTTCAAGTTCAAAGCCGTTTACACACTTGTGACTATTTTATTAATGACTTGGCTACTGTTTGTCTCCGGTGTTAGAGAATACGCCCCATGAGGACAGGGACTGTGTCTAACTTGCTCTACACTATACTCTTAGCACCAGCACTTAGAAGATACTCAGAAATAGTGTACATCTAGATATGATACTATGCATAGAAAATCCTTAAAAAGCCCCTGGAAAACTACTACAGCTCATCAATGAATTCAGTAAAGTTGCAGAATACAAAATTAATACACAAAAATCTGTTGCTATACACTAACAATGAACTATCAGAAAGAGAAATTAAGGAAACAATCCCATTCACCATCACATCAAAAAGAATAAAATACCTAGAAATAAACCTACCTAAGAAGGTAAAAGACCTGTACTCAAAAAACTATAAGACAATGATGAAAGAAATTGAAAATGACACAAACAAATGGAAAGATACACCATGTTCTTGGATTAGAAGAATTAATATTGTTAAAATAACCATACTACCCCAGGCAATCTACAGATTCAATACAATCCCTATCAAAGTACCAATAGCATTTTTAACAGAACTAGAACAAATAATTTTAAAATTTGAATGGAAACACAAAAGATGAATAGCCAAAACAATCTTGAGAAAGAACAAACCTGAAAGAATCACACTCCCAGACCTCAAACTATACTACAAAGCTACAGTAATCAAAACACTATGGTACTTAAAACTCCTAGAAGAGAACATAGGCAAAACATTCTTTGACATAAATCAT